>NC_134794.1:8086455-8108955 GCF_046742065.1 Oratosquilla oratoria
CTTATGCGCCTCCTCTTCTTCCTCCTCACTGCATTTTCTTCCTCTTTCTCCTTCTTTTCCTCCTCCTCCTCCTCTTTCTCTTCCTCCTTCTCCTGCTTCTCATTTTCCTCTTCCTCGTCCTCCTTCCCCTCCTCTTCCTCCTTCTTTTCCTGCTCCTCCTCCTCCGTCTCCTCCTCCTCCTTTTCCTCCTCTTCCTCCTCCTCCTCTTCCCTCCTCCTCCCACTCCTCTTCCTCCTTTTCCTGCTCCACCTCCTCGTCCTCTTCCTCTTCCTCCTCATCCTCTCTTTCCTCATCCTTTTTCCCCACTTCCTCCTTTTCCTCCTCCTCTTCTTCCTCCTTTTCTTCTTCGTCCTCCTCCTCCTCCTCTTCCTCCTCATATTCTTCCTCTTCCTCCATCACCTTCTTCGACTTCACCTTCCCCCTCTCGTCCTCTTCTTCGTCCTCCTTCTCGAATAATCACCCCCCCCCACCTTGTTCTCAGCCTCGAGTGAGTGTGTGTGGGTGGGGGGGTTAAACTCCCACTCCGCGTTGCCTCCTAAGGGGGAAGGGCGTGGGGGGGGAGGCGGAGGGAAGGCGGGAGGAAGGCAGGGGGAAGGCGGGAGGAAGGTGGGGGAAGGCGGGAGGAAGGTGGGGGAAGGCGGGAGGAAGGTGGGGGAAGGCGGGAGGAAGGTGGGGGAAGGCGGAAGGAAGGTGGGGGAAGGTGGGGGAAGGCGGGAGGAAGGTGGGGGGGAAGGCGGGAGGAAGGCGGGAGGAAGGCGTGTCATACTTGACTCCTTATAGCCTTTTTAAACGAATTAAGCACAGCTGCAATGGGCTTAACCCCCAAATCTGACGAATTTTGTACATTTTATTCTGAATGACCTCCACGCGATTTCAGTCAGCCCAGGTCACGACCTCGTGTTGTCGGGTTAACTCGTTGTTAACTGGATAACGAAGTTCTTAACTGGAGTTTGTTTTCATCAACCGAACCCTCACTAGCCGAAGATTATCACCATCGACTCTGAATTGGAAGTCTTTATTATGGTTGCCGGCGGACGATTTTATTCACACACGAAGAGGTCGCCACAAAGGAGTGACCTTGCTCGTGTCCAGACCTTTGTCAGGTCATACTTGTACAGTTTGATTTTGACTGTCGCCAGGTGATTTAATTAAAGGGTAATTCGTGGCCCTGATGGAGACTGTTGTTGTTGCTTTTGTTGCTGTTGCTTTTGTTATTGTTGCTTTTGTTGCTGTTGTTACTTTTGTTGTTGTTGTTGTTGCTTTTGTTGTTGTTGTTGTTGTTGTTGCTTTTGCTGTTGTTGTTGTTGTTGTTGTTGTTGCTGTTGCTTTTGTTGTTATTGCTTTTGTTGTTGCCTTTGTTTCTGTTGCTTTTGTTGTTGTTGTTGTTGTTGTTGCTGTTGTTGTTGCTGTTGTTGTTGTTGCTTTTGTTGTTGTTGCTTTTGTTGTTGTTGCTTTTGTTGTTGTTGTTGCTTGTTATTGTTGTTGTTGTTTTTGTTGTTGCTTTTGTTATTGTTGTTGTTGCTTTTGTTGTTGTTGCTTTTGTTATTGTTGCTTTTGTTATTGTTGCTTTTGTTATTGTTGCTTTTGTTATTGTTGTTGTTGCTTTTGTTGTTGATTTTGTTATTATTGTTGTTGCTTTTGTTGTTGTTGCTTTTGTTATTGTTGTTGTTGTTTTTGTTGTTGTTGTTGCTTTTGTTATTGTTGTTGTTGCTTTTGTTGTTGTTGTTGCTGTTCATCATACTCTCTGTCCTTATGTACAGTAATCTCGCGTCTGTGATGAAGAGTGGTATTACCCAGTGGGAGTGTGGGGGGAAAGGGGGGAGTTTCAACCCCCCCCTACGCCCTCCCCCATTCCTTCCTCCAACCTATCCTCCCCCGTTTCCCCCCTCCCACTCCCCCTGGACAAGCATAAAAGGTAAAACTAGAAGCCCATTTAGATAATTAAGTTCGTGCTTACCCCACCTCCCCCCATCCTCACCCCATGTGGGGAGTAGGGTGGAGTGGGAGGGGTGGGGCCGATAAGACCATTTCCACTCCCACACTCCCATGACAACTTCTCTATTCCCTAACACTCCCTCGTCAACTTCCTTCTACGCTACACTAATTTTCGACCAAAAGTTTAAGGAGTTTTCTCGCTATCATATATATATATATATATACATATATGTATACACACACACACACACACACACACACACACACACACACACACACACACACACACACACACACACACACACACACACACACACACACACACACACACACACACACACACACACAAATCTATATATATATACATACATGCATATATATACACATACATATATGCATACATACATTTTCTTCGTGCCAGATTTCTTCCAAGCTTTACTGCCAAACTGAATTTTTCTCTTTCTCTTTTCTTTTTTCTTTTTTTTCCCTCCTCTCTCGCAATTCTCTTGCCAATCTCACTTGCCGATCTATTATCGTTCTCCGGCTCCATTCCAAATCAGTCTCATATTACGCACCCTCACCCCCTCCCTCCCTTCCTTCCATTTCATCAGCTTGATTTGGAGTTTTCCTCTTTATTTTCTCCTCCTCCTCCTCTTCCTCCTCCTCCTCCTCCCCCTCCTCCGCCCTTTCTCAAAGCGGCTTCTTGGTCGCCATTCTTTTTTTTTTTTTTTTTATGATTTCGAGTCTCTCTCGTTCTTTCTCCCCCTCTCCCACACCACCTCCTCCCTCTTTCTTCCTCTCGTTCTTCCTCACTTTATTTTACTTCATCTGTCTTTACTTATCAATTCCTTCTGCATTTCCTTCACTTGCCCTCGCTCGCTCCTCCCCCCCCCACCGTCTTCCACTTCTATTCCTGATCTCTGTTCAATCTACGACAAATCATTTTCTTATTTCTCGACCAATCATTTTCTTTCAACTTCCTCACTGTTCCGAAGAACAGGTATTTTCTTGACCTTTATTGCCCTCCTCCTCCTCCTCCTCCTTTTCCTCCTCCTCCTCCTACTCTTCTTCTTCAGTGGTATATTTTCTATTTGATATCTTCAAGACGTTCTGGAAAACAATTACACGAAAAAGAAGCTATGTCTACGTGTGCAATAGTAATGGATCACACACACACACACACACACACACACACACACACACACACACACACACACACACACACACACACACACACACACACACACACACACACACATACATTATATATATATATATATATATATATATATATATATATATATATATATATATATATATATATATATATGTATATCACGAAGAACCCACTGTCGGAATAAAAGGAAACTTTAGAAGAAAGTGTAACTTCTATATTTCGGATAATAGCTATAGCCATGAAGAGGGATATAGCTATTAGTCGAAATATAGAAGTTAAACTTTCTTCTCAAGTATCCTTTTATTCTGACAAGTGGGTTCTTCGTGATAATATTTACAAATGTGCTACAACATTTTGTCCAAGTGATATATATATATATATATATATATATATATATATATATATATATATAGATAGATATATAGATAGATAGAGAAGTGAGGGGAGGTTAAAAAAGATCTTGAGAGAATAAACAATAAAATAGGAAATGGAATAGAAACGTCTTCTCTTTTCCATCCTCCTCCATTTTCTTTTCTTTTTCTTTTTTGTAAATCTTTTTTTCTTAAATCTTTTCATTGGCTCTGTCTGTCGAGTCTGTCAACGTCTTCCTCTTTTGATTTTTTTTTTCCAGAGTTCTCTGGATTCCATGAAGAGTCTGCCATCTTTCTTTCATGCCCTGTCATACCTTATATATTTTATTCTGGTTTGACGTCAGACGATTTTATTCAACCAAGGGAGGAGGGTCACTGTACTGAAGGGGGTATGGGGGGCTAAGACATCCTAGATCAGCATCTTCTCTATGATGGCGTACTTTATATAATTTCTTCTGTCTGTCTCCAGACAGGGGACTGTATCCATTGGAAAGGGTCTTCCTCTTCCTCTTCCTCTTCCTCCTGCTCCTTTTCCTCTTCCTCTTCCTCCTCTTCTTCCTCCTCCTCTTTCTCCTCGTCGTCATCTTTCTCTAACCCCTCTTTTTCTCGAGAAAGATTCCCCTAGTACTCTTCGAGTCAAAATTTTGGTTTTGGAAATATTCGAAAACGCCCCCGTCTCCCTTACTGCAGAAGCACAGATCCTATCTCTCTATCTCTTTTTTTTTTTTTCTTATAATGCAGAAGACCTCAAAGAACCTTGCTGCTGCTTCCTGCTGCTGCTGCTCCAACGGATCCTTTGGGTATTCTCAAAGACCGAAATTTCGAGTCAAAGACAACTCGAAGACCCTCTTCAGAAATTGGACTCCCCAGCACAAGAAGTGGCGGCGGTCGTTCTTGTACATTTTCTGGTTGCCGCCAGGCAATTTTATTCAGTCATTTAGAAGTCATTAGAAGTCAATTAGAAGTCTCAGGCTCTCAGCTAACCCCCAGATGACGTCATAATTTTGATTCCAGGCGACATAATTTTTATTCCAGATAACGTCAAAATTTTATTCTGGGTAATAACAGGCGATTCTATCCAGGATCTGAGGTGCCCGACTGGCTACTCGCCCGCTCACCTTTCTGTTCATTTGGCTTTGACCCTGTTCACACTAGCGGTTTGAACCGCCACAGTTTGAACCGCCGCGGTTCAATTACAACGTAAGTCAATTTAAGCGTTCCCAGACAACCGCGCAGTTTTTCCTTGACTACGTGGTACCGCCGCGGTTTCCGCGCGGTTCAAACCGCTGGTGTGAACAGGGCCTTACTGTTCTCATTCCTGTAACGTTCTTCTCATAACACTTTTGTTATCGCCTGTGTTATCTCCACGGGGTTAGAAGCGCTGGAAAAGCTAGAGCGCATTCGCTTGCTTAGCTAACTCGTCCTCTCCCGCTCCTTCTCTCTCCTTCCTTCCTCGTTCGTTTGATCCTGCTTCCTCCTTTTCCTCCTCATTTTCCTTGTCCTCCTTGTTTTCTCTTTTTCCTTCTCGTTTTCCTTGTCCTCGTTTTCCTTGTCCTCGTTTTCCTTGTCCTCCTCGTTTTCCTTGTCCTCGTTTTCCTTCTCGTTTTCCTTGTCCTCGTTTTCCTTGTCCTCCTCATTTTCCTTGTCCTCGTTTTCCTTGTCCTCCTCGTTTTCCTTGTCCTCGTTTTCCTTGTCCTCGTTTTCCTTGTCCTCCTCGTTTTCCTTGTCGTCCTCGTTTTCCTTGTCCTCGTTTTCCTTGTCCTCCTCGTCTTCCTTGTTCTCCTCGTTTTCCTTGTCCTCCTCGTTTTCCTCCCATTTTCCTTGTCCTCTTTTTCCTTGCCTTCCCCATTTTCCTTCTCCCCATTTTCCTTGTCCTCCTCTTTTACCTTCTCGTTTTCCTTGTCCTCTTTTTCCTCCTCCCCATTTTCCTTGTCCTCCTTATTTTCCTTTTCCTCATTTTTCTTCTCTCTTTCCTTCTCCTCTTTTTCCTCCTCTTTTTCCTTCTCCACTTTTTCCTTCTCTTTTTTTTTTTCTCCTATTTTTCCTTGTCCTCATTTTCCTTGTCCTCCTCATTTTCCTTGTCCTCATTTTTCTTGTCCTCCCCATTTTCTTTCTCCCCATTTTCCTTCTCCTTCTTCTCTTCATTTCCTTCTTATCCTCATTATTCTTCTCCTCATTTTCCTTCTCGTTCTCCTCCTCCTCGTTCTCGTTCTCCTCCTTATTCTCCCATTCTCTCTCTTCCTCATTCGTCTCCTTATTTTTCTTATCTTTCTCATTCTCCCTTTCCTCCTCTTTTACCCATTCTTCCTTCTACTTCTACTCGTGTTTCTCCTCTTCTTATCTCCTCCATTCTCCTTCTCCCTATTCTCCTTCTTGTATTGATTTATTTCGCCTTAATACATCTTACTCTGCTCTTTATCTGTTCAATAGCATTTACGTTATCTTCTTTCATTACATCAATTCCTCTCTATTCAGTTTCGACTTCGGCCAATCCACTCTCTTGTAATCATCTTCCTGCATTCTATTTCATCTTGGTCTTCCTAGCTTTTTTCCTTACTCCTTCCTCCTTCCTTCCTTCCTTCCTTCCTTCCTCCTTCCCTCCCTCCCCCTTCCTCCTCCTCTTCTTTTTACTCTTCCCTCCCTTCTTACTTACCTCCCTCCCTCCCTTCCTTCCTTCCTTCCTCTTCTTCTTTTTCCCTCCCTTCCTTCCTTCCTTTCTTCCTTCCTCCCTCCTCTTCTTCTTCTCCCCTTCCTCATCTTCTTCCCTCCCTCCCTTCCTTCCTAACTACTCTCTTCACCCATTCTTCCTCCCCCCTTCCCTTCCTTCCTCCTCTTCTTCTTCCCTCCCTTCCTTCCTTCCTCTTTTTTTCTTCCCTTCCTTCCTTCCTTCCTTTCTTCCTCCTCTTCTTTTTCTTCCCTCCCTCCCTCCCTTCCTTCCTTCCTTCCTTTTTTCCTCCTCTTCTTCTTCCTTCCCTCCCTCCCTCCCTCCCTCCCTCCCTCCCTTCCTTCCTTCCTTCCTTCATCTTCTTCCCTCCCTCCCTCCCTTCCTTCCTTCCTTCTTTCCCTCTTCTTCTTCTTCTTCTTCTTCTTCCCCCTCCCTCTTCTTTTTACCCTCACCTCCCCTCTTCCTTGGCTCTCTTCTTTTCCCTCCCAATATCTTCATCATTCCTTTTCGTCCGTCCCCTCCTCTTCCTCTTTCCCTCCCTCTATTTCCTTCTTTCTTTCTCCTCTCCTTGTCTTCTATTACCTCCGTCCTTCCCTCCCTCCCTTCATTTCCTCTTTCTACTATACCTCTACTTCCCTCCTTCCAGTCTACTTCTCCTTCCCTTCCTCTCCTCTCCTCTTTCCCTTCCTCTCCTCTTCTCCTTCCCTCCTTCCAGTCTACTTCTCCTTCCCTTCCTCTCCTCTCCTCCTTCCCTCCTTCCTGCCTCCTTCCCTCCCTTCCTCCATAACTACTACTTTTCTTCCCTCCCTCTTCCCTACCCCCTCCTTTTCCTTCTTCCTCCCTCCCTTTCCTCCTCATTCCTCTCCCTTCCCTACCCTCCTTCCTCCTCTTCGTCCTCCTCTTCCGTGCGATCGCTAACCCGTCTTCCTCCTCTTTATGGCTTCGGTCTGAGGAGCGAAGAGAGGCGAAGAGAGGCGAAGAGAGGCGAAGCGAAGCAAACGTGTTGCATTTCCACTCCGCACTTATTAGCTGATGTGAAACGAGATGAGATGAGAGGGCAGGAGGAGGAGGAGGAGGAAGGAGGAGGAAGAGGAGGGGCAGAGGAAGAGGAAGAGGAGGAGGAAGAGGAGGAGAAAGGGGAGGAGGAAGAGGAGGAGGAGGAGGCAGAAGAGGAAGAGAAGAATAAGGAAGAAGGGGAGGAAGGGGAAGAAGAGAAAGGAAAAGAAGAGGAGGAAGAATAGAGAGGAGGAATAGGAGGAAGAGGAGTAGGAGGAAGAGGAGGAGTAGGAGGAAGAGGAGGAGGAAGAGGAAGAGGAGGAGGCAGAAGAGGAAGAGAAGGATAAGGAGGAAGGGGATGAATGGGAAGAAGAAAAAGGGAAAGAAGAGAAGGAAGAATAGAAAGGAGGAGGAGCAGCAGGAGTGGGAGGAGGAGGATTAGGAGGAGGAAGAGGAGGAGGTGGTGGAGTAGGATGACGGTGAGGAGGAGGAGGAGGGAAAGGAGAAGGAAGAAGATGAGGAGGAGGAGTAGGATAATGTGGAGGAGGAGGAAAAAGAGGAGGAGGAAGAGGAGGAGGAAGAGGAGGAGTTACATGGAGTTATATAGACAAACGTACAGCAACAGATCTATTGGTCCTTATATGGCTGTATCGGAGGAGGCGGAAGAAAAGGAGGAAGAGGAAGAGAAAGAGGAAGAGGAGGGGAAGGAGGAGGGGAAGGAGGAGGAGAAGAGGAAGAAGAGGAAGAAGAGGAGAAGGAAAAATAGGATGAAAAGTAGGAGGAAAAATAGGATGAGAAGTAGGAGGAGGGGAAGGAGGAGGAGCGGAGGGGGAGGAGGAGTAGCGGAGGGGGAGGAGGAGGGGCGGAGGGGGAGGAGGAGGGGCGGAGGGGGAGGGGCGGAGGGGGAGGAGGAGGGGCGGAGGGGGAGGCGGGAGGAGGGGGAGGAGGAGGGGGAGGAGGGGAGGAGGAAGGGGCGGAGGGGGGGGGAGGGGGAGGAGGGGGGAGGAGGGGAGGAGGGGGAGGAGGAGGGGAGGAGGGGGAGGGGGGGAGGAGGGGAAGAGGGGGAGGAGGGGAAGAGGGGGAGGAGGGGAAGAGGGGGAGGAGGGGAAGAGGGGAGGAGGGGGAGGAGGAGAAGAGGAGGGGGAGGAGGAGAAGAGGAGGAGGGGAGGAGTAGGGATAGAAAGAGGAGGAGGAGGGGAGGAGTAGGGATAGAAAGAGGAGGAGGAGGAGGAAGGTGTAGGAAGGAGGAGGAGGATGGTTAGAAAGAGGAGGAATAGGAAGGAGGAGGACGAATAGAAAAAGGAGGAGAAAGAGTAAGAGGAGGAGGAGGAAGGGGAGGAAGAGGAAGAGGAGGAGGAGGAAAGAGGAGGAGAAAGAGGAGAAGGAGGAAGAAGAAGAGGAGGAGGAGGAGGAGGAAGAGGAGGAGGAGGAAGAGGAGGAGGAGGAGGAGGAGGAGGAGGAGGAGGAGGAGGAGGAGGAGGAGGAGAAGGAGGAAGAAGTGGAGGAGGAGGAGGGAGAGGAGGAAGATCTCTCTCTCTCGTCGTGAATGCTGGACAATTCAGACAAACTTTTCATCACGTTATTTTTTCGTCTCTTTTCTCTCTCTCTCTCTCTGACTACAGTATATATGTACGAAAATCATTTATAATGGCTCGCCTTCCCAACTTTTCTCCCTCCTCCTCCTCCTCCTCCTTCTCATCTCCTTTCCTCCTCCTCCTCCTCCTCTTCCAGTTCCTTTTTGTTCTCGTCCTCTTCCTCCTCTTCCTCCTATTTTTCTTTTTCATCCTCGTTTTCCTCTTCTTCCTATTCTTCCTCTCCCTATTTCTCCTATTTTTCCTTTTCCTCCTTCATTCCCTTCTCTTTCTCCTCCTCCTCTTTTACCTCCTTCATCCCCTCTCCTTCTCTCCTTCTCCTCTCCTTCCTCTTCTCTCTCCATCTCCTCCTCTCCTTCCTCTTTTCTCTCATTCTCCTCCTCTTATTCCTCAGTTCTCTTCTCCTCCTCTCCTTCCTCAGTTCTCTCCTCCTCCTCCCCTTCCTCATTTCTCTCCTTCTCCTCCTCTTCTCTCTCCTTCTCCTCTCCTTCCTCTTCTCTTTCCTTCTCTTCTCCTTCCTCTTCTCTCTCCTCCTCCTCCTCTCTCCTCCTCCTCTCTCCTCCTCCTCTCCTTCCTCTTCTCTCTCCTCCTCCCTCAGCTCCTCACCCAGGAAGTGAGGGATACGGCGAGACCATCAATTTCCACTAATGCTTTGGAGCAGTCAAACCTAAGGATTGGCGAAGAGATATTTGACATTTTGAAATAACCGCCATAACGGTCGTCGTGCCGTTTCAAACCCGACGACACACATCACACACTCTGTTCTGGCCAACTTCGAGGTCCTGCTCCAGTCCTCTTGGACTGAATAAAATCGTCTAAAGAGGTCAACATATTCTTCAGTTCGAAAAAACCTCTACAGACACTTTCAAGCTTCCTCGAAGGGGACGTCCCCCTTCCCCTCCCCTCCACACCCTCCCTCTTCCCTCCAAAGCCCTCCCCACGTTCTCCTCCAGCCCTCCCCTTCCCCCTCCCTCTCATCTCGATAGTCCCCCTTCCCCTACCCTCCACA
This sequence comes from Oratosquilla oratoria, assembly GCF_046742065.1. Classification (NCBI taxonomy): domain Eukaryota; kingdom Metazoa; phylum Arthropoda; class Malacostraca; order Stomatopoda; family Squillidae; genus Oratosquilla; species Oratosquilla oratoria. The sequence continues at coordinate 8,096,201 of NC_134794.1, forward strand.
CACTCCCTCTTCCCTCCAAAGCCTTCCCCACGTCCTCCCCCAGCCCTCTCCCTCCCCCAGCCCTCTCCCTCCTACAGCCCTCCCCCTCCACCAGCCCTCCCCTCCCTCTCCCTCTCCCTCCCTCTCCTTCCCCTTCCCTCCCCAGCCCTCTTTCCCCCCTCCCTCCCCCTCCTCCTCCCTCTCCCTAACCCCTCCTCCTCACCCTTTCCTTCCACTTCGACCTCCTGCCGTCGCTCTCATCGATCTCGTGCCCTCGAACTCCTGAAGCGGAGTTCGTAAAGATTCTTGGGTTTAAAGACTCGTGTAGGGGGGTGGCGCTGCCTTTCAAGTTACAACACGTCAGTAGAACAGCTAGAGCACCAGTCCTTGCAACATAATTTTTTTTTTTCGAAATATGCTGATGAAAGCCTTAAACCGGACTCTACTAAGAAAAAATAATAATAATAAAATAAAATAATAAATAAAAAAATAAAAAAGTAAAATTTTCTAAGAAAGCAAATACAAATGAAAATAATTACAAACAAATAAAACATTAATTAATTAATCAATTAATGAATATACTGAAAGACAGAATTCTCTCTCAGTTACATTAACCGTAATTTGCTTCCATTCATTTTCATTTGCAGTCTCTCCTTCTTCCTCCGACATCACAATAATTACTCTCCCTCTTTCCCACCTCTCTTCTCTTTTCCTCTCTTCTCGTTGTCTCTAAGAGAGAGTTGTTTCATTTTCTCCACCGATAGCTTCTCTCTTTCTCCAACATTCATCTCCATCATTTCCTCCTCCTCCTCCTCCTCCTCCTCCTCGGCCTCCGGTCTACTATAAGGGAACAACCACAAACCACAATCATCACTCTTACTGCCTACGTCATCACTACCACCATAGCCACTTACATCGCTACCACCTTCATCATCACCATCTCCTCCTCCTCCTCCTCCTCCTCCTCCTCCTCCTCCTCCTCTTTCTTTTCCTCATCTCCCTCTTTCACCTCCTCTTCCCCCTCCTCCTCCTCCTCCTCCTCCTTTTCTTCCTCTTCCACCTCTTCCTCTTCCCCTCCTCATCCTCCTCTTCCTCCTCCTCTCCCTCTTTCACCTCCTCTTCCTCTTTCACCTCCTCTTCTTCCCCTTCCTCTTCCACCTTCTCTTCCTCTTCCCCTCCCCTTCCTCCTCCTCCTTCTCCTCTTCCTCCTCCTTTTCCTCTTACCACTCCTCTTCCTCCTCTTTTTCCCCCTACTCTTCCTCTTTCCCCTCCTCCTCTTCCCACTCCTCTTCCTCTCCCCCCTCCTCTTCCCCTTCCCCCTCCTCTTCCTCTTCCCACTCTTCTTCCTTTTCCCACTTCTCTCTTCCTCTTACCACTTCTCTTCCTCTTTCCCCTCCTCTTCTTCCCCTCCTCTTCGTCTTCCCCTTCCTCGTCTTCCTCTTCCTCCTCCTACTCTTCCCCTTCCTCTTCCTCTTCATCTTTCTTCCACTCGACTGCAATTGATTGCGATTTGGACCATTTCCTCTTCAGGAGCCTTTATGGACTCTTTGTCAAATTAATCATTACTGTTGAAGCAGTCCCGCCCTCCCTCCCTCACTCCCTCACTCTCCCCCTCTCTCTCTCTCTTGCTCCCTCACTCTCTCCCTCTCCCTCCTTCCATCTCTCTCTTGCTCCCTCACTCTCTCCCTCTCTTGCTCCCTCACTCTCTCCCTCTCCCTCCTTCCATCTCTCTCTTGCTCCCTCACTCTCTCCCTCCCTCTCTCTCCCTCCCTCTCACTCTCTCTCTCTCTCTCTCTCTCTCTCTCTCTCTCTCTCTCTCTCTCCATCTCTCTTTCTCTCTCTCTCCTCTCCCTCTCGCTTTCTCTCTCCTCTCCCTCTCGCTTTCTCTCTCTCTCTCTCTCTCCATCTCTCTTTCTCTCTCTCTCCCCCCCTCTCTCTCTCTCTATCTCTCTCTCTCTCTCTCTCTCTCTCTCTCTCTCTCTCTCTCTCTCTCTCTCTCTCTCTCTCTCTCTCTCGCTCTCTTTCACACAATTTTCCACTATTCTGCATTAACACTTTCACAACTATTGGCTATTTGTAAATTTGTTCTACTCGACGTCAGACGATTTTATTTAGCCGAGGTAAGCATTCTTAGAGCACTGCGAAATCCCTTCCTTCCTTCCTTCCTTCCTTCTTTCCTTCCTCCTTTTCTTACTTTCTCTATTCCCGAATTGTCCATTTCTTTTAAGTTTTTCTTCTTTCTACCTCTCTATCTCCTTCCTATTTCTTATTCTCTTTTATTTTCTTCCGTTCTTCCCCCCCCCTTTCTTCCTTTCCTATCTCCATCATTCCCTTCTTCTCGCCTTCCTTCCTTCCCTCCTTCCTATCTCCATCATTCCCTTCTTCTCGCCTTCCTTCCTTCCCTCCTTCCTTTACCCTCTTCCTTCCTTCCTTGTTGCTTTCCTCCTTCCCTACTTCCTTTTATCACCCTATTCGTCCTTCCTTTCTTCCCCTCTTCCTTCCCTTCTACTCCTTTCGTTCCTTCCCTTCCTCCTTACTTCCTTCCCTTCTTCCTTACCTCCTTCCTTTGTTCCTTCCCTCCTTCTTTCCTCCCTTGCCTTACTTACCGACATGCTCACACACACACACACACACACACACACACACACACACACACACACACACACACACACACACACACACACACACACACACACACACACACACTCACACACACACACACACACGAATAAAATCGCCTGTAGTTAACCAGAACAAACTATTTCAAGGCTTCCACGAGATCAGAGCTTTTGTTCCACTCTGTATGCTTCCTCATGGTCGCATCGTAAACTCGATGCCTTTTTCTATCACACTTTCTAGAAAACCCGTAATTTCTATTCAAGGTTCTTGTAGTATCACTTCGGAGCTCTCAAATTTTCCGAACTGATTTCTCAAAGCCACCTCCTCCTCCTCCTCCTCCTCCTCCTCCCTTTCCTCCACCTCCTCCTCCTCCTCCTCCTCCTCCTCCTCCTCCTCCTCCTCCTCCTCCTCCTCCTCCTCCCTCTCCTCCTCCTCCTCCTCCCTTTCCTCCACCTCCATCTTCGTATCCTCCTCCTCCTCCTTTCACTCCATCTTTCTGCACTCACGACTTCCTTCTTTCCCTCCCTCCCTCCCTCCCTCTCCCCCTTTCGAGGCTGGGGGGAGAGGGGGAGGGGGAGGAGGGGGAGAGGGGGAGGAGGGGGGAGAGGGGGAGGAGGGGGAGAGGGGGAGGAGGGGGGAGAGGGGGTGGAGGGCAGTAACGTTTGACCGTTATGTTCTTCGAGCAAGTCAGCTTTATGTCATATTTCAGTGTCGGATTCGCTGAAGTGTAGCCGATATTATGAAATTCTAGGATGGCACATAATTATAAACACACACACACACACACACACACACACACACACACACACACACACACACACACACACACACACACACACACACACACACACACACACACACACAGAAACAGGTATATATGCAATGTATCAATTTATGTGTGCGCATATAGACAATATATGTATTCATTTATGCATGCATACATGCATGCATGCATAATACACTATGGACGCACACGTATATGTGTGCATGGTAATGAATGAATATATGTACGTTTGTATGCATCTATGCATGCATTATGTATTTATGTACGTATGCATTTATGTATGTATGCATGCATGTATGCGTATATGCATGCTTATATATTATAGATATGCATTTATGTTGTCCATGGAAATGCGTATGTTATATATGCTGTATTTATATATGTACGTATATATGCATGTATGTGTGAATGTCCGTGTGTAAGCACTTATTATTTGTATGCCGCATTTGTGAATGAATACGTACATGTGCATGTATAATTTGTTTTTGGCTGCAGCGTACAGTAGTTCAACAAAGTATCAGCGGAAAGTCTGCTCGACGGCTTCCATGTTAATGTAAATCAGGCAATATCGCCATTCCTTCTTGCATAGTTGCAAACAGCTTCAAGAGCATGCAAATATAATCCTTCAAGCAACAGCACATAGGTACGTATTTACAATCGTAAGCACGTACAGCTACGTCTTTTAGCGTCCTCCATATAGGGATGGCTAGTTAGTGGTGAATAAAATCGCATGGCGGCAGGTAGAATGAAAATAGTACCTCTCCCCTCACCCTTCCCGATTGTCGTGATAGCGTCCATGAATTCTTTGGAAAATTTTGATTTTGATTTTGATTTTGATTTTTTTGTTTTCATTGCCTCCGGGAACACTGCACTTGACAGAATTTCATAAAAAGCGATCGCTTGCTCCATCAGCTGTATCCTTATGGAGCTTCTAGATCCTTTTGATGCTGTATATAAATCCGGATACCAAAGAGCAATTCTATCCATGGAACTCAAAAAAAAAAAAAAAAAAAAAAGGGACTCCCTGCTCTTCTACCAGGCGGAGACGAAGGCGAAGTGAATGGCATACATTATGCATGATATTGCATGCAACAAACGCTCAAAGACTCGCCTATCAAAGAACCTTTAGCATGCGCCCTGGCGGGAAGTCTAAAGGCCGACCCGACTTCGCTGAAGGAGGCACAGAAGGTGTTCCTCAGATCCCAGAAGCTGCTCGAAGTCGTTGGAACCTGAAACCCGCCCGGCGGAGGCAACGCTGAAGAGTCTGTGATGCTGAAAACAGGAGAAGACTTCTGCCTTCAGGAAACGAGCAAGGGGAAGAGAGGTAACCTCGTCTGAAATATTCCTCCATTCACATACAAGCGCACATACACACACACACACACACACACACACACACACACACACACACACACACACACACACACACGCACACGCACATACACACGCACGCACACGCACACACACACACACGAAGAGGAGACCTACTATCTATAGAATTATGAAAAGAATGGAAATCTTAGATAAGAATGATTCACTGAAATGGGACAATGGAAAAACAAGAGGACACGAAAAGAAACTAAAAAAAGATGATTACAGAAGAGATTTGAAAAAATAGCTTCCCACACAGTGATAGATACCTGGAACAAATTAAACAAAGAAACAGTGTGTGCAAATGCTATTCAAGATTTTAAGAAAAAACTTGATGTTGAAAGACGGGTCACAACGAGCATAGCTCCCTTCCCGTATAATACAACTAGGTAAATACACACTCCCCCACCACGCCACGCTACAGGGCACAAAAACAAACTTGTGCCCATTAGAGAGCGGGGGACTAACCACAAGAACAGCGCTATTACGTCCACATTATCAACTCAAATTAGTCTACTCCTAAAATTACCACAAACTGTATATTATCAGTGTATCACTGTATCAATGTTATTTCAATAAGCGGGTCGTCATTATTATTATCACTATTATCCTTATCATCAATATTAAACACACACACACACACACACACACACACACACACACACACACACACACACACACACACACACACACACACACACACACACACACACACACACACACACACCTTTTAGATATCTATCCCCCCTGATGCCAGGCTAATGTAACCAGCGCTTCTTTCCTTAGGGACATAACCGCGCTAAGGAGGTGGAGCCATGGAGGAGGTAAAAGAGAGATTTAAGGACGACAACACAAAGGAAGGAGAGTAGAAGTTACAAAGGACTCTTCTTATTGAGGTCTTTGGTCTTAGACTTGGTACAAAGAATCTTTACAAAGAAGTTCTGGGAAAAGGCCTTGTTAATGGCCGGCAGGAAGATCTCTCATATCCCCCCCTTACCCCCCCCGTAGAAATCTCCCCCCATCCCCCCACGTCCCCCTACATTTCAGGGGGAGGGTGAGAGTGAGGGGTGAAAAAAACACTAATCAAAGACATACTTCTCCGATGCATTATATGCTAAGATATTTGATTTAGTTGAAAGAAGAAGCAGCTTACGTTAGGAAACACTTGTGATGGTATAATAGTGTATTATACTTGCGAATTGTTCAATTACGTTTGTGTTTTCCTATTCCATAATTATCATAGATTTTGTTGTATATTAATTTCATTATTGCCATTGTATTATCTATTTACCTTTCTTTAAGGAAAACCAAGCGAATTCTGTATATTTCGAGCGAAGCCAAGGCTGTCTAGTTGGCACTCCGCCTCCTTATTGTACTCAAGCATTTATTGTAGTACTTTATCACAATAAAATTAATATAATTATTTAGTGATTCCTATATTTTTATTTAGCCACCCTATAACACCCTTAAGGAAGCTCGCTGGACGTGGGGGTTAGGGCGTCGTTACTTGCGGCGAAGGTCGAGGGGATGGCGGTTCGAATCCTGCCACCGGCGAATTTGAACCAAGGGCATGGTTCATTAACTTCCACGCTACAAAGTCCTCTGTGAGGGGCATCGTCCTAACCTTCTGATAGGGGGGAGTTTGTGACGTTAAACCATATCATCATCATCATAACACACTTGACCACAGCTGAGGCAGTCACCTTTGCCCTACTTGTTAGGAAAGGCAAGACAAATGGTGTAATAAGCGGTAGCCATTGGGGATAGAACTCGGACTGCATATTCATGATGAGAGCAAGCTCAAGGCACCAATAGGTTTACTACTACAATAGGGCGACGCACTTTACAGAGTTTGTTCTGGCTAATGACGCACACGCACACACACACACGCGCACACACACACACACACACACACACACACACACACACACACACACACACACACACACACACACACACAATTACCTTCCGAAAGAAGTAGCACAACAGTCACGTACCATTTTGATAAGGATTCAGATACGGAAGAAAAAGAAAAAGAGACAGAAAGAAGAAGAAACACGAAGGAAGAAGAAGAAAGAAATAACAAGAAGAGAGAATAAAAAATGAAGAACATGAAGAAAATCCACCCTTTTGAATTAAAACTGTATATTTACGCCACCCCCACCCCGGTCTTGCAAAGAGCATTTTAGAGTGAATTACTTGAAAATATTCTTCGAGAGACTAAACCTTTGGTTTTAGAACATAAATTCACGACCGAACTGTTATTCTCCAGCAGAGTACGACTTCTGCAGTTGCTCTCAGCCACGCATCGACGAGACCCCGCGAGCGCAATGGAAAATTAATCGTCAAGATGGCTTCCGTGAACTGGCAAGGAAAATTTGAAAATCTATTATATACTAAGATTTCTGTGAAACTACGGATTTCATTCCTAGAGAGCAAATTTCCTGGCTATACACGTATATATGCATGTCATGCTATGTATGAATGTATTTACACATGCATAAATGTATGTACACATGCATGTATAAAATTATGTACATATGTATAAATGTATGTACATGTCCATGCATAAATATATATGCATATGTTTGCATAAATGTATGTTCATATGTATGTGACGTGTATGTACATATGTATGAGTATATGTAAGAGTTTATGTGCATATGCATATATGTATGTATACGTGTATGTATATAAGTATATGTGTATACATATACAGTATACATGTATGCATGTACGCGTATGTGTATATTATATACTCAAGCAAAAAACGAATACCCACCCACCCACACACACGCACACACACACACACACACACACACACACACACACACACACACACACACACACACACACACACACACACACACACACACACACACACATACATACACACACAAACACATGCATACAAACAATTTTTATTCGTGAGTGGTTGATGTACTGCATGAAAGAGGAGGCTGGGTGGATTGTATATACCAGGACCTGGAAAAGGCTTTCGACCAAATGCCGCACAAAGGATTATGGAAATTGGAAAACGTAGGGGGACAAAGGGAGTACACTGGAATGGATAAAGGTCTTCCTGAATGACAGACGCAGCAGTGAAAAATGAAATCCTGGAATGAAAAGAAGCGATTCCTGGATTAGCATAGGGATCAGTATTGACACAAGTAATGTTCTACGCGTAAAACCAATGATATAATGAATGGAATAGGGAGTGTAAGTTGTCGCAGGAAGATTTAGATATGGTTTATGAACGGAGAAAGAAGTCGGGGATAAAATTCAATATCAAGAAATGGAAAAAATCTTGGAAATATTTATGAAGTCGGAGCGAGGGAGGAAAACGACTTTGTCGTTTTAATCAGAGATGATCTGCGGCCAGAATGTCACATAAATAGAGTAACGGGAAAAATCTAAAATGTTAATGATTATAAGAGTAGCCTTCATGGCATGGACGAAGATGTGAAAAAAAAAAAAGGAGTTGATCCGTCCCAGATTGGGGTATGCAGCAATGGTGTCTTCACTCGTTCACAGAAAACAAAAACGAGTAGATAAATAAATAAGGTTAAATTAGATAAATAAAAATATAAATAAGATAAGATAAAATAATATATAAATGAATAAATGAAAAAATCGAAAAAATCAGTAAAAATAAGATACAATGGCAACCAAAATGATCCCAATATCTAAAACGAAATACGAAGAGAGACTAAATCGACTGGGGCTACCTACACTGGAGGAACGAAGAGAGAGTAGTAGTATAACAATGCAATCAAGAATGGAGAAGAAAAACACAAGACAGGGTCTGTTAGTATGGGATGAAAGAACAAGAGGTCACGGCAAAAAATTTAAAGAAGACAGATTGCTTGAAGAATGTTAGGAGCCATTTTTTCTTTTTTTCTTTTTTACAAAAATACGTAAAATTGTCGAACACAAGAAAGTTCAACAACAGAAACGAATCTAAGGCAAAGTTTGATACATGGAGATATAGAGACGGGACCCCATGAGCATAGTTCCAACAGTCTGCTTAAGTTAGGTAAACAAGGTACACCCCCCCCCTACAGACGTGCATAGGCTTAAACAAATCCGCACGCACACACACACACACACACACACACACACACACACACACACACACACACACACACACACACACACACACACACACACACACACACACACACACATCTAAATTTCTTCGCGCCTTTTCCTTTAATCGTAGGTGATTCCAAGCGATTTCATTCGTTTAGGACACAAGAGGAGCTACGATATAGAACAAATATGGATGATTTTTTTTTTTTAATATAAAGCGTAATATGAATCACATCTGGATTGATTAACCTAAAGGCGGGATGCCCTTCCATGTCGCGCGACTGGAGGGAGGGGAGGGGGAGTGGTCGAACGTACGCATGCACGCGCGCCCGCGCACGCACATACACACACACATGCACACGCGCCTACACACGCACACACACGCACACACACACACACACACACACACACACACACACACACACGCACACACACACACACACACGCACGCATCTTACTGGTGTAGTGGTACCGCACTTGACTGTTAATTCAGCGGTGTGAGCTTGAGTCCCATCCCAAAGTTTGAATACCATCACAATACCACAAGCCGGCATCTCTGCTCTGGTGGGAAGAAGGTGGAAGTTGGGAAGTAGGGGTTTTGTGTGTGTGTGTGTGTGTGTGTGTGTGTGTGTGTGTGTGTGTGTGTGTGTGTGTGTGTGTGTGTGTGTGTGTGTGTGTGTGTGTGTGTGTGTGTGTGTATGTGTGTGTGTCTGTGTGTGTACGCGGGCGCATATATGTAAAGCCTTAATTCCTCTGACTGTTCATAGAATTGTAAACAGGACATCAGCTTCCTACTCCAAAACCTGAACAATCATATTCTTTCTCTTAACTGCTGCGTTCTGCCTGCTACCTGCTGCCTACTGCCTTTCTCCTGCCGCGCTGCTTGTCACTCTCGCCCTGTTCCGCTCTGCTGGGCTCCTAATGGTGAAACGGGACCGGCCCACCACGGTCCGGAGGCGGACCGTTTCTGGGCAGATTTGGTCCGCTTTTGCGAAGAATCTCACCGGAAGTCGAGGTTTGGTCTTGAGCCGATTTGGTCCGGGCAAGCTCCTTTTGGTCCGGGTCGATTTGGTCCGGTCTGACAACGCTTCTGGTTTCGACCTGCGAAGAGTCCGACAGGAAGTCGAAGGCATCTGACCAAGACTTCCAAAGACTTTGCCAGGGGGTCCCCTCTGTCAGCACTTCTGGTTTCGACTTGCGAAGAGTCTTACATGAGGTCGAAGGCCTCTGACCAAGACTCCCAAAGACTCTGCCAGGGGGTCCGATCTGTCAACACTTCTGGTTTCGACTTGCGAAGAGTCTGACCGGAAGTCGAAGGCCTCAGACCAAAACTCCCAAAGACTATGCCAGGGAATCCGATCTGTCAGCACTTCTGGTTTCGACTTGCGAAGAGTCTGACAGGAAGTCGAAGGTCTCTAATCAAGACACCCAGAGACTCTCCCAACGCTTCTGGTTTCGACTTGCGAAGAGTCCGACCCGAAGTCGAGGGTTTCTGGGCCAGACTCCCAAAGACTCTGCCAGAGACGACCCAAAGCTACTCCTGCCTATCAAAAGAAAGCACTCCCAAGGTGGCTCGCTTTATCAACATTGTTTAGGCTATGAACAAACTATTTTATTCAGCCGAGGAGAGGTACAAAGGGACGGTCTTCGACCTGAAAGAGGGGTCTGGACCGAGACCCCTTTGGCCTGGACACTCCCCCTCCCTCCTCACCTGACGGCAGCTATAATGAGCCACATGTAAACGCATTACACACACACACACACACACACACACACACACACACACACACACACACACACACACACACACACACGCACACACACACACACACACATTTTCCGTCTGTCTCGCTACGCCCTCCTCTCGTCTCCTCCTCCTCCTCCTCCTCTTCCTCCTCCCTCTCAATCTCTTCCTCCTCCTCCTCCTCCTCCTCCTCTTGTCACGGCTAAATTTCATCTCGCATAAATTTCCCCAAGAGTAGTTTCCGTGTCGGCTAATCTCACTCTTGAATAAATTTCCTTCAGGATAATTTCAGCACTGAATAATTTCCGCACAAGAATTATCCCCCCACCCCCAAGGCCCCGCCCCCTCCCGTTCTCGGCGTCGTTCGACTTCGGTCGCGTCTCCGACCGATGATGCGCCGGTAACGACTGTAACGGTAAATGTGGAGGTAAAAGAAGTGGGAGGGGAGGACGTGGGATTGGAAAATGTGGGAGGTGTGAGGGGAAGATGTGGGAGGGGGGATGTGGGAGGGGGGATGTGGGAGGGGGGATGTGGGAGGGGGGATGTGGGAGGGGGGATGTGGGAGGGGGATGTGGGAGGGGGGATGTGGGAGGGGGGATGTGGGAGGGGGGATGTGGGAGGGGGGATGTGGGAGGGGGGATGTGGGAGGGGGATGTGGGAGGGGAGGATGTGAAAGGGGAGGACGTGGTAGTGGAAAATGTGGGAGGTGGGAGGATGTGAAAGGGGAGGACGTGGTAGTGGAAAATGTGGGAGGGGAGGATGTGAAAGGGGAGGACGTGGTAGTGGAAAATGTGGGAGGTGGGAGGGGAAGATGTGGGAGGGAAGGATGTGGGAGGGAAAGATGTGGGAGGGAAAGATGTGGGAGGGAAAGATGTGGGAGGGGAAGATGTGGGAGGGGAAGATGTGGGAGGGAAGGATGTGAGAAGGAAGTATGTGGGAGGGGAAGATGTGGGAGGGAAGGATGTGGGAGGGAAGAATGTGGTAGGGAAGGATGTGAGAGGGGAAGATGTGGGGGGAAAGATGTGGGAGGGAAAGATGTGGGAGGGAAAGATGTGGGAGGGGAGAGTGTGGGAGGGGATGTTTAGGGAAGGGGAGGATGTGGGAGGGGAAGATGTGGGAGGGGGAGGATGTGGGAGTGGAAGGATGTGGAAGGGGGAAATGTGGGGGGGAAATGTGGGAGGGAAAGATGTGGGAGGGAAAGATGTGGGAGGGGAGAGTGGGGGAGGAGAGGTTTAGGAAGGGAGGGGAGGGTGTGGGGGAGAGTGTGGGAGAGGAGGATATGGGGGGAGAGTGTGGGAGAGGAGGATATGGAGAGGAGGAGAGTGTGGGAGGGGAGGAGGGTGTGGGAGGGGAGGGTGTGGGAGGGGAGGACGTGGGGGAAGATGTAGGATGGCAGGATGAGGGGGAAGAGGATATGGGGGCAGTATGTGGGAGGGAAGGATGTGGGAGGGAAGGATGTGGGAGGGGAGGATGTGGGAGGGCAGGATGTGGGAGGGCAGGATGTGGGAGGGGAGGATGTGGGAGGGGAGGATGTGGGAGGGGAGGATGTGGGAGGGGAGGATGTGGGAGGGGAGGATGTGGGAGGGGAGGATGTGGGAGGGGAGGATGTGGGAGGGGAGGATGTGGGAGGGGAGGATGTAGGAGGGGAGTATTTGTGATGGATGTGGGGGAAGATGTGAGAGGGGAGGATGTGGAAGAGAAGGATGTGGGAGGGGAAGGATGTGGGAGGGGAAGGATGTGGGAGGGGAAGGATGTGGGAGGGGAAGGATGTGGGAGGGGAAGGATGTGGGAGGGGAAGGATGTGGGAGGGGAAGGATGTGGGAGGGGAAGGATGTGGGAGGGGAAGGATGTGGGAGGGGAAGGATGTGGGAGGGGAAGGATGTGGGAGGGGAAGGATGTGGGAGGGGAAGGATGTGGGATGGCAGGATGAGAGAGAAGATATGGGAGTAATATGTGGGAGGGGAGGATGTAGGAAGGGTGGATGTGGGAAGTTGTGGGGGAAGGTACGACAGATCCTGGCCAATAACTATTTTCCCACTGACATAATTAAGAAAGGCATCTCAGCTCAACAAATTCATGTCTATCTCTGCACAAAGCCTACCTAGTAATACTACCATCAATTTACAGTTTCTAAAATGAAGAAATAAATAAATATATGAAAATAGA
>NC_134794.1:8113955-8128955 GCF_046742065.1 Oratosquilla oratoria
CGCTCCCGAGTCATTCAAACTGAGAAACCAACGCTCCAAACACTGCCAACACTATCACCAGTCTGTCACCGCCACCGCCCGCTCTGGAGCCATTATCTCCGCTGCCACCACTTGCACCATTACCGCTGCCAACACTACCACTCCGTCTTCCATCATTACCAGCATCCGCCCAAACTTCCTGAAAGAAATCTCCGGAGGAAGCAACTCCCCTCCTCCCTGTTCCATCTTTTTTTTTTTTTTTGGTGGGGGGAGCGAGGCTACCTCAAGACCCCACCACCCCGGCCTTGGTAGCTCTCAGGTTCTCCTCCTCTTTTCCCTTTTTCCTCCTCCTGTATCTCCTGTTCCTCCTTCCGTTACTCTTCCTCCTTCCCCTCCTCCCCTTCCTCCTCCTCCTCTCCTCCTCCTCCTCCTCCTCCAATCCTCCTCCTTCTTCATCAACCTCTCTTCACTCTTCCTGAGCGTCTTAACGATGGGCACAAGAGAGATGGTGGGGGATGGGGGGGGAGGTCATCACACTGGATGAGTAATGATGATGATGGATTTGATAGAGATACAAAGACAGTGGTGACGCCCCGATGATGATGATGATGATGATGATGATGATGATGATGATGATGATGATGATGGTGATGATGGTGTTGATGGTGGTGGTGATAATGATGGTGATAATGGTGATGATGATTATAATAATAATGATGATGATAATGATAATAATGATAATGATAATGGTGATGATTATGATTATGTTGGTGATGATGGTGATAATGGTGGTGATGGTGGTGATGATGATGATGGTAGTGATGGTGGTGTTGGTGGTGATAGTGATGGTGATAGCGATGGTGGTGATAGTGATGATGATGATGATGATGATGATGATGATGATGATGATGATGATGATGATGATGATGATGATGATGATGATGATGATGATGATGATGATGATTATGATGGTGTTGGTAGTGATGATGGTGATGATGATGATGATGATGGTCATGGTGGTGGTGATGGCAGTGTGGTGATGGTGGTGGTGATGATGAAGGAGAGAGAGAGAGAGAGAGAGAGAGAGAGAGAGAGAGAGAGAGAGAGAGAGAGAGAGAGAGAGAGAGAGAGAGAGAGAGAGAGAGAGGGGGGGGGAGGAGATGAGGGAGGGAGGGAGGGAGGGAGGATAGGAGGGAGAGGAGAGAGACAGAGACTGAGAGAGAGAGAGAGAGAGAGAGAGAGAGAGAGAGAGAGAGAGAGAGAGAGAGAGAGAGAGAGAGAGAGGGGGGGAGGGAGAGTGAGAGAGGGGAGAGGGAGGGAGAGAGAGAGGGAGAGAGTGAGAGAGAGAGAGAGAGAGAGAGAGAGAGAGAGAGAGAGAGAGGGAGAGGGAGAGGGAGAGGGAGAGAGAGAGAGAGAGAGAGAGATAAAGAGAGAGAGGTCAGGTTCAGTACCCAACGCCTACCGATGACTGCCACTCCCTCTGACAACCCGGACACTTAGGGCAAAGGTGACGGCCTCAGTGAGACCTAAGCGTCTCTTGGGGTACAGTGTCATCTCTTATAGAGGATTGAGGCACTTTCAGAGGCTTCCCATAAACAATGCCTCGTAGCATACTACATCCTAGAGGGCCTCCTACCTCTCACATTCTGCCGCCCCCCGCCCCCGCCACTGCCTCCTCCTCCTCCTCCTCCTCCTCCTCCTCTCCTCTCCTCAGCCAACCACCTTGCTTCCCTCTCCATCTCCATCCATCATTATTTTTCATCATCAAATTTAGTCTTCTTCCTCTTCCTCCTCCTCCTCCTCCTCCACTTCCTCCTCCTCCTCCTCATTCGTGCCACGTGTTTATTTTTCCCTGTTATCTCTCTCTCTCTCTCTCTATACTTTGCCGTTTTTGTTCTTCGTTCCAGTATTCCTCTCTTTCTAGGCGTCTTCGACGTTTTTCTCCATCTCTCTCTCTCTCTCTCTCTCTTTCTGTTTCTCTCTCTCTCTCTCTTTCTGTTTCTCTCTCACAGTGTTTCTTTCACCTTTTCTCTCTCTTATTTTTAATCTATCAACCTCCGTTCTTCTCTCTTTCTCTCTCTATTCTCTTCTGTACTTCCCCTCTGGTCATTATCTCGCTCTCTCCATATCTCTTTTTTTTTCATCCCTTCTCTCTTTCCATACTTTTATCTCTCACTCTCCTCTCTTTCTCTCTTCTCTCTTTTGATTTCCACTATTCTCTTTCTTACTCTCTTTCTCTCTATTTTCATGCTCGCATTCGTTTACTCTTTTATTCTCTGGCCCTCTCTTTCTCTTTGTCTCGCTCTCTCACTGCTCTCTCTTCTCCCTTCCCCTCCTTTCGCTCTTTTTTCTCTTTACTTCCTCTTTATTCTTCTTGTCCTCTGTCTTCCCATTTCGTGGTTACATGAAGCCATTTCCACAATTTCCTTCCCAGTTTCCTTCAGCCCCCCTTTCCCCCCTCCCCCTCCCCACCTCTCCCCCTCCCCACCTCTTCCCCCCTTCCCCCTTCCTCCTCCCCCTTCCCACTCCTCGTCACCTCGCTTCCGTTTAGACAGCCTATTTCTTCCTTTTACCCTTTTCCCCTTCCTTCCCCTCTTCACCCTCCCTCCCCTCTTCCACCTCCCCCCCCCAACCTCCTCACTCTCCCCTTCTTGGTATTCCCAGAAATTTTGTCTTTCCAGACTTTCCTGTACACTCTCTTTCTCCCTCTCTCTCTCTCTCTCTCTCTCTCTCTCTCTCTCTCTCTCTCTCTCTCTCTCTCTCTCTCTTTCTCTCTATAACTCTCTTTATTGGCTTCTTCGTCCTCCCCCTATCTCCCCTCTGTCGGGAATTGGAGAATCCTTTGGTCCTATCAGTTCTCTTTATCTCCGTCTCTTTCTCCCCATCCCTCTCTTCGTCCCTCTCTCCGTCTCTCTCCGTTTCTCTCTCCGTCTCTCTCTAACCTTGTACACCGCATGATTGCTCTTACTTTGGTCTTTCCTCCTCTTCCTCTTTGTCTTCTTCCTCAACTCTTCCTCTTCCTCTTCTCCTCTTCTACCTCCTCCCACTCCTCCTCCAGCTCTTCCCACCTCTTCCTCTTCTCCTTTTCTACCTCCTCTTCCTCCTCCACCTCTTCCCACCTCTTCCTCTTCTCCTCTTCTTCCTCCCCCTCCTCCTCCTCCAGCTCTTCCCATCTCCTTCTTCTCCTCCTCCTCCTCCTCCATCTCTTCCCACCTCCAAATATGTGCTGGAGTAGTACACTGAGCTTCCAACTCACCATATAACCTCCTTGTCCCGAGTTCGATCCCTATCAGTCACCTATGACCGCCATTCTCTTTGGCTCCCCGAGCTCACAGGGCAAAGGTGACAGCTAACATAACTAAGCGTCCTGACATAAGCTACTCATGTCATTCCCGCTAAGAACTTCCTTAACCCTTAAACGCCGTGCGAGTGTATGTGTATGTGTGTGTGGGGGGGGGAGGACGTGGGAGAGAAGGGGGTTCTCCCCTCACCTAAATAAAATCACCTGACGACAAACCAGACGAATGCACGGGGGTCTCGACCCCTTAGGTCATCGTTCAGCTCCTGGACATGGACTAGTATCCATTAAATATAACACAGAACCTAACAACAACAGCGTTGTCCTGTTGAAGAGACTCGTGAATGCGTGGGGTTAATCCTAACGTGTTGACGAGGTGAACCAGGGTTAATTAAATCAATTTACGCGAATACGGCCCTGGGAGACTAATTTCATGAACAACCCCCTTACCCCCCTCTCCCCCCCTCTCCCTGCCAACACTCTTGAATCCCCGTAGAATGTAATGACCGAATAACATAAATGAACACACAAGAACAAATAAACGAATTGAAACACAAATACCAAAATAAAAGAAAGAAATCGATTGATAATTAAACAAACGATAAGTACATAAATCGACAAATGAATAAACAAACAAGCATGCAAATACAAAAAAAAAAAAAAAAAAAAAAAATCTTGCGTGATGACGTCTATCCATCAACGCTACTCTCTTCCTCTCTTCGCGCTGAGCTCTCCTGGTGCCGCTCTCTCCTTGTTCCCGATCCTTGTCCCTCCTTATTGGGAACTCCCCTGCATTCCACCCTGGAGTCCCTGTCCTCCTCTTCCTCCTCCTCCTCCTCCTCCTCCTCCTCCTCTTCCTCCTCCTCTTTGACCCAGAAGCTGTCCCTTCGAACTATCCCTCCACCGCCTTTAGATCCCAAAATCCCCCTGTCGTTCTCGCGACTCCCTCCTCACTCCCCTCCCCTCTTCTCCTCCTCCTCTTCCTCCTCCTCCTCCTCCTATCTATGATGCACTTTCTCGTTGGCTCAACGCTCCTTGATCCTCCTGTGCTGAGGTTGAGGAGGAAATGGTCGAGAAGGAGGAGGAGGAGGAGGAGGAGGAGGAGGAGGAGGAGGGGAGGGAAAAGGGGAAGGAGGAGGAAATGAAACAGAAGGAAAGGAAAGAGGAGGAGGGTGAGTAAAGAAGGAGGAAGATGAGAGCAGGAGGAAGAGATGAGGAGGAAGGAGGAGAGGGAGGAGGCAGAGGTTGGAGAGGAGGAGGGAGAGGAGGGAGAGGGGGAGAGGAGGAGGGACAAGAGGGGGGACAGGAGGGAGAGGAGGGAGAGGAGGAGAGGAAGAGGAGGAGGACAAGGTGGAATCGTGCAAGCTGGCTGAAGAGAAAAGCATCAAGATGGACGAGCCGAATATTAAAGGAAGATGTTTCTCCAAGGATGAGGTGGAGGACCAGATGAACTAAACAGGACGGCGAGGTCAGGTGGAAGGTGAGGTCAGGTGGAGGGCGAGATCAGGTGGAGGGCGAGATCAGGTGGAGGGCGAGGTCAGGTGGAGGGCGAGATCAGGTGGAGGGCGAGGTCAGGTGGAGGGCGAGATCAGGTGGAGGGCGAGATCAGGTGGAGGGCGAGGTCAGGTGGAGGGCGAGGTCAGGTGGAGGGCGAGGTCAGGTGGAGGGCGAGGTCAGGTGGAGGGCGAGGTCAGGTGGAGGGCGAGGTCAGGTGGAGGGCGAGGTCAGGTGGAGGGCGAGGTCAGGTGGAGGGCGAGGTCAGGTGAAGGGCGAGGTCAGGTGGAGGGCGAGGTCAGGTTGAGAGCGAGGTCAGGTGAAGGGCGAGGTTAGGTGGAGGGCGCTGTCAGGTGGAGGGCGAGGTCAGGTGTAGGGCGAGGTCAGGTGGAGGGCGAGGTCAGGTGGAGGGCGAGGTCAGGTGGAGGGCGAGGTCAGGTGGAGGGCGAGGTCAGGTGGAGGGCGAGGTCAGGTGGAGGGTGAGGTCAGGTGGAGGGCAAGTTCAGGTGGAGGGCGAGGTCAGGTGGAGGGCAAGTTCAGGTGGAGGGCAAGTTCAGGTGGAGGGCGAGGTCAGGTGGAGGGCGAGTTCAGGTGGAGGGCGAGGTCAGGTGGAGGGTGAGGTCAGGTGGGGGCAAGTTCAGGTGGAGGGCAAATTCAGTTGGAGGGCAAGTTCAGGTGGAGGGCGAGGTCAGGTGGAGGGCGAGTTCAGGTGGAGGGCGAGGTCAGGTGGAGGGTGAGGTCAGGTGGAGGGCAAGGTCAAGTGGAGGGATGGATGAGGGAGGATAGAGGCTAAGATGAAGTGGAAGAGGTGGGAATTGGACGATAAGCGCTATAAAAAGACGAAAACCGATTAAGGGTGAGGCGTGGAGGGGGTGGGAGAGGAGGTCGTAAAATATGGAGACACAAGTCTTGAGGACGACATTCTGAGGTGTCAGACGAGGTCGAATGAGTGGCTTCGAGTTCGAGGGTGACCTTGGGTGGAGGGTGACCTTGGGTCGAGGGTGAAGGGAGGTAGAGTGGAGGGAGAGCTAAATAGGAGGGTAATTTGAATATATACCAATTAATTTTTTTTCCTTAGGAAATCCTTGGTCCTACACCAAGCGGCAAGGGTTATAAAAGACTCCATGAGGGTGGGGGGGGATGGGGGGATAAGAGAAGCCCCCCTCACCCCAAAACCCACACAAACAAGGATCAGAGGGTGGAGAGGGGTGTGGTTACTGGGTGGAGGAGAAAGTGGAAGACATCATCCACATCATCTTGAAAAATAAACCACTCGGATCCATCTAATTGAATTGAAGTGGATAGAGAGCTCGTGACTGGTGGAGGGAGGGTGTGGAGAGAGGTGGAGGGAGTAGGTGGATTCTACATAGATCATTTTGAGAGGTTAACACACTTTTACTAGATCAGTATAATGGATTCTTATGTTCTTCTGTTCATGAGGTAGGATGCATGTCATTGGTGGAGGGAATGCTAAGTGGGCGTGGCTTGTTCTGTCAAGGCAATTTGTACGTAGACATTTGGTAGCCTAGGGAGTATATAGTCTTGTATACATATTTCGGTTTCTAAATTATACAGGTGGAGAGCATGTGGTTGGTGAGTGGAAGTGGAATAACAAGAGTACGTTTAATCCACCAACCCCATCATCTTATTTTTTTTTTTATTATTATTATTATTATTATTATTTTTTTTTTTTTGCGACACTGCTTCTGACCCAGGGCAGTGGACAAGATGCAGGGATGATCAGTCACCCCGGAGGTGCCAAGACAAGAGGGAGGGAAGAGGGTAGGGGGGAGTGGAGTACGTAGGGGATGGAATAGGTGGGAGGGGTTTCTATGCCTTTGTCTTTTGACTACCTCACGTGTAAAGGGGAAAAAGTCTTTGGTATATGTATGTATGTATGTATGTATGTACTTGACCGTAGGGATCGGGTGGAAGGAGGAGGTGCGGGGAGGGATTGGCACGCTTGACACAGTGCCATTCCACTGATAGCACTGGTCCATTAGGTGCCACAATGACCTCGCTACGATTGCGTGACGTCACCCATTTGGACCAAGTTACATGAGGCGCGTGACACGTAGCAAGGCACTTGGGTGTGTGTAAATGACGCTTTAATGTCACAGCGGTGACGTGAGTGATGATACTCTGGGGTGATGGTTGTCACGTGGAGCCCAAAGGTGGAACTGGTATGAGTGATGACGTGAGTGTGATGCCAGCAGGTGATTTTATCAAGTTTGAAGAGATGAGAACATGTTTTAACTTAAGATCTGGGGCAACACATTTCCGACATGGGGGGGGGGAGGAGGAAGAGGAGACAAAAAAAGAGGATAAAAAGACAAAAAGAAGATAAAAAAGACAAAAAACAAGACAAAAAGACACAGAGAAAAAAGACAAAAAAGACATAAATTAAGCCAAAAATAAGACAGTAGAAGACGACGAAGAAGAAGCAACAGCAGCAGCAGAAGCAGCAGCAGCTTGTGTGATGTCATCGGGAGTTGCCTTTGTGACGTCACCGGGAGTTGTCTGTGAGGTTATTTTTTGTTCAGAGGCAGAAATGCAATGCTAAGATGTTTCAAGATCGTTACTAAGAATTACACCAAGATCCTTTTCTTTCAATTAGGTTAAAGTCATTTCCAAGTAACTTGTCACATTTCATATTATTTTCACCTGTGTACAACTTTGCGATTACTTGAGCTTAATTTCATTTGCCAGTCTTTTAAACCATTACTCTAGTTTGTCTAAATCTCCTTAAATACCTGGTTGAATCGAATGATTATTTGCTGCTTCACTCAGTTTAGTCTCATCAGAGAATTTTATTACAATGACAATTGTTTATAAGAACGCAGCCCGAGAACGGAACCCTGAGGAACTCCACCCGTAACATTTTTCCAGCTTGAACTTTAGCCATTAAGAACAACTGGCAGTTTAATATTCTCCAATTTTTATTTCAGATTAACGAATTGTGTTTAGTGAATAGTCTCGTAAGGAACACTATATTTTTTCAAAGTCCAGATATATTGAATCTACACAATTCCTTACCCCGTGGTTTGAAATGACTACGTTGTAGAATTCTACAAGGTCAGTTACGTCAGGTGTTGTTCTTTATCAGACAATTGCTAGAAAATATAGGATACATTCTATGGCCTCTATTTACAATTACTTTCTTAGTTTTCTTACGATTGGTGTCAGGCTAATTGGCCATTAGTAATTCTGAGGTTTCTTTTTTTCACTCTTTTTAATATATAAGTAACGTTAAATAATTTCCAATCTCTTGGTACATCCACAGTCGTGATTCTTTTATTTCAAAATTATCTTTAACGAAATAGTGAATTATATTTTTTCCCAAAATTCTTGGACGCCAATCATTAATTGTGAGACACCTGTCACTTATAACAAGTCGGTGTCTCCTGGCGTGTGGCATCGATTTTACTTCAAGGACCTCCACTTCCTTCTCTTCCGTCTCCTCTTCCACCATCTCCTCTCCCATGTCCTTCTCCTCTTCCAGCTCCTCCTCCTCTTCTGTCTCCTCCTCTTCTGTCTCCTCTTCCTCTTCCAATGTCCTCCTCCTCTTCCATCTCCTCCTCTTCCAGCTCCTCACTCTCTTCTGTTTCCTCTTCTCTTCCATCTCCTCCTCTTTCATCTCCTCGTCTTCCATCTTTTCTTTCATCTCCTCTTCTTCCATCTCCTCCTCTTCATTTCTTCTTCCTCTTTCTTCTAATCATCTTCCTCTTCCATCTCCTCTTCCTCTTCCATCTCCTCTTCAATTTCCTCCTCCTCCTCCCCCTCCCCATGACCATACCCCTACCACTTCCTACTCCTTTTCCTCCTTCCTGTGATCGTGGGCAGTGGTACAGACATCGGAGAGGATCAGTTCCCCATCGCTCGTCTTCAAAGTCCGTCAACACTCACCGAGAGAGAGAGAGAGAGAGAGAGAGAGAGAGAGAGAGAGAGAGAGAGAGAGAGAGAGAGAGAGAGAGAGAGAGAGAGAGAGAGAGAGAGAGAGAGAGAGAGAGAGAGAGAGAGAGAGAGAGAGAGAGAGAGAGTGTGTGTGTGTGTGTGTGTGTGTGTGTGTGTGTGTGTGTGTGTGTGTGTGTGTGTGTGTGTGTGTGTGTGTGTGTGTGTGTGTGTGTGTGTGCGTGCGTGTGCGTGTGTGTGTGTGTGTGCACAGTACGCACAGTCCCCCGCGCGTACACATCTAGAAAAGCAACGTACGAATAACAGCTACAATTTTAACAAGCGCTACACTCTAAATGGCCAATTACCATCTGAATGCCTTCGTGAGTGGCACTGCTCTGGCTCCTTGAAGGTCTTCGAGTTATGATGAAGAGCGTCTCTGATCTCATGAGCGTTGGATCAGGACGGTTCTCACGATCACTTGCTTTCATATGTTTCATTTTCGTTTAATGTTCGTGGTTCTGTTAACGTTGGGTTTTTCTTAACGCTGGCGTTTCTCTTTATCTTGGAGTTTCTCTTGACGTTGGCGTTTCTCTGGACGCTGGCGTTTCTCTTGACGCTGGCGTTTCTCCTGACGACGTTTCTCTTAACATTGCCGCTTCCTTTGACGTTGGCGTTTCTCTTGACGTTGGCGTTTCTCTTGACGCTGGCGTTTCTCTTGACGTCGGCGTTTCTCTTGACGTTGTCGTTTCTCTTGACGCTGGCGTTTCTCTTGACGCTGGCGTTTCTCTTGAAGTTGGCGTTTCTCTTGACGTCGGCGTTTCTCTTGACGTTGTCGTTTCTCTTGACGCTGGTGTTTCTCTTGACGTTGGAGTTGGAGTTTCTCTTGACGTTGGAATTTCTCTTGACGTCGGAGTTTCCCTTGACGTCGAAGTTTCTCTTAAACGTTGGCGTTTGTCTTGACGTCGCAGTTTCTCTTGACGCTGGCGTTTCTCTTGATGTCGGCGTTTCTCTTGACGTTGTCGTTTCTCTTGACGCTGGCGTTTCTCTTGACGCTGGCGTTTCTCTTGAAGTTGGCGTTTCTCTTGACGTCGGCGTTTCTCTTGACGTTGTCGTTTCTCTTAACGCTGGCGTTTCTCTTGGCGTTGTCGTTTCTCTTGACGTTGTAGTTTCTCTTGACATTGGAGTTTCTCTTGACGTCGAAATTTCTCTTGACGTTGGCGTTTCTCTTGACGTCGAAGTTTCTCTTGACGTTGGCGTTTCTCTTGACGTTGATTATGTCTTAGGTTCTTTTAACTCTGGCGCTGATGCTTCTGTTAACGTTGATGATTCTATCAAAATTTCAGTTTCCTTTAGCGTTGCTGTTTCCCAAAACGTGTTTCTGCTAACGTTCCTGCTTCCTCAGATCCATTTCTCCGTTGAAGTCTCCGAAACGTTTTCGTCATCACGAGGCAACCCTCATTCAAAGAAAGAAAACTTTGTTAAGGAGAAATTATTAAGTAACAAAAGGAAAGGGGGGGTACACTGCTTCAGGTGAGGTAATGAGGACTGAATAAATGCTTTCCTTTTCATTTATCCCCCCTCCCCCCTCCCCCCTTACCTTTTTCGCCTTTCAAAGCCGAGAACGTAACGAACGAGTAAATACAAATGAAATGTCTGGAAACATGTTCTCATTTCCCGTTTCTTCGCGGAGGACGTGAAGTGATGTGTTCTGATCCTCTTTACCGAGTAAAATCATTTTTAACACACAGGGAGAAGTGATGAGAGGTTCTACTTAGGATTGGTTTGATTTATCTGTTGTGTCCATCATCACACAGGAAGTGATGAGATCAAGATTCAATCCTACCTTCTACTTGCTTATGGTTGATTTGGTTGATCTATTGTGTTCATTATATTTTACTTTGTTGTATCTTGTTTTATTCAATTTTTTTTGTTCACTGCCATGGCGACAAGTCTTAATCGCACACACATGCACACGCACACCCACATACACACAAGCACACACACACACATGCAAGCACACACACACACACACATGCAAACACACGCACATGCACACACACACACACATGCAAACACACGCACATGCACACACACACACACACACACACACACACACACACACACACACACACACACACACACACACACACACACACACACACACACATGCACGCACACACACACATGTACATGTACACACACACAATGTACACACACACACACACACACACACACACACACACACACACACACACACACACACACACACACACACACACACACACACACACACACACACACACACACACACACACACACACACACAAAGTTCCTATTTATGTGTTTTTTTAAGAAAATTGCAACTGACAATGGAGACTTGTTTGTGTAAGATACAAAAAAGCAGAAAACAGGTAAGCAGTAAATAATCAATTAAATGATAAATTCAAATGAATCCGTATAAACGAAACAAGTAACGAGTTCAGTGAATGATTGCATTATGGAAAAATACCCAAAACTAAAAGTTAAATGTTCGTAGAAAGATAATAGATAAATACGTACACTAATCCGCTAAATCAATCACCCAATCAGTCAATCAATTAATCAGACAGCTCTATTCCTCCCTCGCTCCCTTCCTTCTCCCCCCCCCACCTTCCTTCCTCGAACGACCGAATGGGTGATTTGCAAATGTACAATAGGTCAAAGTATTAAAGGTCAGAGTTATTTTATGCTTAACTGTCCTATTTATTTGTTGGGAAAATTACTACACATGCATACAACATATATATATATATTATATATATATATATATATATATATATATATATATATATATATATATATATATATGGATTCAAAGAGGAAATATTTTCCCATAAAGATAGAGCAACTATGTGACTCTAAAAGGACATGACGTCTATAAAAGGACACTTGACCCCACCAGAAGGACAATATTACCATAAAAGGACATTTCAATAAGAAACAAGAGGACATTATGTCTTAAAAAAAAGACACTCTTGCGATTCCTGCCCAGACATAGCGAAGCTGCAATGGACAACGGAAATGCAGCTGAACGTCTCCTCAATCTCTCTCCCGCGCGCAGCTGGTTCGTCCGCTCATGTAAGGACCCCACCTGGCCAAAGGTGACCCAGAACCAGCTGCACGAGGTGACCAGGAACCATCTGCCGCTCGGAACGACCGCTTTTCAGCTGCACTGGGCCACAACGCTGAGGCAATAAAGCTGCTGTACGGTCGGTCAGCTGCCGCCGTCGCCACCTTCAAGCTGCATGGTCCTCTGGCAGCTGCTGCTGCTGCTGCTCCGTGCACACAAGCAAGAGCTCTCCACTCAGCAAGTGAGAGAGAGAGAGAGAGAGAGAGAGAGAGAGAGAGAGAGAGAGAGAGAGAGAGAGAGAGAGAGAGAGAGAGAGAGAGAGAGAGAGAGAGAGAGAGAGAGAGAGAGAGAGAGAGAGAGAGGGGGGGTGGAGGGAGAGAGGGAGAGTGTGGGGGAGGGAAAGAGAAGGGGAGGGGGAAAGAGAAGGGGAGGGGGAGAGAGGGGGAGGGAGAGAGAGGGGGAGGGAGAGAGACGGGGAGGGAGAGGGACGGGGGAGGGAGAGAGACGGGGGAGGGAGAGAGACGGGGGGAGGGCGAGAGCGGGGGATGGAGAGAGAGGGGGATGGAGAGAGAGGGGGAGGGAGAGAGAGGGGGAGGGAGGGGAGAGAGAAGGGGAGGGAGAGAGAGGGGGAGGGAGAGAGAGGGGGAGGGAGAGAGAAGGGGGAGGGAGAGAGAAGGGGGAGGGAGAGAGAAGGGGGAGGGGGGAGAGAGAAGGGGGAGGGGGAGAGAGAAGGGGGAGGGGGGAGAGAGAAGGGGAGGGAGAGAGGGAGGGAGAGAGAGGGGGAGGGGGAGAGAGGGGGAGGGGGAGAGAGGAGGGAGAGAGAGGAGGGAGAGAGAGGGGGAGGGGGAGAGAGGAGGGAGAGAGAGGGGGAGGGGGAGAGAGAGGGGAAGGGAGAGAGAGGGGGAGGGAGAGAGAGGGAGAGGGAGAGAGAGGGAGAGGGAGGGAGGGAGGGAGGGAGAGAGGGAGGAGGGAGAGAGAGGGAGATGAGAGGAGAAGGAGAGAGTAAGTGGTACTAGGGGACTGTTCTTTACCTATTTTTTTCTCTGCATCTTAAATAAAGGGACCTCTCAATAAATAGATAAATAAATAAATAAATTAATAAACAAAATAGATAAACAAATAAATAAATGAATAAATAAACAAAATATATAAATCAATTACCCACCGAGTGCCGTTCCATAAAAAAAAGGTTAGACGCTAACGTCAACCTTTGCCCTAAGTGCACGGGCAGTGAGGGCGAGGGCCAGTAACCGGCAGCACTTGAGGATCGAACTCGTGTCCACGCCGCTGCAGAGCGAGCCCGAAACCAACGTAACACAGCGACGGCCCTCCCGAAATATTTTATTATGGCGAAACGCACCACGGGAGATGAATAAAATCGCCCGGCGGCAGACATAATAAAAGAGAAAGAAATTTGACACTCGTTTCCGAGATTGGATTTCATTGACCATCATTCAACTTTAACGAAGTAAACACTAATATTAGAGAGAACACTTTACCTCTCTTTCTCTCCCTTTTTCTCTTCTCCCTCTCCGTTTCCATTTCTCTCTCTCTTTTTGTCTCTCGCCGTCTCCCTCTTCCCTTCTGTCTCTCTCTCAGTCTCCCTCTGTCCGTTTCCCTCTCTGTCCGTCTTCCTCTCTCTGTCCGTCTCTCCCATCTCTCTCTCTCCGTCACCTCTCCCTCTCTCTCTCTCTCTCTCCGTCTCCCTTCCTCTCTCTCTCTCTCTTCCTCTCTCTCTCCCTCTCCGTCTCCCTCTCTCTCTCTTTCTCTCTCTTTCTCTCTCTTCCTCTCTCTCTCCCTCTCTCTCTCTCCCTCCCCTTCGTCTCCCTCTCCGTGTCCGTCTCCCACTCTCTGCCCGTCTCCCTCTCTCTGCCCGTTTCCCTCTCTCTACCCGTCTTCCTCTCTCTGTCCCTCTCCCTCTGTCTCTCTTTCTCTCTCTCTCTCTGTCCCTCTCCCTTTCTCCCTTTGTTCGAATCCCTCTCTCTGTTTTCTATCTCTCCATCTCCCTCTCTCCCTCTCTCTCTCTATTTTCACCATTTTCGGCCCCTTATTTACATAAGCACAGTTGAAATCCCGCGACTAATCCACTTTTCCTCCTCTTCTTCCACCCCAGCGACCACTTACCCTTTCTCCTGACACCCCCCACACCCACGTCCTCCACCTTCAACACATGGGCGGCCCTTCTTCCACACAAGCTGGAAAAGACCTTCCAGTTAGCTGGAAACTTCATCAGTCAACTTAAGACTAACTCAGAGAGAGTCCTTGACACCAGCCACCTGACGCTCTATGCTTAACAGAGCCAAGAAGGAAGCCCTTTCTTCCTCTCCAAAGACGTCCCAACCTCCTCCTCCTCCTCTTCCTCTTCCTCCTCCTCCTCCTCTTCCTCCTCCTCACTCCGGAGGGCTCTTTCGTCTTCAAGAATTCACAAAAGTGAAGTGGCTAGCGTGTCGATCATATCATGGTATGGAAGAGAATAAAAGAATAGATTGGCGATAACAATATAAAATAAAATAAAATAGAACACAATGAAAATAAACAAAATAAAGTAGAACTGAATAGAATTAAAATAAAACTAAACGAATGAAATGAAAATAAATTTATATCTAAAATAAAACAAAATACAGAATACTGAATGAAACTAAAAAAAAAAACGAAAAACCCATCCCTCAGTTTCTCGAAAGAAAATATTTTTATTTTCGATTCTCTCGGAACAAAAGCCACAAAGAAATTACACTCTAATTGAACTTAACCTTTGAACACAAATTGGAAGAATTCGACCACTGGATGAGAGTAAAGTGATCAGTGGAGCCCCGTGAAGCTACATTCAGCTGAAGGTGGTTCTGCTGGATGAAGAGAAAAAGTACCAAAAAGGGGGATTCTTGAAGGTTTTTACCATATATGGTCATCGGGTCCTCGACCAGATACTCTTTGGAGTTTCCTTTTTTTTTCTCTCTCTCTTCTCCTTCCTCTTCTTTCTTCCCTCCTTCCTTCCTTTCTTCCTTCCTTCTTCCTATTATTATTGTTTTCTTATTATTCCTCTTTATTTTTTCTTCTTCCTCTTTTTTCAGTCTTTTTCCTCTTCTTCTTCCTCTTTACTTTTTTTTCACTTTCTTCTTCCTCTTTTTCATCTACTTCTCCCTCTTCACTTTTCACTTTTTCATTTTCTTCTTCCTCTTTTTTCCTTCTTTCTCTTCTTTCTCTTTTTCTTCTTTCTCATCTTTATTTT
>NC_134794.1:8136455-8156455 GCF_046742065.1 Oratosquilla oratoria
AAGAGATTTTATTCTGGCTGATGCAAGACGGTTTTATTCAGTTCATAGTATGGGCATGTCACTGGAAAGAGGTTTATGCCAGCTGGATTGTACGTGCCGCCAGCTGGCGCGTGCCATCTAGAGGACATTTTCTCAACAACTCCTTGAGTTCAAGAACCATCTACAAGCATGGGAATTTCTTTTTCTACTTTTTTTTTTTTTTTTTTTTTTTTTTTTTTTGAGTGGAGTAGGGTGGGCAGCCATCTTCAATTTCCTTACGGCACGAGCTCGTAGCTGTTGTAGTGACGCGTTGTAAATCTACGTGAACGACAACAACAATCCTCGACCCCTCGACGAAATGGTCAAAGATATGAAAGTTTATTCTGGCTAACAACAAACAATTTTATTCGCCTTAGAAGTAAATTCTTGCACTAGAAGGTTAAATCAACTCGATTAAATTGCCTTGGTTAATCTTATTGAGACTTGTCCGATATATTTTGAATGTAGTCTCTTCATTACTTTGTATTTATATTCATTTTGTCCTAATTTATTTCTGTTATCTTTTATTCCTCATAGAATATTAAACCAAATTTCATAAAGTAGATAACTGGATATTAACAAAGAAATGATTAAATTGATACACACAAATGAATAATTTTTTTATCAAAATTTGAGTTAATGAAAGTAAATTATTAAGTGAATACATTAATAGATAAAATGACAATAAATAGATAACAAAATATATATGAATGAATAACTGTATTCAAAACTAATACATTAGAATAAACCAATAGAAAATGAATGAAATAATTCAAATGTAGGGGAGGGTTCATTTTGTGTGTGTGTGTGGGCAGTGAAACCTAATTGCATAAAATGGCCTATATTACGAAAATATACAGATATATATATATATATATATATATATATATATATAACAACACATACAGGCATACATAAAACTACAAAGGCTTACAAAGGCGGAGCGTGCCGACAGGAGACCTTTTGGTCCATAATTAGGTCTGATACGAAAAGAATTATAATGATAGGTAAATAAATAGATAAATAAATAAATAAAAATAATAATATAAATACAAATAATGAAATAAATGAATGCATAGGTATTGTTAAATAATAAACAAACAGGTAAATGATAATAATGAATTGACATATAGCTAATAATAAATGTGAATCAAGCAATTAACAACAGACATATAACAAAAAAAATGAACAAATAATATAAAATAGATGAGTCACTACACATCTTGCTATAGGAGCGTGCATATAACGCCTTATATAATGAATATTTGTCACCAGTGAACTTTATTCAGTTGACGTAAGTTTCCTATTTTTTTTCATCTAACCATTTTATGAACCGACATTCATTTGTTTTGGATGACACCACCACGCGAGGTAGATGGTAGATCGATGGTAGATATCACACACAAACGCGCGCGCAGTAAAAAAAAAATATATATTTAGCAAATGTCACCTTTCGAGTGTCTACTCCGTTTCTCCGTTGTGCTATACGATACTTTTGACTCTGGACAAAAAATATTAATGGAAAAATATTTGTATATTAATTACACTAATAATATGAATAATTTACTTGGAAATTAAACATTAATGGAAAATATTCATATCTATTTGCATCATTAGTAACACTTTTGTCTTTGAAAATTAAGCATTAATGTAGATATCTAAGAGAGAGAGAGAGAGAGAGAGAGAGAGAGAGAGAGAGAGAGAGAGAGAGAGAGAGAGAGAGAGAGAGAGAGAGAGAGAGAGAGAGAGAGAGAGAGAGAGAGAGAGAGAGAGAGAGAGAGAGAGAGAGAGAGAGAGAGAGAGAGAGAGAGAGAGATGAGAGAGAGGGAGAGATGAGAGAGAGGGGAAACAAAGTGAGATAGAGATCGAGGTAGATATAGAAATATAGAGAGATACAGATATATACAGTAGATGAAAATATAGAGATAGAGATAGAGATGGAGATGGATAGTGCACATTAAACCACTTATCGTTAACCAGAATAAAACCTACGAGGAACGTTACCATAGAAACAGAATTAAGTAACGATATTACGTCACGCAACTCCCTGGGCCTTAACACGACCCTAGCACGGTGATACAGTAGCACGGTGATACGAAGTCCGGTAGCAAAGCGAGTGTGATTCATTGCACCAAAGGTGCAAACGCGACGGTGATAAACGGTGCTGTGCACCAAACTGTAGAGGTGGTTAATGGTGTTGTGATGTTGAATGCAGTGATGAATAATGATGTTGTCGTACCCTGGAATGGTGCTATTCAGCTTTGTCGGTCTTGCATGCTCCCCCCACACTCCCTCCCACACTCCCACTCCTCGTCCTCCCTCCACTTCTCCTCCTTCCTCCATCTTTCCTCTCCTCTCCACTCCATTCCATTCTCCCTTTCTCTACGCTACTCTTCTTGCCTTCTCTCTGCTTGATTTCATATATATTTATATATATATATATATATATATATATATATATATATATATATATGTATGTATATATATGTACATATGTATACACGGTTTCCTGCCTCTACCATACGTAAACTGGATCTCGCTTCCAAAGTTGTTGAGAACTCGGTATAGGAACGAGTTTCTGTCTACGTCTCTCTCTCTCTCTCTCTCTCTCTCTCTCTCTCTCTCTCTCTCTCTCTCTCTCTCTCTCTCTCTCTCTCTCTCTCTCTCTCACACTCACTCACTCACTCACTCACTCACTCACTCACTCACTCACTCACTCACTCACTCACTCTCACTCACTCTCTTACTCTCTCACTGTCTTACTCTGTTTCTCTCTACCTCTCTCACTCACTCACTCTCTCACTCACTCTCTCACTCTCACTCACTCTCTCACTCAGTTTCTCTCTCCCTCTCTCACTCTGTTTCTCTTTCTTTCTCTCTCTCTCTCTCACACACACACACACACACACACACACACACACACACACACACACACACACACACACACACACACACACACACACACACACACACACACACACACAAGAAGGAAAAACATTCATTTGCAAACTTCTGAGGAAGAGCTGTTCCAGATCCCAAGGCGCCTCGCAGCAGCTGAGCCTTCTAGGACGGGGCAGCTGCACGCACGGCAGCTTCATCTAGAAGCGGGACCATTTCCAGTCTTACAAATGTAGAATGTGCAGCTGCTGATGCTGACGACGCTGATCCTGACAATGCTGACGCAGATGTAGTTGTAGATGCTGATGTAGATATGCTGGTGCTTATGCTGAGGTATATGGATGTATGGATGTAGATGATGTTAATTTTGACGTAGATAAACATACAGATGTAAATGTTAATTTTGACGTAGATAAACATACAGATGTAGATATCAATATTGTAAATAAACATACAGATGTAGATGATGCTGATGCGGATATGGAGATGTTGGTGTTTATGCTGATGTAGATGGAGGTATGGATGTAGATGATGTGAATTTTGACGTAGATAAATATACAGGTCTAGATGTTATTACTGTAGATAAACATACAGATGTAGATGATGCTGATGTAGATGTAAATATGGTGCTTATGCTGAGGTAGATGCAGGTGTGGATGTAGATGTTGATTTTGACGTAGATAAGCATATAGATGTAGATGTTAATATTGTAGATAAACATACAAATGTAGATAATGGTAATGGAAATGTACATGGAAAGCCAGGTGCCTAGGCCGACGTAGATACAAATGTAGATGTAGATGTAGATGGTGACGTACGTAGAGAGCTTCAAGGAATTGAGATGCCCCAAATCGAGTCCTTAGTGGATTAAAACAGAAATAATCGTGTGTTGCTTCCAGCATCACAGCTATACAGAGATGCACGGTACAGAAGAACTTACTGGAAGAAACTTCAGAACTCTTCTTCCCTTCCCCACTCCCTCTCCCTCTCTCCCCTCCCTCTCCCCCTTTCCCCTCACCACTCCCTCTTCCACCTCCCATCTCCCCACTCCTTCTCCTCTACCCACTCCTCTTACCCTCTCCCCTCCCCCACTCCCTCTCCCTTCCCCCTCTCTCTTACCCTCTCCCCTCCCCCACTCCCTTTCCCCTCTCCCCTTTCCCTCTCTCCCTCTCCCCTCCCCCTCTCTCCTCTCCCCTCCCCTTCTCTCCCTATCCCTCTCCCCTGCCCCTCTCCTCTTCCCCTCCCCTCCCCCTCCCCACTCCCTTCCCCCTCCCCCCTCCCCACTCGCCTCCCCCCTTCCCCCTCCCCCTGAAATACGGACTACATCTCCTCTTTCATCTTCATTCCTCGAGAAATTCACTTTTCCATTTTTGTCCACGGAGAGGAGGGGAATGCAAGGCGGCTTGACCAGGGGCAGTTTGCATCTGAGGCGAAGGTAAAGGGAATGGAGGGGAGGATCTTCGACTTCTAACCCCGCGAGACGGTTCCTCACTGTCTCTTCATGTCACGTGAGTGGGTCCCCTACTTGGCTTCTTCTTCTTCTTCCAAGAAACGGAGGATATCGGAGATAAAAATATAAAAGAATTCTGGCAATCGAGAAGGTCAGGTCTTCTTTGGAAAGGATTAGAATCATCTCCAAAAATAGGGGAGCATCTGGCAAAAAGGTATGAACACATATTGTATATACAGTCCATACGTATATGTATATATATGTATATGAGAAATCACATAAACATATCTTTTTCCTTGGTGGTTTTTCCCCATATATGTATATATGTGTATATGTATATATATATGTGTGTATGCATGCGTATATACACAAACACACACATACACACACACATACATACATACATACAATACATACACACATAAAAGAAAACCTTACCCGCATATCATGAATCTTTCTTCCAGAATGGCCCACTCGTATACCATTACAAGATGTACATGACAACGTGTGTGCAATATACTGTTCACATTTACCAAGTTACATTGAAAGTTCGACTTACTATCCATTGAATCGATCTATACAGGACTGCATCACCTGTCATTGTGACATAATTGAATATATCTGCAAGTCCCTAGTGTGAACAGTCTCAATGTATCAGAACAGAAGTCAACCGCAAAATGTCTGTGTACTCGTATGTGGTCATGAGTATATGTACACTACAAACATATGGATATGTTGTACAATGCAACTACTCTTGCTAGGACTGAGCTACTTATGGTTATGGTACACACAACTAGTAAACACTGTCTTATTATATTATCGTATATTATATCTTCAGTGCAAAAAGTCATTTTTGCATTGAAGATATAATATACGAAAGCGCTCTGCTTCGTTAGTTTCTTTTTTCCAAGTAGTCTACTTTGCATATACATATGAGTGTATGTAAATGAATACGTGTATATACATATATGCATATGTATATGCATGTGGACAAATACACTCACAAACACACACACACACTAGAAAACCTGGCTCGTTTCCCGAGTGTTTCTACCAGAATGGCCCACTTCGTATATCATTACATGCCATATGTTGTGAATTAAGGTGTTGATATTCACGCAAAGGTAACGTTCCATCAACACACAAAACTGAAAAAAAAATTGTCATTCATAATTGACACTATAACGTGAGACTACCAATACAATGTAGAAATTACTCAAATACTACTTTAGCAATTAAGCAAAATAGTGAGTTTAAACGCCAAAAGATATACTAAACCAAATGCTTACGTTGATTCACTTGTTGAAAACAATTTACACTCCCATTCATTCCCCCATATACATGACAACATATTACATATATATACCTACAAATACATGTACATATATTACCTAAGGATGAAAAAAAGAAAAATGAGAAAAAGAGGAGAGGAAAAATGGACCAAATGATATGGATACATCGCAAAGATGGAGAGGAAAAGAGGAGGGGGGCTCTGTGAGGGGAGAAGGCATTGGAGAGGGGGATGGGGGGGAGGGGGGTTGGAGGTAAGACTCAAAGAAGGAAAGGAAGCGTATGATATGGATAAAGGGGGAAAGGGGGAAAGGGGGAAAGGGGGAAAGGGGGAAAGGGGGAAAAGGGGGAAAAGGCGAGGGAGAAGGGGAAGGGGAAATAGAGAGGAGAGACGAGAAGGAGAAAAAAGGATTAAGGAGGAAAATGGCGAGGACGCCAAGGTGGAGGAAGAGGAGAAAGAGGAGGAAAAGAAGGAAAAGGAGGAGGAGGAGGAGAATGCGGAGAAGGAGGAGGATGATGATAATGAGGACAAGGAGGAGAACGAGAACGTGGAAGAGGAGGAGGAGAATGAGGAGGAGGAGGAGGAGGAAGAGGAGGAGGAGGAGGAGAAAGACGAGGAAAAGTAGAAGAAGAAAGAGGTGAAGGAGGAGGAGGAGAAGGAGAAGGAACGAGGAAAAAAATGCGGAGATGCATACGTGGAAGGGGGAGGTAAAGTAGGACAAGAGAATTTTTTTGGTGACCTAGTTTTTTGCTGACACCTTCTTAAATACATTTGACGGACACCTACATACCTATAGGATACCCAGTAGTCCACACCGTCATTGTGACGGTAACCCTGTATATCTATGACGAGTTCCCTTCTTCGATATTAGGGACGTGCCAGTTAGTAGTGGGTGATGAGACTGTGTGTGTGAGGTTATCTTAGACTTATCTTTCGTACAAAACCTATTCAATGCTGGTGACCCTGCAGATATTTTCTTCGCTATACACATAGCTCAAGCTTATACACCAAATACAGCCCTTCGATAGAATATATATATATATATATATATATATATATATATATATATATATATATATATATATGTATATATATAGATATATATATATATATATATATATATATACATATTTATATCCAATCAAATATAGTGTCATCCATATTTCCCGTAATTATCGGTACGACAAATTCCATGAAACAAGACAGAACCCAATCCATCACGAGCCTCCCTAGAAGAACCAATCACTTCCCTCAATTCGGGAGTCGTCGTTTCCGGTTGACCAATAGGAATTCGTGCGGGCGAGATGACGACATGACGTATGACAGGTACTGGCCAATGATCTGGTCGTACGTTTGAGGCGCGATATGACGTGGCAAATGGCGAGAGGGTAATGACAGCGAGGCCGAATTCCAACTCTCTTGAATAATTGCATAATTTCAGAAATGCACCAGTTTGATGTTTGAGTCGTTTCTATATGCATTGGTACATTATATTATATTATATTATATTATATATATATATAAATATATATATATATATATATATTATATATATATAAATATATATATATATATATATATATATATATATATATATATAATGCTTCATTTTGTGAAAACATCTAAAATAATATATATTTTGTTTGACAAAAGATGACAGAAAGCGGAACGAGTAAAACACACACACACACACACACACACACACACACACACACACACACACACAGTTAGGGGTGTGTAAGGTCACAGCTCTCATCCAGGAAGGTAATAGCTGTCGATCTCGAGTCCAACACGTGACCCAAGACCATGGTAAATCACATACACGCACACACACATATATATATATATATATATATTATAAAGAAATAAAAACAAGAAATAGATAAATTACAAATAACAAACAATAGAGACAGCGAAGAAACAAGACAAGAAAACACATGCAAAATTCCCATGCTTCTGATATATAAACATACATAGTGATAAATTACATTGGATATAAAAACACATAAATGAAAAATAATACAAATTTAATCAGTCCAAAAAATATGAGGGGGAAAAATGTTTCCGATAAATGATGAAAATTAATTTTTGAAACACCATTGTAAGAGACAAAAGACAAGTGCCAAGTCTGATATTCAATCAAATGTGTTGATGGAAATGAAATGATAATGACTTAAAAAAAAAAAAAAATAAAGACATCGCGAAAATTAACTGGAAAGCAAACAAGCAGAAACTAACCAGAAACTAGAAGGCAAATGGTAAGGAGAATATATATATACTGTATATATATATATATATATATATATATATATATATATATATATATTTGTGTGTGTGTGTGTGTGTGTGTGTGTGTGTGTGTGTGTGTGTGTGTGTGTGTGTGTGTGTGTGTGTGTTTGTGTGTGTGTGTGTGTGTGTGTGTGTGTGTGTGTGTGTTTGTGTGTGTATGTGTGTGTTTATATTTACACATACATTCATACGCACATGTAATATGACAAACCCATTAATTCAAAGTAACAAATGACCTTTCACCCCCCGTCGATTTTCTACTCAGGTCACCCGACCACCTGGTAAACCTCATGACCTAACTTGACCTCTTGAACGTGATAGAAACGATGCTTACACATATTTATTTATTTATTCATTTTACATTAGTGGTTCATAATTGATCATAGAAAACATAGAATTAAAATGTTGATATCGGGAAGGAATTTGACTCTCATGAATGGTTGGGGGGGGGGTTTGGCATAGTTAACCCTGATCACGAGCACGTTGCTAGACTAATTTGTCTGCTGTTGAGAATCAAAAAGAAGTTTATTCAATGATTCAACTTTCGTTTATATACGAGACCTTAATTAGAGTCTTTGATTGTCTTGGGGAGGGGAGGGGAGGGGAGGGGAGGGGAGGGGAGAAGGGAGGGGGGGAGGAGAAGGGAGGGTAGGGGAGAGGAGGGGAGTGGAGGGGGTGGAGGGGAGTAGAGTGGAGGGGAGGGGAGTGGAGTGGAGGGGAGTGGAGGGGAGTGGAGTGGAGGGGAGTGGAGTGGAGTGGAGGGGAGTGGAGGGGAGTGGATGGGAGTGGAGTTAGGAGAAGAGAGGAGGAGAAACTTCAACCAAGAGACAGAGCGAGAAAAATCTTCGACGAAGCGAACGAAAAGATACGAAGAACTCCATGGAGAACTCCAAGTCCCCAAAAAGTCGATGGTGAACGAAAACTTCAGGAAATTTTTGATGGAAGTGCGACCAAAGATGGTGAGACTTGGGCACGGAATGACTGATGAGCCTAAGAGAGCCTTTGAGAAGACTTAGCAACCTTTGCCAAATGAGAATGGAAGTACGAAATGATATGAAAAAGGGATGAAATTTTATGCAAAATTCGAAATTATATGCAAAGGACGAAACTTGTATGCAAAATTCGAAATGATACGAAAGGCACGAAATTTTATGCAAAATTCGAAATGATATGAAAAATGCGAAATTTTATGCAAATTTCGAAATGATGTGAAAAGCACGAAATTTTATGGAAAAACGCTAAGTTATACGGAAAGTAACCTACACAACAAAGAAATATAATTATGAGTATTGTCCTAATTTTCAATGACGTTAAATTACTTTCAGCAAATGATGTCAATTCCCGAACACGACGTCACCTCTGGAAGTGACGTCACATCAATGTCACATCGGACAATGACTTCACACCAATGACGTCATATCAATAACGTCATGTCAGACTTCACATACAATGACGTCACATTCCTGGACAATGGCGTCACTATTTCATGACACACGTCACAAATGCGTAAGTAACCACTAGGAAAAGTAAATTAACGAAGCAGAGCGCTTTCGTATAATTACATCTTCAGTGCAGATACAAAGAAGGAATTATGATTAATTAATTAATAATTCCTTCTTTGTATCTGCACTGAACATGTAATTATACGAAAGCGCTCTGCTCGTTAGTTTACTTTTCCTAGTGGTTACTTACGCATCTATATATATATATATATATATATATATATATATATATATATATATGTATTTAATTATTCTTCTCTTATTATCACGGAGAAACGACGTCGGGCGACCTTGGGGCACCCGTTGAGAGTCCCCGAACAGCACAAGAGAATAGCACGACGGAACTTTTGGTGAAAAGTCCGGAGCTCCCAATGGTGGGAACGAGCAGCGTAGATCCGGGCGGAGGGAGGAAGGGAGGGAGGGAGAGGGAGGGGGTAGGGAGAGGGAGGGAGGGAGAGGGGTAGGGAGGGAGAGGGAGAGAACAATGCTCAAAACTTGTTGGTATCAATATGGATAATGATGGTGGTGACGAAGGTAGTGATACATGATAATAGACTGATACTGAAGAAGAAGAAAACGAAAAAGAAAAAAAAAGAAAACGAAAAAGAAAAAGAAAACGAAAAAGAAAACGAAAAAGAAGAAGAAGAAGAAGAAGAAGAAGAAGAAGAAGAAGAAGAAGAAGAAGAAGAAGAAGAAGAAGAAGAAGAAGAAGAAGAAGAAGAAGAAGAAGAAGAAGAAGAAGAAGAAGAAGAAGAAGAAGAAGAAGAAGAAGAAGAAGAAGAAGAAGAAGAAGAAGAAGAAGAAGAAGAAGAAGAAGAAGAAGAAGAAGAAGAAGAAGAAGAAGAAGAAGAAGAAGAAGAAGAAGAAGAAGAAGAAGAAGAAGAAGAAGAAATCTACGGGAATCTGATTCCAGCTTTCACTACACAGCGGAGTCTACTACGGGGCCCAAACCTAACCCTGTTTTCACTATGATTGAAATGGTGCGAACTCGACAACCGTGTAGTCAAAGTTCACCCCAAGCATGTGTACATAATTAAACGAGTACATCAGCAAGAGTACTTGTACAGATGAGACTTCCTCCAGTGCACGATGTGCGAGCGAGTCGGTACAGTATTTGGGTGTTTAGGGATGCAGCCAGGGTGAGTGAGTGAGTGAGTGTGTGTGTGTGTGTGTGTGTGTGTGTGTGTGTGTGTGTGTGTGTGTGTGTGTGTGTGTGTGTGTGTGTGTGTGTGTACACGGCTGAGAGAAACATCTCTATGCGAGAGTGCTCACAAGTGTGGAGGGGCCTGTGCATATACGTACATACATACATGACAGACAGACAGACAT
Organism: Oratosquilla oratoria; assembly: GCF_046742065.1. NCBI lineage: Eukaryota > Metazoa > Arthropoda > Malacostraca > Stomatopoda > Squillidae > Oratosquilla > Oratosquilla oratoria. The sequence goes on from NC_134794.1 coordinate 8,147,233, forward strand.
ACACACACACATACGCATACACACACACACACACACACACACACACACACACACACACACACACACACACATACAGATAATATATATATATATATGTATATATATATATATTATATATATATATATAATATGTGTGTGTGTGTGTGTGTGTGTGTGTGTGTGTGTGTGTGCGTGTGTGTGTGTGTGTGTAGCTGCTCATATGGACACACACACAACACACACTTGTTGCTGCTATCATCATCATCATCATCATCACCATCATCACTATCATCATTATCACCACAAACACTACCATCATCACCACCACGACCATCATCACTATAATCACCACTATCACCATCATCACTACCATCATCATCATCATCATATATTTTGCTAAGGGGGTACGTCCCCGTCACGGACGCATGATTGTGTGAGGAATGTTCGCCCTGTCAACTCCCAAGGACGGGGAATTGACAGGAAAGGGAACAAAAGGTGGAGATAGAAGCGGTGAGAGGTCGAGGAGTCTGGAGTGACTCTGTACGGAGTGGCGGCTGAGAGTCCTGGACGGAGCTCTCTGGAGTGCCGGACGGGACGGACTTGGAGTGACGGATCGTCGGTGCCAAGGAAGAACGACGACTCTGCAACAACGCCCAAGGATGGGCGGGCGGGCGGTCGGCTGCCAAGTTCCATCGACTGCTTCACCAAGGATAGCAAGAAACGAGGAGGCGGAGGAGGGACAGAGGAAGAGGAGGAGGATGAAGGGTGAGGATGAGGATGAGGATGAGGATGTGAAGAAATAATGGTAACAACAAAAAAGTACAAGGGAGAGAAAAAGAATGAGAGCATGAGGAAGAGGAGGAGGAGGAGAGCGGAAGAGGAAAACGAGGGCGAGGAGGAGGAGGACGAGGAGGACGAGGAGGAGGGCGACAAGGAGGAGGAGGACAAGGAGGAGGAGGAGGACGAGGAAGAGGAGGAGGAAGAGGAGGACAAGGAAGAGGAAGAGGACGAGGAAGAGGACGAGGAGGACGAGGACGAGGACGAGGACGACGAGGACGAGGAGGAGGAGGAGGAGGTGGAGGGGAAAAAGAGTAGAGGGAGGGAATGAGAAATGATTGGAGAAGAAGGAAAGAGGAAACGAGCAAATCACGTGAGTGGCGGGGAGGCAGGAAATACGTCCATCTCCCCCCCATTCCCCCATCTCCCTACTCCTCCCCTCTCTACGCACACACACACACACACACACACACACACACACACACACACACACACACACACACACACACACACACACACACACACACACACACACACACACACACACACACACACGATCATTCTATTGAACAATATAAAATTCCTTATTGATTTTATTCTGGCTATCGTCAGGTGATTCTATTCACAGGAGATACGCCGTCCCCTTTGTGATCGCACGGCACCTCCGCCCACCTCCCTCAGAATGGGCGGCTTCCTTCAGAGGATTTATTCTGGTCGAGACCAGGGGGCGTCACGGGAGCAGAGGGATACGACACGTGAGTGCTAAGCTGACGAGTCACACGTCACATGAAGGCGTGACGTCACTAAAGCGTGAAGATGGGGTGAGGGTGAACAGGTTGAAGGTGAGGATGGGGTGGGGGATGAGGGGGGTGACGGGTGAGGGATGAGGTGGGGTGAGGTATGAAGAGGGGTGAGGAATGAGAAGGGGTGAAAATAAGTGTGTCTGTGGTGTGAATGTAGGGTGAGTGTAGGATGAGGGTGAGGAGTGGTGAGATTAAGGTGAAGGTAAGGTGAAGGTAAAGTGAGGGTAAGGAGGTGTGAGGGCAGGTGAGAATAGGGTGAGGAGGGGTGAGGGCAGGTAAGAATAGGGTGAGGAGGGGTGTAGTGGGGTGAGGAAAGAGTGGGTGAGGGTAGGGTGAGGAAAGAGTGGGTGAGGGTAGGGTGAGGAGGGGTAGGGGTAGGGTGAGGAGGGGTGAGGGTTGAGTGAGGTGTGGTGAGGGTAGGGTGACGAGGGGTGAGGGTAGGGTGAGTGTAGGGTGAAGAGGGGTGAGTGTAGGGTGAGGAGGAGTGAGGGTTGATTGAGCTGTGGTAAGAGTAGGGTGAGGGTAGGGTGAGGAGGGGTGAGAGCAGGGTGAGAGCAGGGTGAGGAGGGGTGAGAGTAGAGTGAGGAGGAGTGAGAGTAGGGGAGAGTAGGGTGAGGAGGGGTGAAGAGGGGTGAGGAGGGGTGAGGAGGGGTGAGGAGTGAGAGTAGGGTGAGAGTAGGGGAGAGTAGGGTGAGGAGGGGTGAGGGTAGGGTGAGGAGGGGTGAGGGTAGGGTGAGGAGGGGTGAGGGTAGGGTGAGGAGGGGCGAGGATGATCCGAGCAAGAGGAAATGCGAGAGAAGAAAGCGAAAGGAGTTTATCTACCATTGTCGAAGAGGTACAGCTGGTTCTGGTCGATTACCAGCTACGTATTAGAAAGAATAACGCCTCTTCCCCCGTCCCCAGGGAACTCCAGCTGGTCCTCAACCAGCTGCCAGAGCTGCAGAAGCCACAAAGAATCCCTAACGAGCAGCTGGTGAGGGCGTATGGACCATCTGAGTGCCACCTGATCCAGATGGAAAAAAGATAACCATCCAGGCAGCTCTCCAGCTGTTTTGTACACTACAGATGGTGCAGTCAGATGTAGTGCAGTGGATTGGGCTTCGCGCACACTCAATGAAGCCGAGACAGCCACCTTTGCCTTTAGTGCTCGGAGAGCCTGGGCTAAGGTGACAGTTCAATTCAGATCCTTAGTCTTCAGTATTTATTACAGATGCCGTCAGATGATTTTTGTAAAGGAATAGATTAAAGTTCTTATCTGGAATCAGACCTTTTGCTGTGTCCTTGAACTCGTTTTATTCTGGCTAACGCAAGAAGATTTCATTCACACGAGAGAACTCTGAACTATTCCCGCGACAGTAGTAGGCTTAAAGCAAGTTTTCGGCCTGGTACTACAGCTTCAAGCTGCTACAGCTGATGCTCAGCCACCACAAACGAAACCGATTAGATCAACTGAGCCCTAGGTCATGTTTACATGTTTGGTCTTGTCCTTTGTGCGGTCAGGCGATTTCATTCAGATTAATGAGTTTCAGCTTCAGAGAAACGCGGTAGGACGATTGGCTTCAGCAGCTCGAGGGGTGATTTCAGGGGAGAGTCACTTCAGGAGAGGCAACTCGTTCTGAAGGGGTTCACACAGCAGACTGTAGATTTCAGGACTGAAGTTGTAGGTTACTTATCCCATTCCCTTGTGTGTTTATTCGTCTACTTGTATATCCACTTATTTGTCGATGTTTGTATTTATTATATATTAATCAATTATCATTATTGTCATTATCATTATCATTATCATTATTGCTATTATCAATATTGTTTTCATCATCATCACCATCATTATTATTTTCATCATTATCATTTTCATCATTATCATTTTCATCATTATCATTTTCATCATTATCATTTTCATCATCGTTATTTTCATCATCATCGTTATGATCATTTTCATCACCAGGATTATGATCATCATCATCGTTATGATCATTATTATTATATCATTATTACTATTTCTATTTTTCATTATCTTTGTAATTATCGGCCATTCTGCGTACTGCCTTCGCACAGACCAAATGGTCTCCTAACGTCATACCTCCTTCAACGTAATCGCAGTCCTGACGGCGAACAAGCAAGACACCGAAAGCAGCCAGCTGTCTGGTCCACCCCCACTCTCGGAATAATATCCACGACAACAGCTACATCAGTTCCCTGATGGCGTTCAGTCGACGACGACGATAGTCAGTTTCAACTCAAAATTGAGGGTCTGTGTCACGTCCCACTACCTCAACTACCCGGGGGGGGGAGGGGACTCCATGTGCCCGCGCATGCGCAGAAGTGGGAATGCAGGTACCCACAAGAATGGTTCGATGTAAGCGCGCTAAGTGTCAAGCATGCCTTCTGACTCTCAAAAGCCAAGAATTTGCTTCTGTGATACGTTTGTGCTCACACATGCACGCGTACACACGCACGCACACACACACACACACACACACACACACACACACACACACACACACACACACACACACACACACACACACACACACACACACGTATCCGCGCCTAAATGCAAAATGTCAGTACAAACGAACATTCATCAGCGTCTATATCCGTACCCAATCCCTCCGTCGTCCCTTAACGACCTTACGTCCTTCCAACCGAGGGCTCATATCTCCAGAAACTAGAGGAACCTTCACAGGCAGGGATCGAGTCAGGAAATGGCACTGACGGGAGCGTGGACGAGCACCGAGGGTGAGCGGCGACAAAGGCCGCAGCCGTGGATTCTTCTGGGAGACTGGGTGGACTTTGGGAGACTCTGGGGGGACCCCGGATGATCGTGGAGACCCCCCCCCCTACCCTCCCTCTCTACGGACACTGATATACCCAAAGGGACCACTGCAGACCTTTAGAACCTCTTGCAGACCTTTTAAGAACTCCCATAAGCTTTGAGGAACCGTAAGGAACCTATATGAACCCTAAGGAGGAACTTCTACGGACCCTGAAGAACCCTTAACTGAGGAACCTCAAGGAAATCAAGAAGAACCGACCCTAAGAACCTTTGCAGACACTATGGGACTCTATGGACCTTAAGGTACCCCTACGGACCCTTAGAAACCCTGAAACACCCTCAGGCGTCTTCAGGCACCCAAACCAAAAGGAAAGGAAATGGGTAACCTGAGATACTGGTATTTTCGTGGTCAGTTCTAAGTGTCTGCCTAGGAGACAACATTAGATTTCTCGAAAAGTTTGATCCCTTTTCTATGAAGTTACCTAGTCAACTAGAACGCTCTGTCCTTTTATCCTTCCTCTAGGAAACCCAGGAGCTCTAGATATAATATTCTATTGTTGGCTAGATGAAAATATAGGGAGTACGTCATCAGAGTTAGAGATGAACATTAAAGCCTTCTGGCAGCGGCAAGGGACCCTCTCTCGGCGATAGAGTCTTCACTCTCACAACAGGTTGGAGTGGAGGGAACGGGAGGAGGAGTGGAGGGAACGGGAGGAGGAGTGGAGGGGACGGGAGGAGGAGTGGAGGTGACGGGAGGAGGAGTGGAGGGGACGGGAGGAGGAGTGGAGGGGACGGGAGGAGGAGTGGAGGGGACGGGAGGAGGAGTGGAGGGAACGGGAGGAGTGGAGGGAACGGGAGGAGGAGTGGAGGAACGGGAGGAGTGGAGGGGACGGGAGGAGGAGTGGAGGGGACGGGAGGAGGAGTGGAGGGGACGGGAGGAGGAGTGGAGGGGACGGGAGGAGGAGTGGAGGTGACGGGAGGAGGAGTGGAGGGGACGGGAGGAGGAGTGGAAGTGGCGGGAGGAGGAGTGGAGGGGACGGGAGGAGTGAAGGGGACGGGAGCAGGAGTGGAGGGGCGGGAGGAGTGGAGGGGACGGGAGGAGGAGTGGAGGGGACGGGAGGAGGAGTGGAGGGGACGGGAGGAGGAGTGGAGGGGACGGGAGGAGGAGTGGAGGGGACGGGAGGAGGAGTGGAGGGGACGGGAGGAGGAGTGGAGGGGACGGGAGGAGGAGTGGAGGGGACGGGAGGAGGAGAGGGGAGGCGGAGGGGAGGGGATGGGAGGAGGAGTGGAGGGGAGGAGAGGAGGAGGGGACGGGAGGAGGAGTGGAGGGGGACGGGAGGAGGCGTGGAGGGGACGGGAGGAGGAGTGGAGGGGACGAGAGGAGGAGTGGAGGGGACGGGAGGAGGAGTGGAGGGGACGGGAGGAGGAGTGGAGGGGACGGGAGGAGGAGTGGAGGGGGCGGGAGGAGGAGTGGAGGGGAAGGGAGGAGGAAGTGGAGGGGACGAGGAGGAAGTGGAGGGGACGAGGAGGAAGTGGAGGGGACGGGAGAAGGAGTGGAGGGGACGGGAAGAGGGGTGGAGGGGACGGGAGGAGGGGTGGAGGGGACGGGAGGTGGGGTGGAGGGGGCGGGAGGAGGAGTGTAGGGGACGGGAGGAGGAGTGGAGGGGACGGGAGGAGGAGTGGAGGGGACGGGAGGAGGAGTGGAGGTGACGGGAGGAGGAGTGGAGGGGACAGGAGGAGGAGTGGAGGGGACGGGAGGAGGAGTGGAGGGGACGGGAGGAGGAGTGGAGGGGACGGGAGGAGGAGTGGAGGGGACGGGAGGAGGAGTGGAGGGGACGGGAGGAGGAGTGGAGGGGATGGGAGGAGGAGTGGAGGGGACGGGAGGAGTGGAGGGGACGGGAGGAGTGGAGGGGACGGGGGGAGGAGTGGTGGGGACGGCACGAGGGGTGGAGGGGACGGGAGGAGGAGTGGAGGGGATGGGAGGGGAGGAGGAGTGGAGGGGACGGGAGGAAGGGTGGAGGGGACGGGAGGAGGAGTGGAGGGGATGGGAGGAGGCGTGGAGGGGACGGGAGGAGGAGTAGAGGGGACGGGAGGAGGAGTGGAGGGGATGGGAGGACGGGAGGAGGGGACGGGAGGAGGGGACGAAAGGAGGAGTGGAGGAGACGGGAGGAGGAGTGGAGGGGACGGGAGGAGTGGAGGAAGAGTGAAGAGAACGTGAGAAGGAGCGAGGTAAGGATAAGGTAAGGATTATTAGAGGAGACAGGGCACGAGGAAGGCGGAAGACGGAAGAAGTGAGAAAGAGGGAGTAAGGAGGAAGTGAGGAAGGAAGAGATGAGGAAGAAGGAGATGAGAGGAGGAAGGAAGGATAGGTGAGGAGGAAGGGGGCAGGTGGTAAGGGGAAGGAGGGAAGAAGGTAGAAGGGAGGAGAAATAGGAAGAAGGGAGGAGGGATAGGAAGGAGAAGGGAGAAGGGATAGGAAGGAGAAGGGAGGACGGAGATGGGAGGTGGGAGGAGGGATAGGAGGGAGAAGGAAGAGGGGAGAAGGGAGAGGGAAGGAGGGAGGAGGAATAGGAAGTTGGAAGGAGAGACGAGAGGGAAGAGGGGAAGAGAGAAGAGAGGAGAGGAGAGGAGAGGAGAGGAGAGAGAGGAGAGAGGAGAGAGAGGAGAGAGAGGAGAGAGAGGAGAGAGAGGAGAGAGGAGAGAGAGGAGAGAGAGGAGAGGAGGGGAGAGGAGAGAAAAGAGAGGGAGGTGAGAGAAGAGAGGGATGAGAGGGGAGAGGAGAGAAAAGAGAGGGAGGTGAGAGAAGAGAGGGATGAGAGAGAGGAGAGGGAGGAGAGGAGAGGGAGGAGAGGAGGAGGAGGAAAGGAGAAGGAGTAGGTAAAATGAAAGATTACCTCCTCCACCACCACCAACACCACCACTACCACAACCACCACCACCACCACCACCACCACCACCACCACCACCACCACCACCACCACCACCACCACCACCACCACCACCACCACCACCACCACCACCACCACCACCACCATCACCACCACCACCAATACCAACACCACCAATACCACCACCACCATCACTGAGGGGATAGACGAGGGGATAGAGGGCAAAAGGCCTTGCACGGGCGGAGCAAAGTCCTTGGCCACTTCTGAAGCTAAAGATGCGAATTCAGGACGCCGAAGGCGGAGGAAGAAGTCTGAGCGGAAGATCACAAGCAAGATCCTCCGCCGTGGCAAGATTCGACGGGGATCCCCTTCGACAAGGATTCCTCGTGAGTCACTAACCCCTCCCCCTGCCAGAGGCAGCCGGTGATGTTCTATGACGTTTCAGTGACGTCATCATTTTTCCTCCACGAAGAAATCTGACAATGACGTCATTCTCTTGAACTGGAACGTTTTTTGGAACACTGCACGTTTTCCTTTAATGTATGCCCCAAAACATCAAAATACATCAGCAGTCTCTCTCTCTCTCTCTCTCTCTCTCTCTCTCTCTCTCTCTCTCTCTCTCTCTCTCTCTCTCTCTCCCCTTCTCTCTCTCTGTATTTACCTAGTTGTATTTTACGGGAAGAAAGCTATGCTCGTAGTGTCCCGCTTTTGTATCTTTCCGCATCCGGTTTGTTCTTTTTAATCTTGTATAGTTTTAGCACTCACTGTCTCCTCATTCAGTTTGTTCCAGATATCTATCACTCTCTCTCTCTCTCTCTCTCTCTCTCTCTCTCTCTCTCTCTCTCTCTCTCTCTCTCTCTCTCTCTCTCTCTCTCTCTCTCTCTCTCTGTGTGTGTGTGTGTGTGTGTGTATGTGTGTGTTAGGCATCAGAACCACTTAGATCAGATCACATTCCATTGGACACAGCCTCATACAGCCATTAGGCTCTGATCTACGGCCGGATACCAGACAGCTACCAGCCCGGTAGTGAAGAGCTATCAGGGGAATTGTTAGATGCGTGGCTACAGCAGACAAGAGATCATGGGGAAGTCTCGAATAATTTTTTATGGCGACATGATAATGTTTATTATGTCTAAGAAGTTGTTTTAGTTTCAATTTATTTGCTTATTTATTCATTTACTCATTTAATTTCCTATTTGTTTGTTTTCGCTATTCTCTTTTACAATACGAGTTTCCCGTTCACAAAATGACTCAGAAGTACCAACCTTTCTCCACCTTGCAGGAATACCAACCGTTCTCTCCCACGCAGGTTTACCAATGTTTCTCGCACACAGGCATACCAACATTTCTTTCCCATGTAGGGCTACCAACACCTCCAACACAGGTTTACCAATATTTCTCTCACACAGGAGTACCAACCTTTCTTTCCCATGTTAAGATACCAACACCTCCCACGCAGGTTTACCAATATTTCTCTCAAACAGGAGTACCAACCTTTCTTTCCTATGTTAGGATACCAACCCTTTCTCCTACACAGGTTTACCAATATTTCTCCCACATATGAATACCAACCTTTCCTTTCCAAGCGGGGCTACCAACCCCTCTCTCATGCAGGGCTACCAACCTCCCTCTCTCACGCAGGGCTACCAACTCTTCGGAACAAGTTTTCGTGTTGTTAGCGTCACGTAACCAACGTTAGAGGGAATGACCTCTGCGACCTTTGGCTCTGACCTTTCGACTTCTCGCCGTTGAAGTTCGTAAAGGTCTTGATCGACCAAAGTCTTTCAAAGGCGGAATTCGGCCTCTTGGCTGCAGAAGGCCAAGAATCTCTTCAGACGAATAAACTCGTCTGTCTTTGTGTGTGTGTGTGTGTGTGTGTGTGTGTGTGTGTGTGTGTGTGTGTGTGTGTGTGTGTGTGTGTGTGTGTGTGTGTGTGTGTGTTTGTGTGTGTGTGTGTGCGCGATTCACCACCATGGTCTTTGGATCACGTGTTGGACTCG
>NC_134794.1:8158955-8161455 GCF_046742065.1 Oratosquilla oratoria
CGATCCCTCACTCACTTATACGTTCTCTCACTCGCTCTCTCTTTCTCTCATACATACACACACACATACTCTCATTCACTCACACTTACTCATTATCTCTCACTCACTATCTCTCACTTTCTTTTCTTTGAGAAAATACATTTACGTGTATTGTGAATATTTTACGAAAAAAATTTTTTATCAAAGATTCGGAGAGGAGGAAGGTTTAATTGCTTAGCCAAAGACTGAAAGTGTTCCTGAGCAGTTCTGACCGCAACTGCGGCCGGAAATGGGCCGCCGCCGCCGCCGCCGAATTGCGGTCGAGGAGGAACAAGGCGAGGTCAAATGAGGTCATTGAAGAGCGCCGAAGTTGGTGCAAAAGATCAGGAGCCGGGAGGGGGAGAAGAGGGGGGAGAAGAGGGGGGAGAAGTGGGGGAGGAGAGGGGGGGGGGGAGGAGGGGGGAGGAGAGGGGGGAGGAGAGGGGGGAGGAGAGGGGGAGGAGAGGGGGGAGGAGAGGGGGAGAAGAGGGGGAGGAGAGGGGGGAGGAGAGGGGGTAGAAGAGGGGAAGAGGGAGAGGAGTGGGGGAGGAGAGGGGGAGAAGGGGAGGAGAGGGGGAGGAGAGGGGGAGGAGAGGGGGATGAGAAGGGAGGGGAGGGAGGGAAGGGAAGGGAGGGGAGGGGAAGGGAGGGGAGGGAAAGGGAGGAGAGGGGAGGAGAGGGGAGGGAAAGGGAGGAGAGAAGGAGAGGGGAGAAAAAGAGAGGAGAGGGGAAGGGGAAGGGAAGGTGAGGGTCAGGAAATCCATATTCAGCACAGCGAGATGCAGAAGTAAACATAAGAAAGTTTAACATTTTCACACTGAAAGGAAAAGAAAGGGGTCGAGGAGGAGAAAGAGGAGGAAGAGGAGGAAGAAGAGGAGGAAGAAGAGGAAGAAGAGGAAAAGGCAGAAGAGGAAGAGGAAGAGGAGGAAGAAGAGGAAGAGGAGGAAGAAGAGGAAGAGGAGGAAGAGGAGGAAGAAGAGGAAGAGAAGGAAGAAGAGGAAGAGGAGGAAGAAGAGGAAGAGGAGGAAGAAGAGGAAGAGGAGGAAGAAGAGGAAGAGGAGGAAGAAGAGGAAGAGGAGGAAGAAGAGGCAGAGGCAGAGGAGAAGAACAATGCGGGGGTGGCGGACGAAGAGGAAGATGAAATAACAGAGAATATGTGGAGAGCAATGAGACAAATCAGAGAAAATTAAGAAGAGAAGAAGCGGAGGGAGGAGGGGGTGGGGGGAGGATCAAGAATGAGATGAAAGGAAGACGGAAAAAGAAAATAATGCAGTTAGACCATTTGAACAACCTGATACGAGATAGCACCTCGGGAGAGTCAATGCAACAAGAAGGAGGGGAGAGGGAAGGAGGGGAGAGGGAAGGAGGGGAGAGGGAATGAGGGGAGAGGGAAGGAGGGGAGAGGGAAGGAGGGGAGAGGGAAGGAGGGGAGAGGGAAGGAGGGGAGAGGGAAGGAGGGGAGAGGGAAGGAGGGGAGAGGGAAGGAGGGGAGAGGGAAGGAGGGAGAGGGAAGGAGGGGAGAGGGAAGGAGGGGAGAGGGAAGGAGGAGAGAGGGAAGGAGGAGAGAGGGAAGGAGGGGAGAGAGAAGGAGGGGAGAGGGAAGGGAGGGGAGAAGGAAGGAGGGGAGAGGGAAAGAGGGGAGAGGGAAGGAGGGGAGAGGGAAGGAGGGGAAAGGGAAGGAGGGGAGAGGGAAGGAGGGGAGAGGGAAGGAGGGGAGAGAGGAGGGGAGAGAGGAGGGGAGAGAGGAGGGGAGAGAGAAGGAGGGGAGAAGGAAGGGAGAAGGAAGAAAGGGGAGTAAGGGTATAGGGAAGGAGGAGGGCGATGGAGGGGAAGGAAGGAGTGAAGATGGAAGAATAGAGGGATGAAGTGGAGGGGGAGGGAAAGAGGGAAGAAGAGAGGGATGATGCGGAGGGGAGAATGAAGGAGGAGAGGGAAGAAGGGAAGGAAGAGAGGGAGGAAAGGGAAGAAAGAAAGGAAGAGGAGAGGAAAGGAAGGACGGAGGTAAGAGGGGAGAAGGTAGGTATGAAGGGGAGGGAAGGAAGAAAGAAGAAAGGGAGGGAGGGAGGAAGGGGAGTAAGGGAGGGAACAAGAAAGAAAGGAAGAGGAGGGGAAGGGAGTGAGGAAGGGGAGGAGGGAAGGAGGGAGGGAGGTAAGAGGAGGGGAAGGGAGTGAGGAAGGGGAGGGAAGGAGGAAAGAGGAGGGGAAGGGAGTGAGGAAGGGGACGGAAGGAGGAAAGAGGAGGGGAAGGGAGTGAGGAAGAGGAGGGAAGGAGGAAAGAGGAGGGGAAGGAAATGAGGAAGGGGAGGAGGGGAGGAGGGAAGGAGGGAAGGAGGTAAGAGGAGGGGAAGGGAGTAGGGAAGGGGAGGGAAGGAGGAAAGAGGAGGGAAGGAGGGAAGGAGGTAAGAGGAGTGGAAGGGAGTGAGGAAGGGGAGGGAAGGAGTCGATGTGGAATCGAAGAAGTCGTTGTGGAGGGGAGGAGTGG
>NC_134794.1:8181455-8198955 GCF_046742065.1 Oratosquilla oratoria
AAGTTAGGTTAGGTTAGGTTAGGTCAAATTAGGTCAAGTTAGGTCAAATTAGGTCAGGTTAGGTTAGCTTAGGTTATGTCAAGTAAGGTTAGGTTAAGTTAGGTTAGGTTAAGTTAGGCCAAGTTAAGTAAAGGTAAGTCAAGTTAGGTTAGGTTAGGTCAATTTAGGTCAAATTAGGTCAGGTTAGGTTAGCTTAGGTTAGGTCAAGTAAGGTTAGGTTAAGTTAGCCCAAGTTAGATCAAATTAGGTCAAGTTCGAATAGGTATTACCAACTGGTGCCAGTGCCACGAAGAATGACGTAGCAATTTCGGTGTCTGGCACTCCCAGAGCATTGTGGCACCAGATCCCTGGCACCTGCCTGTTTGCTGGGAGAGGCTCGCGAGCATTTGGATGTCATCAACCGTATGATTGGCTATATTGGTCCGGGGGTTGGGATCGATCTGGGGAATCAGTCGAGAAACGTCCGGTTTTTTTTTTTTTTTTTTTTTTTTTTTAAGATTTCCACCATTGTTGGAAACGGGTTCGCTGGAACCAACATGTAGCCTGGGCGTTGTTGGCACAGGCTTCCGTACAACAGATTAGTTTCGTTGTCGGTAATATTCTTGATATATATATATATATATATATATATATATATATATATATATATATATATATAAAATAATTCCGACTATCGTCCCCGGATTCGAACCAAGGCTCATGAAAACACGATGCCGTTGGAATCCGGAGACGAAAGTCGGAATTATTTGAATGACAACACCGTCATTGGTGATTCTATCCATATACATATATATATATATATATATATATATATATATGTATATATATATATATATATATATATATATATATATATATTCACTGGAAACATGACTGATTAACCCACGTATTCTCACACGTAAATACGAGTACCTACACTTCATACATCTGTCCCTGTATCTGTTGAGGACACAGACATAAACCTAACATATCCAGGGGGGAGGGGATGATCTCTGGTCGGATCTCTTGAGGGCAATCAAGTATAGGCTAAAGAAGATTAGGTTAGATTAGGTTAGCTTAGCTTAAGTTGGGTCAACTTAGGTCAAGTTAGGTTTCAAGTTAGGTCAACTTAGGTCAGGCACGAATGGGTACTGGTGCAAGCACCACGAAGAAAACACCAACAGCTACAACAGCTTTACCACTATCACCAACAAAATACAACAGCTCCACCACTATTACCAAAACAAAATACAACAGCCCCACCACCATCACCAACAACAAGAACAAGGAACCTTGGCACCTACCTTATAACTATTAGTCGCGTAGGCGCCGTCGTAAATAAAGAGGTGGTCGTTGCAGTCCAGCTGTAGACGCTCGAACCTGAGCATGAACCTCTGGAGCACCGAATCCGTCTGAAAGGTGACGGTGCAATCCAGGTTCCTCTCGCTCAACGACGTCACGACGGCGCCTTCTATCATTCTTGTGTGTTGCTTCAAGAACGAGTCGCTGCACAACTCCGACACGGCGACTGGAAAGAAAGTAAACAAACGATGACGTCATTTGTGTTATATGACGTAAAACGAAGTCGTGACAAAATTATGACGTCATCGTCCTGGTGACGTCATGTAGTCCTGACGCGACTGGAAAGAAAAGTAAACAAACGATGACGTCATTTGTGTTATATGACGTAAAACGATGAAGTCATGACTGACAGTAAATTATGACGTCATCGTCCTTGTGACGTCATCTAGTCCTGACGCGACTGAAAAGTAAACAAACGATGACGTCATCTGTGTTATAAGACGTTAAACGATGAAGTAACTGAAAGTAAATGACGTCATCTAGTCCTGGTGACGTCATCTGGGCCTCATGCGACTGAAAAAGTAAATAAACGATGACGTCATCTGTTATATGACGTAAACTATGAAGTGACTGAAAGTAAATAAATTATGACGTCATCTATTCCTGGTGATGTCATCTAGGCCTGACGCGATTGAAAAAACAATGACGTCATCTGAGTCATATGACGTAAAACAATGATGGGACGGAAAATAAATAAATGATGACGTCATCTATTCCTGGTGACGTCATCTAGGCCTGACGCGACTGAAAAGTAAACAAACGATGACGTCATCTGAGTCATACCCGACCGAGAGAAGTAAATAAACGATGACGTCATGTAGTCCTGACGCGACTGCAAAAATAAACAATGACATAAATACTGTGACATTAAATGGAAATAGGTAACTAGATAGATAAATAAATACATAAACAAATAAACCATATACATATCTGTGAAACAACAAAAGCATGGCGACTTAACCATAAAAAAGTATATAGTGAATTAAAGAAAAAAAAAAGAAAAAAAAAAAAAAAAAAAAGAATCGGACTCGTGCATTGGCAGATTCGTTCCCAGGTGTCAAGACAAAACTCGCAGCCGCGAGCGAATACAAAGCAAAAACGCTTCCAACAAATGACTGTTCGCTTCTACGTGGATGTTCTGTTATTCCCGCGTGATAAAGTCCCATCCGTTTAAAGGACAAACGAAAGATTAAAAAAAAAAAAAAAAAAAAATTGTGCAGGCTTTCGGTCATTCCCCTTCGCTGGCTGATACATATACTGTAATAACGGGCGTGTGTGGGCGTAGGTGTGGGGATGTATATATGTGGGCGCGGGTGTAGTCGTAATGAATGTGTTCTGGGGCTGGTTTGTGTGTGTGTGTGTGTGTGTGTGTGTGTGTGTGTGTGTGTGTGTGTGTGTGTGTGTGTGTGTGTGTGTGTGTGTGTGTGTGTGTGTGTGTGTGTGTGTGTGTGTGTGTGTGTGTGTGTGTGTGTGTGTGTGTGTGTGTGTGTGTGTGTGTGTGTGTGTGTGTGTGTGTGCGGGTATTCGTATGTGTACGTGTATGCATAAGTTTGTGCATGTGTTTCTACGTGTTTTATTATGTACGTTCGTGTGTGTGTGTATATGTGCCTATACGTGCGTATATGCATGCTTTTCTGCGTGTGTGTGTGTGTGTGTGTACGTTCTTGTGTATGCCTCCGAGTATCATACGTGTCTGTATACACATGTGCGTGTGTAGTGAGCACGTAGTATATACATGTTGAGGGTGTGTACGCATGTGTAAAATTTGTGTAGTGGTGTGTACATGTCTTTGTAATGAGTATAAGATGTATACATTTACGGTTATGTGGGAGGGAGGAGGGAGTGGGTGAGGGAGGGAGGGAGGGAGGGAGGGAGGGAGGGGGTGAGGGAGGGAGGGAGGGAGGGAGGGAGGGAGGGAGGGAGGGAGGGAGGGAGGGAGATGTTAATAGCTTAAGCGAGGTACCTACACATGGTCAGGTTGAAAAGTTCACAACCACAGCAATTGAAAACGCATACTCCCCCTGACCTCAACCTCTCCCCTCCCCCTGCCTCCTCCCTCCCTCTGCCACCTTCCTTCCTCTGCCTCCCCCTCCCCCTGTTTCCTCCCTCCCCCTGCCTCCTCTCTCCCTCTTCTCCTCCCTCCCCCTGCCCCCTCTCTCCCCTGCCTCCTCTCTCCCCTGTCTCCTCCCTAAACCCTGCATCCTCCCTCCCCCTGCCTCCTCTCTCCCCCTGTCTCCTCCCTCCCCCTCCCCCTGCCTCCTCCCTCCCCCTACCTCCTCTCTCCCCCTGCCTCCTCCCTCCCCCTGCCTCCTCCCTCCTCCTGCCTCCTCCCTCCTCCTACCTCCTCTCTCCTCCCGCCTCCCCCTCCCCCTGCCTCCCCTTCCCTCTGCCTCCCCTTCCCTCTGCCTCCTCCCTTATATCATCCACGTGTATTTAGGCTTTACCGTCTGGTTATCTCTACTCTAACGCAAATACTGACAGACAGATAGACAGACAGACAGACTGGCGAGAATGTGAATCGCAAGTGGCTGTATCACAGATTCTATTTCTCAATTCTTGTTTACTTATATTCTTATCTATATTATCTATGTTATCTATCTATCCTGCTTCCGGTTTATATTTTCTGTTTATCTTTCTATAGAGACGCAAAATTCTCCTTTCGCTAAATTTTTACTTTGTAATTATCATCTTCGTCTCTATCTCCGTCTATCTTTGCTATATCGGTCTCCAGAATAAAATAAAAAAAAGCTAAAATGGCTACATTAACATTTATAAAAATATTGCGAATTACATCAAACAATTACCAAAATCTTATTTCCATAAGCTTCATGATGTGGCTAATGCAAAATCTCGTACTCCTCTTCGGCATGTTCTCAAAATTCTTAAAGAGCCAGCATGTTCAAAATTTCTTGAAGACCTATTCTCCCCAGGCAAGAGCCAACTTAAAGATATATTTTTCATTCCGAAGGAAACTATTAAACGACTTTCTCCTCCACTTCAGGAAAATATCCTGAAACGTCTCAACATCATGCCTATGTTTAGTAAACAAAAGAATGACGTCATGCTCAGTGCGCACGCGCGCGCGCACGCAGACTCTTATTCGTTTTCTTGTGTACGTGGATGTGCAAAAGCCAAGTTTGGGTAATGACATCTGGGTAATGCATAATCTCCCTGGGAGGCGGCCTACAGGCAAGGAGGCCTGCAACAGGTCGTGGAGCAAATACGCAGGGAAGAAGGGAGGAAGGGAGGAAGGGAGGAAGGGAGAAAGGGAGGAAGGGAGGAAGGGGGGGAAGGAAGGGAGAAGGGGAAATTGTGAGGATAAGGAATAGAAGGAAAGGGCAAGGAAAGGGCAAGGGAAGGGCAAGGGAAGGGGGAGAGGGGAAGGGGAAGAGAAGGGGGAGAGGGGAAGGCGAAGTTGATGGGCAGAGGATAGGGATGGGATGGGAGGAAGGGAGGAAGGAAGGAAGGGAGGAAGGGAAGAAGAGAGAAGGTGGAAATAGGGAGGACAAGGGATGTAAAAAGGAAAGGGCAAGGGAAGGGGGAGAGGGGAAGGGGGAGAGAGGAAGGGGGAGAAAAGGGGAGAGAGAGGAAGGCGAAGATGATGGGAAGATGATAAGGATGGGAGGAAGGGAGGAAGGAAGGAAGGGAGGAAGGGGAATTAGGGAGGACAAGGGAAGGGAGGAAGGGAGAAATGGAGGAAGGGAGGAAGGGAGAAAGGGAGGAAGGGAGAAAGGCAGGAAGAGGGAAGGGGAAACAGGGAGAACAAGGGATAGGAGAAGGAAAGGGCAAGGAAAGGGGGAGCAGGGAAGGGGAAGAGAAGAGGGGAGAGAGGAAGGGGAAGAGAAGGGAGGAGAGAGGAGAGGCGAAGATGATGGGAAGACGATAGGGATGGGAGGGGGATGGGAGGGAGATGAAAGGGTGGGGAAAGGGGGGAAAGGGGGGAAAGGGGAGAAGGGAAGGGAAGGAAAGGGGTGGGAAAGGAAGGGAAGAAAAGGCAAGAGAAATTGAAGGGGATTAGAAGAGGAAGGGGACGGGGTCAAGGAAGGGAAAGATTAGGGAAGGAGAAAGTAAGGAGAGGGGAGAATAAAGGAAAGGGAGGGGCTAAGGGGGAATGGGGATGAGGGAAAGGAAGGGGGAGGTAAGGGAAGGGGAAAGAGGAAGATAAAGGAGGAGGGCGAGGACGTGGAGGACGTGGAAGAGGAGGACGAGGAAGAGGAGGAAGAGAAGGACGAGAAACAGGAGATAGAGGAGGAGAAGATGTAGGAGGAGGAGGAGGAGGACGAGGAAGAAGAAGAGGAGGAAGAGGAGGAAGAGGAATAGAAGGACGAGAAGCAGGAGATGGAGGAGGAGGACGAGAAAGAAGAAGAGGAAGAGGACGAAGTGAAAGAGAAGGACGAGGAGCAGGAGGAGATGGAGGAGGAGGAGGAAGAGTACGAGGAGCAGGAGGAGGAGTAGGAGGACGAGGAGGAGGGCGAGAAAGAGGAAGAGGACGAGGAGTAAGAAGAGGAGGAGGAGGAAGAGCAGGAGTAGGAGAACGAGGAGAAGGGGGAGGAAAAGGACGAGGAATAAGAGGAGGACGAGGAGCAAGAGGAGAACAAAGAGGAGGAAGAGGAGGAGGAGGACGAGGAAGAAGAGGAGGAAGAAGAGGAAGAGGAAGAGAAGGACGAGAAGCAGGAGATGGAGGAGGACGATGAAGAAGAAGAGGAAGAGGAGGAAGAGGAGGAAGAGGAGGAAGAGGAAGAGAAGGACGAGGAGCAGGAGGAGATGAAGGAGGAGAAGGAGGAGGAGGAGGAAGAGTACGAGGAGCAGGAGGAGGATTAGGAGGACGAGGAGGAGTAGGAGGACGAGGAGGAGGGCGAGGAAGAGGACAACGAGTAAGAAGAAGAGGATGAGGAAGAGGAGGAGGAGGAGGTAGAGCAGGAGTAGGAGAACGAGGAGAAGGGCGAGGAAAAGGACGAGGAGTAGGAGGAGGACGAGAAGTAAGAGGAGGACGAGGAGCAAGAGAACAAAGAGGAGGAGGAGGAGGAGGAGGACAAAAAGGACGAGGAGAGGGAGGAGGACGAGGAAGACGAGGAGGGGGAGAAGGACGAGGAGGACGAGGAGGGGGAGGAGGAGGGGAGGAGGAGGAGGGGGAGGAGGAGGGGGAGGAGGAGGGGGAGGAGGAGGGGGAGGAGGAGGGGGAGGAGGAGGGGAGGAGGAGGGGAGGAGGAGGGGAGGAGGAGGAGGGGAGGAGGAGGAGGGGAGGAGGGGGAGGAGGAGGGGGAGGAGGCCGAGGAGGAGGAGGACAAGAAGGACGAAGAGGAGGACGACGAAGAAGAGGACGACGACGAAGAGGAGGACGACGAAGAGGAGGAGGAGGAGGGGGAGGGGGAGGGGGAGGAGGGGGAGAGGAGGGCCCCCACTCCTGAGGGCAAAGGTCATGATCATTAGAGGTCCTGTTTGTTCTCCATTTTGCCAATCTGGCAACCGCTGTGGACATTAAACCGAGCCGCAACCACCGAGCGCACACAAATGCTGGGCAAACCCACTGTTGACCTAGGAAGCACATATACCAACAGGGTCGTGTGGGCAAATACACACAAACACGCACGCACACATCTATAACGCACATCTGTAAACAAGCACAGACACAAGCACAGACACACACACACACACACACACACACACACACACACACACACACACACACACACACACACACACACACACACACACACACACACACACACACACACACACACACAATATATATATATATATATATATATATATATATACAGTATACATTATATATATATGCATACATACACGAAATAGTAAGAATGAGATTCAAGAAAAAATAATTGAAGAAAATCGTGACATGACGAAAATATCTTGAAATAGAGAGGACGTATACAGAGTAGAGGGAATACAAACGGGGTTGGAGAAAGAGAGTAGATGAGAGGAGAGAGAGAGAAGGAGGAGAGAAGGAAAGGAATGAGGAGAGGATAGGATAGGATAGGATAGGGGGGAAGGGGAAAATAGGAGAGGAGAGGAGAGAGAGAGAGGCAGATAAAGACAGAGAAAGACAAAGAAAGATAGAAAGACAGATAGACAGAGAAAGACAAAGACAAAGAAAGACAAAGACATATAGAGACAGATAAAGACAGAAAGACAGAGAGAGTGACTGACTGACAGACAGACAGAAAGAGAAAGGAGTGGAAAGAGTGGATAAGAGAGTGGAACGAAGATGGTGGATGTGTGGGTGCGGTTGAAGGAATCAATGGATGTAACGAGCGACCCCCAGGTGGAGGGAGAACCCACCAACGTATCCATTCACCGATTTCCTTTGCAAGCCAGTGACCTGCAACAACTTGTGCAAATCAATTACCGAATTATATCGTGTTTTTTTTTTCTTCTGCTGAGTGGAAAGAAACGATGTCTGGTCCGATATGCAGAAGGCTGGTCCGATAGACAACGGGTCTGGTCCGATATAAAGTGCTGGTCCGATATATAGAGGGATCCGATAAATAAGCGTGTGGTCCGATATAAGTAGTGATATCCTACATATACTTGAATTCATATTATATATACATATACATATATATATATATATATATATATATATATATATATATGTGTGTGTGTGTGTGTGTGTGTGTGTGTGTGTGTGTGTGTGTGTGTGTGTGTGTGTGTGTGTGTGTGTGTGTGTGTGTGTGTGTGTGTGTGTGTGTGTGTGTGTGTGTGTGTGTGTGTGTGTGATTCACCATGGTCTTGGATCACACGTTGGACTCGTGATCGAGTTATTAATCTCTCGGATGAGAGCTCAGAGCTCGCATGACCGATCTATGGGTAATACTGTGACCTTACACGCACACACACACGCACAAATCCCCGCCCACGAGAGTTGCAGTAACGATTCGCAGCGCAGCGATACTGATATTTTAGCCCGAACCCGGACCGCTGTAGTGGCAGGCGAGTGTGAGTGAGTGTGTGTGTGTGTGTGTGTGTGTGTGTGTGTGTGTGTGTGTGTGTGTGTGTGTGTGTGTGTGTGTGTGTGTGTGTGTGTGTGTGTGTGTGTGTGTGTGTGTGTGTGTGTGTGTGTGTGTGTGTGTGTGTGTGTGTGTGATTCACCACGGTCTTGGATCACACGTTGGACTCGTGATCGAGTTATTAATCTCTCGGATGAGAGCTCAGAGCTCGCATGACCGATCTATGGGTAATACTGTGACCTTACACGCACACACACACACACAAATCCCCGACCACGAGAGTTGGAGTAACGATTCGCAGCGCAGCAATACTGATATTTTAGCCCGAACCCAGACCGCTGTAGTGGCAGGCGAGTGTGAGTGAGTGAGTGTGTGTGTGTGTGTGTGTGTGTGTGTGTGTGTGTGTGTGTGTGTGTGTGTGTGTGTGTGTGTGTGTGTGTGTGTGTGTGTGTGTGATTCACCATGGTCTTGGATCACACGTTGGACTCGTGATCGAGTTATTAATCTCTCGGATGAGAGCTCAGAGCTCGCATGACCGATCTATGGGTAATACTGTGACCTTACACGCACACACACACACACACAAATCCCCGCCCACGAGAGTTGGAGTAACGATTCGCAGCGCAGCGATACTGATATTTTAGCCCGAACCCGGACCGCTGTAGTGGCAGGCGAGTGTGAGTGAGTGAGTGAGTGAGTGAGTGAGTGTGTGTGTGTGTGTGTGTGTGTGTGTGTGTGTGTGTGTGTGTGTGTGTGTGTGTGTGTGTGTGTGTGTGTGTGTGTGTGTGTGTGTGATTCACCATGGTCTTGGATCACACGTTGGACTCGTGATCGAGTTATTAATCTCTCGGATGAGAGCTCAGAGCTCGCATGACCGATCTATGGGTAATACTGTGACCTTACAGGCGCACACACACACACACAAATCCCCGCCCACGAGAGTTGGAGTAACGATTCGCAGCGCAGCGATACTGATATTTTAGCCCGAACCCAGACCGCTGTAGTGGCAGGCGAGTGTGAGTGAGCGAGTGTGTGTGTGTGTGTGTGTGTGTGTGTGTGTGTGTGTGTGTGTGTGTGTGTGTGTGTGTGTGTGTGTGTGTGTGTACATAAAATGGCATAACCCGCGGTTACACTTTATTTAAGGATCATCAAAAGTTGTGAAAATGTGTGTAGAAAAAATTGCAGCCTCAAATTCCAAAAACATGGTTATTTTTTCCTTCTATAAGTTTTTTTTAAGCTAAAGAATAACAAGTAATTAAAAGAAAATATGATTGAAAGACTTGTATCACAACGAAGAAAAAAAAATCATAACTTGACCAGAGGTATTAAGAATTACTTTATTAAAGGTGCCGTCAGGTGATTTTATTCAGATTGGCGAGTCGGGACGGGGGGGGGATCTTTCTGCAGAGAAATATTTAATCACCTCAACACAGAAACGAACTTTATATACATCATCCTGGTTAACATCAGGATGTTACTTTTCGCTCCGGGAAGAGGAGGGGGGGAAGGGGGGATTAAGGGGGGGATGTGGTTAAGGGGGTGAGGGGATGTAGGACTGTCACAGGATTGTAGGTATTAATGCCAACTCTCCTTCTTTATCACGCTCCTTTGGTTAAACTCTAAACATATTTTATTCAGGTGAGCGGGATTTTTTTTTTTTTTTTTTTTTTTTTTTTTAAGTCCAACGGAAGAACTATTCTACCAAGCTTTTTGATTCACTTGAGTGGTACCCTACCCGGACCGATAAGAGTTACAATTCACGTCGCTTAACGACGACTCTTTGTCTCTTATCCTGACTATCGTCATGCCATTCCTTTTCCCTCCAGCACAACTCTTCGTCAAGCACGGGTAAAAAAAAAAAAAAAAAAAAAAAAAAAAAAAAAAAAAAAAAAAAAAAAAAAAAAAGTTTTGTCGTTTCACTCGTCGTGTCACCTTGTACATCAGCTGGTACGTTTACTAGTCACCATGGTGTAAAAGGTCTCCGTTTCCATCACTCCCGACTGCGAAATCGAGGCGCCATCACGACAAATGGTTAACAGGGAGAGTGGAAGGTATGAAGACAGTTTATTGCAGTTTCGAAATATAGATTCTAGCACACAAATATAGAAAAAGGGTCCTTTTTTGCGCGACGTATAATCAAAAGTATCAACACACACACACACACACACACACACACACACACACACACACGCACACACACACACACATATTTATATATATATAAATACATACATATATACATATATATATACATACATACATACATATGTGTGTGTGTGTATGTGTGTGTGTGTGTGTGTGTGTGTGTGTGTGTATATTATATTATATTATATATATATATATATATATATATATATACATATGCACATCGACCAAAAACATGAAAAATCAGACCTCAGAGAACCTGTGTGCAAAAACCCCGACCACAAGAACCTACGAAGCAGGCGCTGAAGAAGGCGCAGAGGAGGAAGACCACTTCTCCACAGCGAGTCTGAAGAAGACAAAGTTGACGGAAAGGACTAAGGCCGAGACTGGAAGATCCCTCACGGCGCGCCGAAGACGTCCTGGCCGCCATAAAGTTTGGGAGGAAGCAGAAGGAGGCGCTGAAGAAGTGAAGGATGAGAGGCGACGATGGAGGTGATCAGAACCTGACGAAGGAACCGAGCCTTTGGGATTCAATGTCGAAGAAGAAGAAGAAGGAAAAAAGGGCGTTGGCTGGACACATTCAGCTACTTGGGAGTGACAAACGTTGTATATATTTTGTTCTGGCTAACGCTTGGTGTGTATATTTGTGTGTATGTATGTATATACGACTACATATGTGTGTGTGTTTGAGAGAGAGAGAGAGAGAGAGACAGAGCGGAGAGGAGGAGAGGGAGAGGGAGGAAGGGGAGAGAGAGAGAGAGAGAGAGAGAGAGAGAGAGAGAGAGAGAGAGAGAGAGAGAGAGAGAGAGAGAGAGAGAGAGAGAGAGAGAGAGAGAGAGAGAGAGAGAGAGAGAGAGAGAGAGAGAGAGAAGAGGAGAGAGAAGGGGGAGAGAGAAGGGAGAGAGAGAAGGGGAGAGAGAAGGGGAGAGAGAAGGGGAGAGAGAAGGGGGAGAGAGAGAGAGAGAGAGAGAGAGAGAGAGAGAGAGAGAGAGAGAGAGAGAGAGAGAGAGAGAGAGAGAGAGAGAGAGAGAGAGAGAGAGAGAGAGAGACTCGCTCAAATTCCTGGAAACCTGGAAGTGCTCGGCCAGCTCCCCTCCTCCCCTCTACCCTTCCTCTTCCTCTTCCTCCTCCAGCGCCTGTGCATGGCGGAGGCCTAAGTGGCAAATGACGCTAAAATGGAGCACCACTAACTAGCGGCTGACGCTCGAATAGACACTACCGACGCCGAGGACGGCACCATCGGTCCCCGGCGCCGGCGGCGACTGTGCGTGACGCGAACTACCTCGAGCGGACAAGAAGTCACGCGCGGGATGGATTTGTAATGGCCTCTTAAGTGATACAAATGGGGAGGAAGAGGGGAGGAGGAACGGGAGAGGAGGAGGGGGAGGAGGAGCGGGAGAGGAGGAAGGAGGAGGAAGACGGGGAAGTGGAGGACCTGGAAGTAAAAGAAGAGAAAATAAGAGGAAAAGGAGGACGAGGAGATATGGGGAGGGAGAGAACTAGGAGAAGAACTAGGAGGAGGAGGAAGATGGAAATATAGAAGGAAGAGGAAGAGGAAAAAGGGAGGAAGAGGAAAAAGGGAGAAGCAGGACAAGGAGGAAGAGAAAGAAAAGTAGGAGAAAGAAGAGGAAGAGAAGGGACAGGCGAAGGAGAAAGAGGACGAAGATCAAGAGGAGGATCAGGGGGATGAAGCCGACAATGAAGAAGCCACAGAGGGCCCTGGCGAGACCAAAGCCGAAGACCAAATTTCAAAAATCTTAAAATTTTAAAATTTCAAAATTTTCAGTCTCAAAATTCCAAAATATAAAACCGGGTCTATCAATGCCAATACTTTTATTATGGATGAGTAAATTGTGGGATTATATATAATTAAAATAGATAAATACTGAAGAAAATGGTCCTAACGAACCCAATACTAAAACCAAAAATTGGAGAAAATACTATATTAAATAACGATGACGATGTCGACATTGGTAATGGTATTGATAAACGGCAATAACAGTGCTTGAAATAAAATATATATAACCTTCCCAATACTTGTTTACAAAGAAGATTCCGTCTAAGTACATGTTTACCGTACGATCTGTTGACATAATGCCTGGATCCACTGCCCCATTACTCCAATTTTTTTTTTTTTTTTTTTTTTTTTTGCATCCGACCTAGATATGGATCAAAAGGTCTCCTGTCGGCATGCTTTGCCTTTGTAATCCTTTGTAATATAGAGTAAACATGGGTAGATAACAAATTGATTCATAGAAAGCCAGGTTCCCGAGGTACAAATTCCGTACTTCATAGAAATGTGATATTTCTGGTCTTGATCGTAGTTGAGAGAGAAATCGTCGTTTCAGAAAGAAGTCTTGGTATTTGATTGACCACCATTTCGATAGTTCGACTTTTTCCGAGGACTTGACGAAGTCTCGACAAGATAAAATCCGTCCATATAATAATACAGGATTCGACCTCGAATCTTTTTACTTATTTAATTATTCATTTTACTTATTCATTTATTATTTTTAGTAAAATAGTTGGTAGTTACGTTTATACATTCATTGTGGTATTCAATGTTATATATATATATATTCATATATATATATATATATATATATATGTGTGTGTGTGTGTGTGTGTGTGTGTGCATGTGCTAGTGTTATTTTGTTATGTGTGTATGTGTGTGTGTGTGTGTATGTGTGTGTGTGTGTGTGTGTGTGTGTGTGTGTGTGTGTGTGTGTGTGTGTGTGCGTGGAAATAAGCTACACCACTGGGATTCGAACCCTTGCATGAGCGAGTGCATCTTACGAAGCAAGAACGATACCGTTGTACTAATCCGTTGCCCGTTAAAACGGAACGACCTGGCGCACAACCTGGTCATTCCCCAACGGTACTTCGGTAGCACAGTATGTTTTTTTATTTCATCGAATCTTTTATTTTTCAGGTAAGCCTTCCGATAATTTGAGAATCGTTATGACAAATGGAAATAAGTTGCACCTTCGGGATTCGAACCCTTGAATGAGGGACCGTTTCTTACGAGGCAAAGACGATACCGTTGTGCTAATCATACAACACTTATTGACCCACTGTCGGAGAATGAGATAAGATCGACAGAAAATCTGTATTTTTCGACCACTATATGTGGTCCTCTTCAGCAGAATGATGAAAAGGACCACAGATAGTGGTCGGAATATACAAATTTTCTATCCATCTTATTTCATTCTCCGTGAGTGGGCCAAATGAGTTATTTTACAAATGTGCTACTACATTAAACCTTCCTAATACATGTATAAATATATCTATATATATATATATATATATATATATATATATATATATATACATACACACATACATAGGAGTATAGTGCAAAGTGATTCAGTCATTACAGAGAGCAACACGAGAAACAAACGAG
Source organism: Oratosquilla oratoria (assembly GCF_046742065.1). Classification (NCBI taxonomy): domain Eukaryota; kingdom Metazoa; phylum Arthropoda; class Malacostraca; order Stomatopoda; family Squillidae; genus Oratosquilla; species Oratosquilla oratoria. Next base: position 8,195,316 of record NC_134794.1, read on the forward strand.
ACAAATAAACAAAACAAGCAAGATGAACAGAAATGCAAACAAATTCACAGTCGGGGTGGGTGGAGCAACCACAGATAACAGATGACCTAATTTCAAGCCTCACGTAATCACGACCCACAAGATGGCGAAATAGCTTTCCTCCTCCTCCTCCTCCTCCTCCTCCTCCTACACCTCATTTTAGTCCTCTTCCGACTCCCCCTACTTATAGTCCTCTTCTTCCTTGTCGTCTTCGTCACCTTTTTATGATCATTTCTCCTCTTCTTCCTGGTCCTCCTGGTCCTCTTCCTCCTTGTCGTCTTCGTCGCCTTTTTATTATTATTCCTATTTGTCTTCTTGGTCCTCTTCCCGTCCCCACACAACTCCGGGTCTTCTTGGTCTTCCTCTTCTTCTTCCTCCTCATCCTCCTCTTCCTCTTGATCTTCTTACTCGTTCCACTCCGTGTGGCCCTCTTCCTCTTCCGTCTTCTCCTCCTCGGCTAAAGAGTCTGCATGTGAAAAATCCCAGGAAATAAAACAGAGGAGATTCGGAGATTCGGGGAGAGAGAGTAAGAGAGAGAGAGAGAGAGAGAGAGAGAGAGAGAGAGAGAGAGAGAGAGAGAGAGAGAGAGAGAGAGAGAGAGAGAGAGAGAGAGAGAGAGGACTGATTGGCACTCGACCTCAAAGGGTGATCGGAGAGTCTCAAGGCTTTGAAGTCGAGGAATTAATTAAATGCACAACCGCAGTTCGGCCTCGAACCAATGTTGTCCTCGCCGCCGCCGCAGCTTTTCTGCGGCCAGCTGCCGGAGGCTGCAGGGACTCCAAGGGCGGCATGTTCTGAAGAATGGGACCTCCCGAAGGGCGGGATCCTCCGAGGGGTGGGATCCTCCGAGGAGCGGGATCCTCCGAAGAGCGGGGCGGAACCATCCGAAAGGCAGGGCGGGATCCTCCGAGGGGGCGGGATCCTCCGAGGAGCGGGATCCTCCGAAGAGCGGGGCGGGATCCTTCAAATGGCGGGGCGGAATCCTCCGAAGAGCGGGATCCCTAGAAGGGCAGGATCTTCCGAAGAGCGGGATCCTCCGAAGAGCGAGATCCTCCGAAGGGCAGGATCCTCCGAAAGCTTCTGGTGGTGAGGTAGAGGCCCGGCTCTCGACTCTTAAGAGTCAGCTGCGGTAGACGGTGTAATGTCCTGAACCAGCTGCGGCAGATGGTGAGGAGACGATGGCCTACTGCGGCACTAGGTGGGTTCTTTAGTGATCTGGGGCAGATGGTGTAGTATCTTTAGTGAATTAGGGCAGATGGTATGAAGACTTTATTGGCATGTGACAGCTGGTATAATGGCTTTAGTGACCTTTGACAGTTGGTATTGTGTTTTCAGTGATCTCCGGCAGCTGGCACGGTCTCTTTAGTGAACTGGGACAGCTGGTATTTTGTCTTTAGTGAACTACGGTAGCCATCAATATAAAGTCTCTTTCCAGATCTATGGAAAGTCCGGGGACAATGGCCGGATGCTGTGGAACTGGAGGGTTTTCGGCGATACAAATTCTACGGGAACTCATCGCTTTGTTTCAATGATTTTCTTCGGATTAAATCCACGTCTTTGACTTCTTGAAGAATTTTCTTCAAGTCTGACAACTGTCTGACACAATATCACCAAACCTTTCCGTTGATTTAAACGTGATGTTGCCATATAGTCAGTTTCTAATTTTTTAGACTTGAGTGGAGTTGAGTTGACTATCATTTCCTAAGTTATTTATTATGTTACTGTCTGCCAAACATGGTACGGATTGTGAATCTATAATTTTTTGTCTCCCAATTAACTGATTGACTGATTGATAGACTGATTGGTTTATTGGCGTAATAAATCCAAATTGGGTTGATTATACGTTCCTTGTGATCATCAGACCATTTTCCTCGCCTCACTGGCGCTTCTTCAGCAGACAGACAGACGGACAGAGAGAGAGGGGAGGGAAGAGAGAGATAGAGAAAGAAGGGGAGAGGAGAGAGGGGAGAGGAGAGAGAGGGGAGAGGAGAGAGTATAGGAGAGGGGAGAGGATAGGAGAGGGGAGAGAGAAGATAAGAGATGAGAGGAGAGAGAGGAGAGAGGGGAGAGAGAGGAGAGACAGAGGGGGGAGATAGAGAGGGGAGAGGAGAGAAAGACAGAGGGGAGATAGAGAGGGGAGAGGAGAGGCGAAACGAGAGAGAGGAGAGAAGAGGAGACAAGAGTCAGAAGATAAGAGAGATGAGAGAGAGAGATGTGAGAGGGGAGAGAGGGTAAGAGAGAAATGAGAGGACAGGAGAGAGAGGAGAGAGAGAGTGGGGAGAGATAATAGGAGAGAGAGAGAGGAGAGAGAGAGAGAGAAAGAGAGAGAGAGGAGAGAGAGAAAGAGAGAGAGAGAGAGAGAGAGAGAGAGAGAGAGAGAGAGAGAGAGAGAGAGAGAGAGAGAGAGAGAGAGAGAGAGAGAGAGAGAGAGAGAGAGGAGAAAGAGAGGAAAGGTGAGAGAGGAGAAAGAGAAAGAAAAAGAGAAAGAGAAAGAAAAAAGAAAGTTACAATGAAACAAATACTAAGCAGAAAGGAGAGGGATCGAGACTCAGAGAGATTAAGAGAGCGAGGGGGGGGAGGTAAGAAGTATAAAAATAATAAAGGAAAATCGAGAAGAGAAGGACGGTTGTGATATGCAGACAAAGACGAGGAGGGCGGGGGTAGGGGGTGGGGGGGAATGGCTAAGAAATATGATAGGAAAAATGGAGAAATATAAATGGAGCTGTTGAGAGGAACAGACAAAGAATTAGAAATAAAACGAGAGGGAAACAATTAAAAAAGATGAAGAAAAAAATCAAAATACCCTGGTGATTTCTTCTTCCTCTCCTTCTCTTCTTCCTCTTCCTCCTACTCTTCCTACTACTCCTCCTCCTACTCCTCCTCCTCCTACTCCTCCTACTCCTCCTACTTCTCCTCCTCCTTCTCTTCTTACTCCATAATACTCCTACTCCTCCTACTACTTCTCTTCCTCCTCTCTTCTTCCTTCTCTTCCTACTCCTCCTCCTCCTACTTTCTTACTACTCCTCCCTCTCCTCCTACTCCTTCTACTCTTCCTACTCCTCCTCCTACTCCTCTTCTTACTCCATAATACTCCTACACCTCCTCCCCCTACTCTTCCTCTTCCTACTCCTCGTACTCCTACTTTCTTCCTCCTCCTCCTCCTCCTCCTCATCTTTCTTCCTGTGAACAATTCTATTAAATCACGGGATAATCTCAGAATTGTGAAAGTTTAAACTTGTCTCAGTCTTACTATTCAAGTTAACCGTGAACGGAAAGAGTGGATCGGTATGATTCCTTGTAACCATACTGACTTTACTGTAACCACGATTGCTTTAGGACACGTAGTTACAGCAACTCTGTAATTAAGAGTAAATGTTTCATACCTGAAGACTAACTTATCCTGTCTAAACCTGGCAAAGCTTTACATATATGATTACTATAAGTATTTTCTTTATTACTCAAAGTTTATATATAATACATAATATTTATGTATATATATATATGTATATATATATACATATATATATATACATATACATATATAAATATACATATATACATATACATATATACATATACATATATACATATATTCCATGCAATGTGCAGCGAATGATTGCCA
>NC_134794.1:8203955-8213955 GCF_046742065.1 Oratosquilla oratoria
GAAAACGAGGGATTAGAGCGCGGAAAGCTGCGGCCGTAGGCCGCTGTTTGCGCAGCCAAGCCCCCGGCGAAGCCGAGGAGGGCGAAGCCCGCGGCTTGTATATATATATATATATATATATATATATATATATATATATATATATATATGTGTGTGTGTGTGTGTGTGTGTGTGTGTGTGTGTGTGTAAAACTTGTATCTATACAACTGTAATCATCTTAGACTTGTGGATTATCTTATCATCATTTGAGAAATAGCAGAGGAATTACAAGATATGCTGAGTGATCTAAATAAGGAAAGACTAAATGTAGATTTGAACACGAGTATGTTTAAGTCTCGAAAATTCAAAGTAAAACAATAATAATCGATGACGAAAACTTTGAAGAAGATGAAGAATATGATAAACGCCAGATGGTAAAAATAACTCAAAAACAACGAGGATTAAGTAAAAATGTGTATCACAGATGGTTGAATAATGTTTAGTAAATATACCAACATCAAGTGAGGGTCTGTACTTGTACATCTAAAACGCAAAGTTTACAATCGGTGTATACTGCCAGCTATAATCTACGCATGAGAGACTTGGAGTTTGACGAAGGCCATGGACTCAAAGCAAACAAGGGAATGTAGAAATGAATGCTGAAAATAATTATGAAAGACAGGAAGAGAGCAAGTTAGGTGAAAGAAAAGACTAGATTAAAATAAGAATATATTTTGGAGGCGGTGAAAGAGAAGAAATGGAATCGTACAGGAAAGATGACGCGAGAGAATGAGGGGCAACGGAGCAAGTGCATTACTGACTGGACGCCGCGAGAATGGAAGCGTGGAAGAGGGAGACCCGGCAGAAGGTGGAGAGACGGAATAGAGATGTTTGCAGGAGGGGCGTGACAACTGTTAGCGCAGGTTTGTGGTTTATGAAACGTTCTGAAACGTTTTGAGAAAGGCCTCTGTTCAGCAAAGGATACTGCCATACCCATTCCTCCTCCTCCTCCTCCTCCTCCTCCTCCTCCTCTTCTTCTTCTTCCTCTTCCTCCATGTCTGGATTCCTTTGTTGTTGTGATCAATGCAATACCTCGCCTACCTCACTCTCAACCTCGGTGCCTCCTTCTACTAATCAACGTTCCTGACGAAGGCGCTGCAGAAGGAAAGTGTGCCTCTAGCTGATCTGGGGGGGAGTCTTCTGGGGAAGTCTTCTAGAGGAGTCTTCTGGGGAAGTCTTCTAGAGGAGTCTTCTGGGGGAGTCTTCTGGAGGAGTCTTCTGGGGAAGCCTTCTAGAGGAGTCTTCTGGGGAAGTCTTCTAGAGGAGTCTTCTGGGGAAGTCTTCTAGAGAAGTCTTCTGGGGGAGTCTTCTGGGGGAGTCTTCTGGAGGAGTCTTCTGGGGAAGTGTTCTAGAGGAGTCTTCTAGGAGAGTCTTCTGGGGGAGTCTTCTGGAGGAGTCTTCTGGGGAAGTCTTCTGGTGGTGTCCACCACCGGACCATTCTGATCAACTCTCTCTCTCTCTCTCTCTTTCCATCTCCCTCTCTCTCTCTTTCCATCTCTCTCTCTCTCTCTCTCTCTCTCTCTCTCTCTCTCTCTCTCTCTCTCTCTTTCCATCTCCCTCTCTCTCTCTTTCCATCTCCCTCTCTCTCTCTTTCCATCTCCCTCTCTCTCTTTCCATCTCCCTCTCTCTTTCCATCTCCCTCTCTCTCTCTCTTTCCATCTCCCTCTCTCTCTCTTTCCATCTCCCTCTCTCTCTCTTTCCATCTCCCCCCTTTCTCTCTTTCTCTCTCTTTAGATAACCTCTTTCTCAAATACTTCCTTCCTGTGAGTCACAATGCATATGAACATTCGCCTCCAAAGATAGACTAATACTGCGTGATTCTGGTCCATAGGGGCGTCGTTAAGATACTTTTTAATACATCTTTTGAATACATCTCTTGAATACATTGAATACAATTACGATTACGAGTACTCGAGCTTGATCTACAATGCAACATAACTACCCAACTGTATAATTTCGTTACTGTTCTTGCGAAAAATACAATTCTGCTGAAAAATCACCTTTACAATACAATTTGATTAACACAATTAATACAATTGTATCTTTGGTTGCTGTTGTGTGAATACAATTCTGCTAAAAATATACTCCCCTATATTTCACTATAGAAATACATCCACTATACAACTAAAGCTATATTCACACTCTCCTGTTATAAGGTGGGTCAGTTGTCATGTCCACAAAGTTACCACCCCCATGTACTCCCCCCACCTTCCTTAGTTACACAACATCACCCACGACCTCCTCCTCCCCCTCACCCACACCCTCCCGTCCACACCTGTCCCTGGCGGACGCTGGCAGCCCCTCGGCATTTGTCATCTGTCGCATTAACCACTTAATTCACCTAAATAAGCTCGTTAATGAATGCAAATTGCGTCCTCCAATGCAAGGCTAGTCTCTCCTTACCGTCTTCTAACACCGCTAACCACGTTTCTAACAGCTATTGTTGATCCGCCTGTTAAGCGAGACCACATTGATAAAAATGAAATAAATTAATAAACAAATAAAATTAGTGAGTAAATGAAATTAATAAACAAAATAAGTAAATTAATAACCAAAGAGAATAAATAAAATTGATAAATAAAAAAAAATAATAAACGAATAAATAAATAAAATTAATAAAATTAATAAACGAATGAAACTAATAAATAATAAAGTCAATTACATTACTGTCACTATAAGGGAGCCACTTTCAGTCTTTATTCTGGTACGCGTCAACCCATTTCATTCAGCCTGCGGGATCTTAGGTAAACTGTATGGAACTTTATCTCTGCCTATTCTGGCTGCCGCCAGATGATTTTATTCAACCACGCCCAACCCTACGGTAACGATTAGACTATGCCAATCACGACTGGTCCTCATATTTTTATTCTTCTTGCCGTCATGTGATTTTATTCGCTGACGAGTGACGTCCGTCAGTACCGAATATCTTACTGGAGTCGCCATTTTGTTCAATTGATAGAGCGTCGCAGTGTTAAAGGGATTGGATACTATAAATGGGATTTGATCATTCTTAATAAGGTTAGATCCCTTTAAAGGGTATTTGATCACTCTTAAAGGGTATTTGATCACTCTTAAAGGGGATTTGATCCCTTTAAAGGGTATTTGATCCCTCTTAAAGGGTATTTGATCACTCTTAAAGGGGATTTGATCCCTCCTAAAAGGGATTGCATCCCTCTTAAAGGGGATCCGGTCCCTCTTAGAGGGGATTTGATCCCTCTTAAAGGGGATTTGATCCCTCTTAAAGGGGATTTGATCACTCTTAAAGGAGACTTGATCCCTCTTAAAGGGGATTTGATCCCTTTTAAAGGGGATTGGATTCCTCTTAAAGGATCTGAATCTTCTTAAAAGAATCCAACCACCTTTAGAAGGATCCAGTCTCACTTCCAAACCCTTTAAAAAGAGGTTGAGTGAACAATATATAATCTATCTGTATACTCGATCCATCTACTGCCCAGTGATTCTATTCAGTTGAGAGGCAAAGCCCAAGGAAAATAGAATATTAAAATTGTTTCGATTAATCCTGGAGGTTAATCCAACATGAGCTTAATTTAACCAACACGAGCTTAAGCTAATCTACAAGAGTTTAGCTTAACATACACGAGCTTAAACTAACCTACATGAGGTTAACCTAGCCTAAATGAGCTTAACCTAACCAGCACGAGCTTAACCTAACCTACACGAGCTTGGCTTAACCTAACTTACACGAGCTTGGCTTAACCTAACCTTCATTACCATAACCTTAAACCACTATTAATCCCCACTAAAACCCTTCCCACTGGCAGCCCTGTGTTTAGTTGACATCACTAACACATCACTAACACTATCCACCATTGCTGTCACCACACTAAGAACCTCACACTTACACCATCTCCCTCACTATCACCATCACCAACTCTCCTGGGATTATCACCAATAGGGACAACAATCATGAAGCCATCTTTTGTAATGTTGCGAACTCAGTTTGCAATCTCGTGCAACAATGGTTAATACACTTAATGCAAGAGAAAACATGGCTTCTCATTTGACTAAGTGTTACTTCTTACATTCCTGTATCTTATTTTTATTCATTCATTTATTTTGTTTATTCTTTATTTTTGTTTCATTTTATTTTTTCTATTCATTTATTTGATCTTTATTGATTTCATTTTTATTTATTTATGTTTTTATTTATTTTGTCAATTTCATTCTTTGGCGCCAAAAATGCTTTCCAGCCTTCTCTGTAGCATCCAGGATACTGTAGCGTATTCCAGTTCGTTTGATTCTTCGGGGTCTGGTGCCATCTCTCTCCAAAAGGGAATATTATTGATGGAGGAAAGAAGGGAAAGGAGGAAGATGTGACTATACAAATTCAACTAAAGCTTGGAAAGCGACTCATGTAATTGTGTACGTACAAAATGCACAATTTCAAATGAAAAAGAAAAATACAAAAAGTGTGAAAAAAAAGTAATAGATGGGTTTAAAGGTTACCAGAAGAGGCATCCAGCGCCCAGATCACAATAATGGAATAAATAAACTGATAAATAATTTAATAAATTAATTAATAAACATATAAACTAATAAATTATTAAACAACCGACATGTTAAATAAAAAACTAATAACATCGTAAAGCTATAACTAGTTTACATTTAACACAATTACTAATGTAAATCAACACACACACACACACACACACACACACACACACACACACACACACACACACACACACACACACACACACACACACACACACAGACACACACACACAGACACACACACACACGAGCTCTGAGCTCTCTTCCGGGAGGGAAATAGCTGTCGATCACGAGTCCAACACGTGATCCAAAGACCAAGTGAATACACACACACACACACGTACACACACGCACACACACACAGGTTCAGTAATTGTAACGGGCACCTAGAAACTTCAAGAGCACCAAGAATCTAGAAAGAGGCAATCATAGACAAGTAATTACACAAAGAAATGAATATACACAAACCCACTCATTCACTCACTCACACACACACACACACACACACACACACACACACACACACACACACACACACACACACACACACACACACACACACACACACACACACACATATATATATATATATATATATATATATATATAGACATACGCATACACTTACACACACGCATACACACATACAAACATAAACACCACACACATATACACACATACACACATACACAAACACCACAAACATACACACACACACACTCATACACACACAAACATACACTCATACACACACAAACACACACTCTCATACACATGCACACGCACACGCACACAAATGTCCAATATACGAGCAAAGATTGAGGTATGTCCAACTTGATCAAAGAATTCCAACCGAGTATGGGATTATCTTCAGGTAAGTCGGATTCTCCCCCCCTCCCTCCCTCCCTCCCCCTCCCGCCTCGCTCGCTCTTCCGTCCACTGCGGCACCTCCCCAAAGAAGACTTCCCCACATGTCCACCTTCTCCTCCTCTTCCTCTTTCTCCTCCTCCTCCCCAACAACCCGTATAATTTACTACCCAGTAACACAGCTCCCCCCCTCACTCCTAATCCCCTCCCTCCCTCCCTCCCTCGCTCCCATTTCCCTCCTCCTTTGAACTATAGATTTATGAGCTTTTTCACTTACTCCCTTGTTTGGCACTGAATCATTCTTCCCTCCCGCTCCCTCCTTCCCTCCTTACTTTCTTCCTTTCCCTTCCTTTCCTCCTCCTTCTCCTTCCTCCCTTCCTTTCTTCCCTCCTTCCCTACTACCCTTCCTTCTCCCTTCGCTGCATGTCTCCTTTCTTCTTACCCTCCAACCTTCTCTTCCTCCCTCCTCCTACCTCCTCCCTCCTCCTCCCTTCCCTCACTCCTCCTTCAGCGTCTCCTTCGTGATCCCTTTCCTCCAATTATTTTATTTATTTATTTTTTCTCAAACAAAAAAATCCCTCATTCTCTTTATTTCTCTTTTTATACTCGACCTACTTGGCCTATTTTCTCTCCACTGATGATGATGATGATCATCTTTTTCTTCATCTTCTTCATCTTCTTCATCATCATCTTCATCATCTTCATCTTCATCATCTTCATCTTCATCATCTTCATCTTCATCATCTTCATCTTCATCATCTTCATCTTCATCATCTTCATCTTCATCATCTTCATCTTCTTCTTCATCTTTTTTTTTCTTCTATCAGCATCGCATTCAATCATAGACTAATACTCTTATCAATTGCTGTCGAGGGAAAGGAAAGGATTGGCAGACGAGACAGAGGAGGAGGAGGAGGAGGAGAAGATGATGGAGGAGGAGATGGAGGAGGAGGAGGAGGAGGAAGAGAGAGGACCAGTACTCATTCACTCTTTCACTTTCAGCTTTGCCCCAGCCATCCATCTTTCATCAACTCTCTCATCAATCCAGGACCTGTTCCATCGGTACGCATCCGCTACACCCGCCCCCTCTGTTCATTAACATTTATCAAGCGATCGATACTTCACCCAGACCTCACCTTTACTCTGTTTAACGTCAGGGGTCCATTTGCACGCCGACCGAGACCCCTTTCAGCGTCGGGGTCCGCTAGGGGTCTAAAAGAAATCGCCAGTCGCCCTAAACAGGATAAAATGTAGAAAGTATGCCACAGGATTGAAGGGTCCGAGTTCATTACCGTACTGAGATTGTTAACTCTTTAGTGTTTGGCTCGATCCCCAGTCACGGATCCTCCTCCATTTCCCCCTCCTCCTCCTCCTCTCCATCCTCCTCCTCCTCCTCTTCCTCCTCCTCCTCTTCCTCTTCTCGTTCCTCCTATTTCTTATCCTAATCCTACTCATCATATTCTTAATTCTGCTACTCTCCCTATTACTATTCCTCCTCTTCCTTCAACTCTTCCTCCTCCTCTTCTTCTTCCTCCTCCTCCTCCTCCTCATCTTCTCGCTGCTCCTATTTCTTATCCTAATCCTACTCCTCCTCATCATATTCTTAATTCTGTTACTCTCCCTATTACTATTCCTTCCCTCTTCCTCCTCCTCCTCTTCTTCTTCCTCCTCCTCCTCCCCATCCTCCTTTCGTCACACTTCCTTTGGTTTCCAAGCATTTCACCAGCATCACCTTCTCTTCTCTCCTCCTCTTCCCCTTTCCTCTTCCTCCTGTTTTCCTTTATTCTTTCTTCGCCTACTCCCTTCCACCCCCCACCCCACCCCTCTTCCTCCTCCTCCTCCTCCCCCTCCTCCTTGGCTTCCTCCTCCTTTTCCTCTTCATCCTGTTCTCGATCTCTACCTCTTCTTTCTTCTTTTTCCTTCACATTTTCTTACCCAACTCCTCCTCCTCCTCCTCTCCTCTTCCTCCTCCTCTTCTCCTCTTCCTCCTCCTTCTCTTCCTCCTCTCCTCTTATCTCACTCCTCTTCCTTCTCGTCTTCCTCTTACTTCTCATCTTCCATTTCCTCTTCACCTTCTCCTCCTCTTCCTCTTCTTACTTCACTTCTCTTCCTCCTCATCTTCCACTCCTTCACGTCCTCCTCCTCTTACCTCATTCGTATTTTTTCCCATCCTCCTCCTCTACTTCCCCTCCTCTTACCTCATTCCTCTTTTTTCTCATCTTCCTCTTCTTCTTCCCCTCCTCCTCCTCCCTCCACACGACACACGCACCTCCACTTACTGCCAAATTCACTTAGTCCTCCTTCCGACAAACCCTCCTCCATATCTTCCCTACACACACACACACACACACACACACACACACACACACACACACACACACACACACACACACACACACACACACATACATACATACACGCACACACACATACACACACGCACACACACATACACACGCGCACACACACACACACACACACACACACACACACACACACACACACACACACACACACACACACACACACATACACACACAGACTCCCATCGCCTATCCATGCACAAGCGGCTCATGTCCCTCCACTTTCTCCCTCCACATTCTTCCTCCACTCTTGCTCCTTTCGTCTCTATTGACCCGCGACGCCAACGCCATCTGTCGGCGTGAAAACGAACCAAGTTTGTTTACATTTTCTTATATTCTCTCCGGGACCGGTAACTGTCACCAGCCCACGCTAGTCCTTCAAGATGGATTGCGTAACTGTCCATTTTAGATGCCCGTCCACCCCCTCAAACTCCATCAGGAGGTGCGGCCCCGAGGGGCCGGCATTTGGTCTCCGGGCTGGGTCCCAAGATCTCTCTCTATCAATTTCAATTGTATTTCTTACACTTTTTCACACGGGGAGGGCTGACAACCGGCGACTGATCTTAAAATCAGTGATAGAGGCAGTCCACACTGATACAATACAGACAAGGAGTCTTTGCCTCTTCACCCTTTCTCCTCCTCCTCTTCCTCCTCCTCTTCTTCGCCGCCCACTCTCCCTTTCCCCCCCTCCCCTAAACCTGACATTCATACTTTCATAACTACATTACGTACACAAGCGTAAATGAACAACTTTCCTCTAAACTACCAAGAACTACTTTACAGCCTCGCGCCTTACCCTCAACCTCCCGCTCTCGCCTCAACCTCCCACGCCTCAACCTCCTCACGTCCTCTTGCTACTTATCGCCGTATTCAAATACGTTTGTCGGGTGTCTGACGGTTGTCGGACACCTTCGGAGACTCTCATAGACTACAAGAACGTTGTATAGTTTTACCATAAATCATTCATCTTGGTCTTTGGGGGAGAGTCCGCCTTCCCCTTCCCCTTCCCCTCCCCCTCTGCCTCCACCTCCCCCTCCACCCGCCTCCGCCTCCCCCTCCACCTCCGCCTCTGGAAGCGAGGCAGAACCTTCGGAGGAGATTTGGCAACAGAAAGTTGGTGAAGAGGAACTTCGATTAAATTGTGGTATGAAGAACAGCTTGCTGGGCCTTCTTCCTTCACCTCCTTCCTTTACTCTCGTCCTTTACTCTTCGTCTCTCCTCTTTTTCCTCCCTCCCTTCCCCACCCACCTTGACCTTAGGTCAACTTTAACTTTTGCCTCTTAAGGTTGATGATGATGGTGATAGTGATAATGATGGTGATGATGGTGGTGATGATGGTGGTGATGGTTGTGATGATAGTGATGGTGATGGTGATGGTGATGGTGATGGTGATGATGATGATGATGATGATGATGATGATGATGATGATGATGATGATGATGATGATGATGATGATGATGATGATGATGATGATGATGATGATGATGATGATGATGATGATGATGATGATGATGATGATGATGATGATGATGATGGTGATGGTGATGGTGATGGTGATGGTGATGGTGATGATGATGATGATGGTCATTATCGTTATCTCGTATCTTCATCAGTCACTATCACCACGCACCACCACTATCACCAACAACATCAGCATCAATAACACAGAGAACACCACCAGAGAGACATCACCATCACCATAGCCATCATCAACACCATAGACACCATCACTGACAGCGCCACAGACATCACTACCATAGACAACACCAAAGACATCACCACCACCACAGATATCACCACCACCACAGATATCATCACCACCATAGACATCACCACCATAGACATCACTACCACCACAGACATCACTACTACCATAGACATCCCCACCACCACAGACATCACCACCATAGACACTACTACCACCACAGACATCACTACTACCATAGACATCCCCACCACCACAGACATCACCACCATAGACATCACCACCACCTTAGACATCACCACCATAGACATCACCACCACCATAGACACTACTACCACCACAGACATCACTACTACCATAGACATCCCCACCACCACAGACATCACCACCATAGACATCACCACCACCTTAGACATCACCACGTCTCTCTTTTCATACTCTTTTTTCGTTCTCATTTCCTTTTCATCCTCCTTCCTTTCTTCCCTTCTCTTCCTCCTCCTCCTTTCCCACC
>NC_134794.1:8218955-8253955 GCF_046742065.1 Oratosquilla oratoria
AGGGGAGGAGAGGAAGAGAGAGAGAGAGAGAGGGAGAGAGAGAGAGAGTGAGAGAGAAACGGGAGCGAAAAAGAGAGAAGGAAGTGAGAAAGAGAGAGAGAGAGAGAGAGAGAGAGAGAGAGAGAGAGAGGAGAGAGAGAGAGAGAGAGAGAGAGAGAGGGAGAGAGAGAGAGAGTGAGAGAGAAACGGGAGCGAAAAAGAGAGAAGGAAGTGAGAAAGAGAGAAGGGAGAGAGGAAGAGAGAAGGGGAGAGAAAGAGAGAAGGAAGCAAGAAGAAAGGAGCGAAAAGAGAGAAGGGAGTGAGAAAGAGAGGAGCGAGAGAGAAAGAATGGAGAGCGGGAGAGGGACCTCGAAGGCCAAGTTTACAGGCAAAGAATAAGAAAAGGAAAAGAAAAAGAAAGGGGCTCCAGAAGGCCTGCCGGGTTCCAAAATGGCATGGAAATCCAAAACCCGGAGGCCCTAGATATGCAAGAAAAAGAAGGAGCATCTGATCGAAAGAAACCAGCTTTCCTGGCCAGCTGCTGGCTCCTCCTCGCAGTAGCAATCAGGAAAATGAGAAGAAAGAAAGATATGGGGGGAAGCTCCTAGGAGGAGGAGGAGGAGGAGGAGGAGGAGGAGGAGGAGGAGGAGGAGGAGGAGGAGGAGGAGGAGGAGGAGGAGGAGGAGGAGGAGGAGGAGGAGGAGGAGGAGGAGGAGGAGGAGGTGGTGGTGGTGGTGGTGGTGGTGGTGGTGGTGGTGGTGGTGGTGGTGGTGGTGGTGGTGGTGGTGGTGGTGGTGGTGGTGGTGGTGGTGGTGGTGGTGTGGGTGGTGGTGGTCGAAGAACCAGTTCCCAGGACAACAAAGACTCTGATCGACCTGAGCACGAGGACTCGTCTATAAGAAGTCTTCCTACAAGGGATGACAGGGTGGGTAGGGGGTGAGAGAAGGGGGAGAGGTGTGAAGGGGAGAGGGGGGGAAAAGGGAGGGGAGGTAAAGAGGGATTATAATCAGTTTGTATTTTTTAAAGGCGATATTTGGTAAACAGTGTTAATGAAGATTCCAGTCTGTTTGTTAGGGTACCCACCAGAAGCGTCTGCCGAAGACTAAAAGGTGATGTGAAAAGAATGAAAGGAAACCCAGTTCGAGGCTGGGAGGAGGGGAGAAAGAAAGAAAAAAAAAAGGAGGGGGAGGGGCGAAGCGTAGTACAGAAGAAGCAATTTGGCTGATGAGGGCGCCTTTTCATCGCTCAGTAGGTCGTAGCGGAGACCAACCTGTGGAGGTCCTCAAAAGCCAAAGGAAACACCAGAAGCTGATGAGGACTCAGAGGAGATCGACGAGGACCTAGAGGAGTTCGACGAGAGACCCAGGGGAGTTCGACGAGAGACCCAGGGGAGTTCGACGAGAGACCCAGGGGAGTTCGACGAGACGCGCAGAGGAGTTCGACGACAGACGCAGAGGAGTTCGACTACAGACGAAGAGTAGTTCGACGAAATACCCAGAGGAGTTCGATGAGAACTCGGAGGAGTTCGACGAAAACCTAGGGGAGTTCGACGAGAACCCAGAGGAGTTCGACGAAAGACCCAGGAGTTCGACGAGAGACCCAGAGGGGCTCGACAAGAACCCAGAAGACTTCGAGACGGTCTTGAGGTCCCGGAAGAGGAGGAAGACCTGTCCGGGCCAGACAAATAATCATCAAAGTCCGGAACCGGGGAAGAGGTCATCTTGGATCCGAGTCTGTTCATCTTGGAGGAGGTCCATTGAAGAACAGAAATAACAGTCGTACACACGCACACAAACGTACACACACACACACACACACACACACACACACACACACACACACACACACACACACACACACACACACACACACACACACACACACACACACACGGTGGCGCGGTTGGTAGAGCGCTGGACTGGGAAGTACGGTGGTGCTCGCAGTACATGGTTCGAATCCTGCCCAGGGCCGAAATTATTTCGGTATCGCTGCGCTTCGGGTCGTTACTCTGACTCTCGTGGGCGGGGAGTTGGGTGTGTGTGTGTGTGTGTGTGTGAAAGGTCATAGCATTACCCATAGATCGGTCATACGAGCTCTGAGCTCTCTTCCGGGAGGGAAATAGCTGTCGATCACGAGTCCAACACGTGATCCAAAGACCAAGGTGAATACACACACACACACACACACACACACACACACACACACACACACACACACAAACACACACACACACACACACACACACACACACACACACACACACACACACACACACACACACACACACACACTACATACATATCTGCTCTCCTCCGGGTGGATAATAGCTGTCAATGACGAGTCAAACACTTGGTCCAAGACCATGGTGAATCATACACATACACCACACACACACAAACGTACACAAACAGAGAGACACCCTCACCCTCCTTACATCATAAGAAACCAAAATATTTCAATTCGACGTTCCCGAGGTTTCCTGGAAGGGTTGGAATAATTCCTTGTCCCACCCCCACCCCCACCCCTCCGTGATATCACCTCAGAATCCTAAATCCAGATCTGGAAAGCCAAATATGGAAAAGTCTCCCCCCAAAAAAAAGAAAAAAGAAAAAAAAAGTGATAGGTACTGTACAGAGCTTTTGACATCAAAAGGTCTGTTTTGATTATGTATCGTATAATGGAATTCCGTTTCCACATAACGCAATGTAACGTAGCGTAACGCAATGTAACTTAACTTAACCCATCCTAACTCAACCTAACCTAACCTAACCTAACCTAGCCTAAACTAACCCAAGGAGGACGGAAGGAGGATAGAAAGAGGATGGAAAAGAGGAGGGAAAAGAGGATGGAAAAGAGGAGGAAAAAGAGGAGGGAAAAGAGGATGGAAAAGAGGAGGGAAAAGAGGAGGGAAAAGAGGAGAGAAAGAGGATATAGTGAGACACTGGAAGGAAAATGGGAAATAATCTAAATTATTTGGGTGAGAGGCAGTTGGCCAGCCTGTCCAGTTGGCAAGCCTGTCAGGGGACAACGACTTCCACCCCGTTTTCTTTTACTGTGTCCTGGAATCCAACAGAACGAAAATGGGAAACGGGGCACCAAGTGATTTATTACAGGCAATTTTCCAATAAATCTTTGTGTAGACGGTGATGGTGATGAATGTTATGATGGTGATAGAGACGGTGATGATGATGACGGTGATGATGATGACGGTGATGATGATGACGGTGATGATGGTGATGGTGATGATTGATAATGGTGGTAATGATGATAATGGTGATGATGACGACGATGAAGACGACGACGATGACGATAACAACAAAGACGACGATGATGACAACGACAATGACGACAACGACGATGATGACAACGACAACGACGACGAAGACGACGACGACGACGACGATGACGATGGCGACGACGACGACGAGGACCTCTATTTGAACAACTGATGTAAAGTTAGCCTTCCCATCAAAGAAGTTAACCAACTGAGATCGGCTGATCTCTGTTACCTTTCTCAAGACCAAATGGACGAAGTCGGCACACTTGGAAGCTTTTGTTCTTGCTGACGTCACAAGATTTTATTGTGCCGAGAGGAACCAAGCAGACCCCAAAGGCCCAGATGCCTTTCTTCTGGTAGAAGGTAAGAGAAAGGGAGGAAGGGAGGGAGGGAGGAAGGGAGGAAGGGAGGAAGGGAGGAAGGGAGGAAGGGAGGAAGGGAGGATGGGAGGAAGGGAGGAAGGAGGAAGGAAGGAAGGAAGGGAGGAAGGAAGGAAGGAAGGGAGGAAGGGAGGAAGGGAGAAAGGAAGGGAGGAAGGGAGGAAGGGAGGAAGGGAGGAAGGAGGGAGGATATGAGGATTGAGGATGGAGGAGAAAGATGGAAAAGACAGAAAAGTGGAAAGGGGAAGTGGAAGGTGGAAGTAGAAAGGTGGAAGGATAAGGTGAAATTAGGAAGGTGGAAGGGATAAGGTGGAGGGTGGAAAGTGGAAGTAGGAAGGTGGAAGTAGGACGTTGGAAGTAGGAAGGTAGAAGTAGTAAGGTGAAAGTAGGAAGGTGGAGGTAGGAAGGTGGAAGTAGGAAGGTGGAAGTAGGAAGGTGGAATTAGGAAGATGGAAGGCGGAAAGTGGAAGGAGAAAGGTGGAAGTTGGAATATGGAAAGAGGAACGTGGAAGTAGGAAGTAGTAAGGTGGAAGTAGGAATGTGGAAGTAGGAATGTGGAAGTAGGAAGGTAGAAGTAGTAAGGTGAAAGTAGGAAGGTGGAGGTAGGAAGGTGGAAGTAGGAAGGTGGAAGTAGGAAGGTGGAAGTAGGAAGGTGGAATTAGGAAGATGGAAGGCGGAAAGTGGAAGGAGAAATGTGGAAGTTGGAATATGGAAAGAGGAAGGTGGAAGTAGGAAGTAGTAAGGTGGAAGTAGGAATGTGGAAGTAGGAAGGTGGAAGACGAAAAGTGGAAGGGGAAAGGTGAAAGAGGGATGACAGAGGATGAAGGAAGAAAGATGGAAAGCGGATGAAAGAGAAAGGAGGAAGGAGGAAGGAGGAAGGAGGAAGGAGGAAGGAGGAAGGAGGAAAGATGGGATGGATTCTTCAACACGAACAATGTACACCAACAGTATCATCATCTTTTGTCCCCAGACGGCCGAAGCAAACAGCAACGACAATGAAAAAAAAAACACGAAAGAAAAGAGGAAGATAAAGAGCAGGAGAGAGAGATATGTAAGCGTCTATGAGGAGAGAAAAAAATATTAAAAAAAAAAATGGATGTAGATGGAAACCGTCCTCAAAAGTATAGAAGCCGAGGAAAGGCAACTGTCAAAATTTCGTAAAGAGAAAGAGCGCTGGATAAGGTCTGTCAAAAACTCGGGAGAGTCTGAGAATATGGAGAGGGAAATTGTCAAGAAGCAAAGTGAGAGGACGTGGATTCTGCCCCCCCCCCCGTCCCTCCCTCCCCCCTCCTCCCTCCCACCAAGGGACGAGCGATGCCGGCCGTTCCACTTAGATTCCTGCAAGTGGATTCTTACAAGTGGATTTCTGCAGGTGGATTTCTGCGAGTGTTCCAGGAAGAATACGAAAACGAAAGTGAAGACGACGACGGCGAAGGCAAAGACGATGAGAACGACGAAGAAGGATACGTACAGACAGATTATTGACCATATCTACAATGTGGACCACAAAATATAAAAAAAGAAACAAACTCAAAATAAATACACAGCAATTATGATATATAAATAACCCCAGTCCATAAACAACAAAAACCATATGTGTCCCTTGATAAAAAACGAAAGTCCCGACGAAGACGAAGACGACGACGAAGACGACGACGAAGACGAAGAAAACGACGAGGACTACCATCAAGGAAGGCCGAAGTAAGGCACCGAGGGAAATCAAAACGGAAAAATAAAAAATAAAGGAAACACGGAGAACGGACATGAAATTTTGAACTTAAAATTCGCAAGAACAGAACCAGACTGTAGGTTCTGTTGGACAACGTCCTAAGACACCATCTCGCAGCCTCGATCATCTTTGTACACATTTCGATGGCGTCATGGAAGGAAATATTCCAAGAAAATATAAAAATAGAGAGATAAAGAGAGACGAGAGCAAAAGAAAAAACAGAGGTCTGTCGATCTAGAGGCTAAGACGGGTAGGTAGGGGCGGAAAGGGGAAAGGGAAAAGGGGGAAAAGGAAGGAATGGGGAAAGGAGGGAAGGAGTGAAGAAGGGAAGGAGGGAAGGAAAGAAGTAGGGAAGGAGGGAAGGAGGCAAGAGAGGGAGGGAGACAAGAGGGGGAAGGAGATAAGGAGGTAAGGAGGGAAGGAAGTGGAGACGGCAGGACAAGAAAATATTTTCCTTCTGTCTGTCTGTCTATCTGCCTGTCTGCCTGCCTGCCTGTCTATCTGTCTGCCTGCCTGCCTGCTTGTTTGCTTGCATGGCTGCTGCACGCCTGCCAATCTGCCTGCCTACCTGTCAATCTGCCTGGGAAAGAGATCACAACTTTTCCAAGAATCATGAAAAGAAATGCATACATACATACATACATGTACTCGTGCATGTATATTATATATATATATATATATATATATATATACATATATATATGTGTGTGTGTGTGTGTGTGTGTATGTGTGTGTGTGTGTGTGTGTGTGTGTGTGTGTGTGTGTGTGTGTGTGTGTGTTTTAAATTACCCACTGTCGGAGAAACAAAGCAAGAGAAACAGACGAACTGTATATTTCGACCACTACTGTGGTCCTCAGTCGTGATCGAAATACACAGATCGTCTGTTTCTTTTGCTTTGTTTCTCCGACAGTGGGTAATTAAAACATTTTATTAAATGTGCTACTACATTTTCGTCTTGTGATATATATGTATATATATATATATATATATATATATATATATATATATATATATAATGTACATATATATTTTTCAAACGTTACCCACTCTGCGACTTGACTAGGGTCGGGAAGGTATAAAAACATATTTCTACCCTCATGAGAAAAATATCGGCATAATAGAGAAAGAAAGTTAGATATAAAGATAGATAGATAGATAGAGATAGAGGGGGGGGAGAGAGACAGAGACAAAGGGAGGGACAGAGACGAAGAAAGAGACAGAGAGGAAGAGAGAGACGAAAAGAGAGACGAAGAGAGAGATAGAGACAAAGAGAAAGACAGAGACAAAGAGAGAGAGACGGAGAGGGAGACGAGACAGAGTATGGGAGAGCAAGGGAGAGCAAGAGAGTATGAGAAAGTAATAGAGAGAAAGAGAGAAAGACAGAGAGAGGAAGAGAGAGAGGAAGAGAGAGAGAGAGAGAGAGAGAGAGAGAGAGAGAGAGAGAGAGAGAGAGAGAGAGAGAGAGAGAGAGAGAGAGAGAGAGAGAGAGAGAGAGAGAGAGAGAGAGAGAGAGAGGGAGGGTGGGGGAGGGTGGGGGAGGGAGAGGGAGAGGGAGAGGGAGAGGGAGAGGGAGAGGGAGAGGGAGGAGAGGAAGAGGGAGGAGAGGGAGGAGAGGGAGAGGGAGAGGGAGAGGGAGGAGAGGAAGAGGGAGGAGAGAGAGAGAGAGAGAGAGAGAGAGAGAGAGAGAGAGAGAGAGAGAGAGAGAGAGAGAGAGAGAGAGAGAGAGAGAGAGAGGGAGAGGGAGAGGGAGAGTGAGAGGGAGAGGGAGAGGGAGAGGGAGAGGGAGAGGGAGAGGGAGAGGGAGGAGAGGAAGAGGGAGGAGAGGGAGAGAGAGAGAGAGAGAGAGAGAGAGAGAGGAGAGAGAGAGAGAGAGAGAGAGAGAGAGAGAGAGAGAGAGAGAGAGAGAGAGAGAGGGTGGGGGAGTGAGAGGAGAGAGGAGAGGGAGAGAGAGAGGGAGGGTGGGGGAGGGAGAGGGAGAGGGAGGAGAGGAAGAGGGAGGAGAGGGAGGAGAGGGAGGAGAGGGAGAGGGAGAGGGAGGAGAGGGAGAGGGAGGAGAGGGAGAGGGAGGAGAGGGAGAAAACGAGAGCGTGAGGGAGAGAGGGAGGGAGAGAGCGATGGAGAGGGGGAGTAAGAAGGAGAAAGATGTAAATTAAAAAGAAGAAAAGGAATCCTGAAAAGTATGAAATAGAAAAGAAAGCGAAAGAAACGGAAAAAAAGGGGGAATGAAAAAAGGGGAAAAAGGGGAGCACAAGAGGAGAGTCGAAGGCGCTCGCGGGAACCGAGAGGAGGAAGAAAACAAGCCAGAGAGAGACAAAAGGGGAGGATTAAAAAAAAAAAAAAAAAATCTCGGTTGAGGGTCGTGGATGAAGAAGATGGAAAGAGAAAAAGCCAAGACTAAGACGAAGGAGGGATGACCTCGGTTCCTTACGAGGAGGAGGAGGAGGAGGAGGAAGAAGAGGAGGAGGAGGAGGAAGAAGAGGAGGAGGAGCAGGAGGAGGACGAGGAGGAGGAGGAGGAGGAGCAGGAGGAGGACGAGGGGGACGAGGAGGAGCAGGAAAAGGACGAGGAGGACAAGGAGGAGCAGGAGGAGAAGGAGGAGGAGGAGGAGGAGGACAAGGAGGAGCAGGAGGAGTAGGAGGAAGAGGAGTATGAGGATGAAGAAGCAAAGGAGGAGGTACAAAATGAGGGGGTGGAAGAAGATAAGGAGCAAGAGGAAGAAGAGGAGTAGGGAGAAGAGGAGGAAGAAGAGGAAGAGGAAGAGGAGAAGGGAACGAGATAATGTATATATATATATATATAAAGCGTCACTGTAATGAAGATTCATTCTCCCTTTCTCTCCCTCCCCCTCCCCTTTCTCTCTCTCTCTCTCTCTCTCTCTCTCTCTCTCTCTCTCTCGACCTCCTTGGCACCTGAAGACCAATCACCACTATTACCACCCTCACCACAACAACCACCATCAACACTATTATCACCACCATCACCACCACCTTCACCACCACCATCACCACCACTATCATTACCACCATCACCACCACAATCGTCACCACCACAAACTTCAATAACAAAACCAACAGAGACACCACTACTTCTATCACCACTCTAATCAGCACCAAGACCATAATTCCTATCACCACTTTCACCACCACAAACCGTGCACATCGTTAGCAAACAATGTTAAACCAATTCCAGATGAATTAAATCAAATTAAAAATCGAAACAAACCCGTGACCTGACCTGATCTGACCTGACCTGATGTTGGTCGTGACCAAGGTCATCGTTACGCGGATCCCGTGACTCGATATCGGGTCACCTTTCTAACAAGACGACGAAGACGACGAAGATGACGAAGACGAAAAAGACGAAAGCAAGACGAAGAAAATGAAGACGACAAGAAGACGAAGACGAAGACGAGGAAGACGAAGACAAAAACGAGGAAGACGAAGACAAAAACGAAGAAGACGAGGAAGACGAAGAAAACGAAGAAGAAGAAGACAAAGACGAAGAAGACAAAGACGAAGAACACAACAACGAAATGGAGGGGGGAAGAAATGGGTAAGAGAAAGAATAAAGATGGAAACGCAGTATAAAATACAAAAGAAAAAATAAAGGAGGAGAAGGAGGAGGAGGAGGAGGAGGAGGAGGAGGAGGAGGGGAGGAAGGAGGAGGAGGAGGGGGCAAGGGGGAGGAGGAGGAGGAGGAGGAGGAGGAGGAGGAGGAGGAGGAGGAGGGGAGGGAGGAGGAGGAGGGGCAAGGGGGAAAATGTAAAGGAAACTAGAGGGGGACGCGAGAAAGAAAGGTGGGAGGGTGGGAGGGAGGGAGGGAGGGAGGGAGGAAGACAAGGGGAGATGGGAGGTAAAAATAGGAATAGAAAGAGGGACGGTGGGAGGGAGAGACGGTGGGAGGGAGGGAGGGAGTGAGGGAGAAAAGGAGTAAGTGAAGAAAGGAAAAGGAAGGATGGATGAATGGATGGATAGAAGTAGGTAGAAGGGAAGAAAAGGAAGAGTAGAGGAAGCAAGGAGAGGGGATATTAGGGAGAGAAGGGAGAATGGAAGTAGGGAAGGAGAGAGGCAGGAAAGGAGAGAAGAAAGAGAGAAGGAGAGAAGAGAAGGAAGGAGAGGAGGGGAGAGAAGGAGAGGAGAGAAGAAGAGGGAAAGAAAGAGGTATGGAAGGAGAGAAGGAGAAAGAGAGGGAGAGAAGGAGAGGGAGAATAAGAGAGGAGAAGTAGAGAAGACAAAGAAGGAAAGGAGATTAAGAGAGAAGGAGAAGGAGAGAAGGAGAGGAGAGAAAGAGAGAAGGAGAAGGAGAGGAAAGGAGAGGAGAGAAGGAGAGGAAAGGAAAAGAGAGAAGGAGAGGAAAGGAGAGGAGAGAAGGAGAGGAAAGGAAAAGAGAGAAGGAGAGGAGGGAGGGAGGGAGGGAGGGAAAAAGTGAGTGAGAGGGTGAGAATAGAAGAGAGGGGAAAATTGGATGGGAGGGTGAGAAAGAGTTGGATAGAGGGAAGCAGGGAGAGGAAGAGAGGAGGAGAAAGACGTAAAGAGTTATGGAGCTGTGAGGAAGGCGAGGTAGGAGGAAGGAGGAGGAAGAGGAGGAGGAGGAAGAGGAGGAGATGGAGTAGGAGGAAGAGAAGGAGGAAGTGGAGTAGGAGGAAGAGAAGTAGGAGGAGGTGGAGTAGGAGGAGTATGACTAGGAGGAAGAGGAGGAGTTAGAGGAGGAACAGGAGGAGGAGGAGGACGAGGAGGAGGACGAGGAGGAGGAGGAGGACGACGAGGAGGAGGAGGACAAGGAGGAGGAGGAGGAGGAGGAGGAGGACAAGGAGGAGGAGGAGGAGGACGAGGATGAGCAGGAGGAGGAGGAGATGGAACAGGAGAAGTAATCCTAGGAGTAGGAGGAGCAGGAGGAGGAGCAGGAGGAGGAGGTGGAAGAGGACGAGGAGGAGGACGAGGAGGAGGACGAGGAGAAGGAGGACGAGGAGGAGGAGGACGAGGAGGAGGAGGACGAGGAGGAGGAAGGCGAGGAGGGGGAGGACGAGGAGGACGAGGAGAGAAGGAGGAGGAGGCAGAAGGAGGCAGGATCAAATCCAAAATTCCTTTCATCTGAGGTAGTGTCCTTCTTCCTTCCCCCCTGCCCGCGTTGGGAAGAAACGTTACACTCAAAAAATAAATAAGTAAAATGACAGCCGGAGATGGGTAGAATGGGAGAAAGGGGAGTTAGAAGGGGAGTGGGAAAGGGAGAAGATTGGGAAGGTGAGGGGAGTGGAAAGGTGAGGGAAGTGAGGAGGTGAGGGGAGTGAGGAGGTGAGGGGAGTGAGGAGGTGAGGGGAGTGAGGAGGTGAGGGGAGTAAGGAGGTGAGGGGAGTGAGGAGGTGAGGGGAGTGAGGAGGTGAGGGGAGTGAGGAGGTGAGGGGAGTGAGGAGGTGAGGGGAGTGAGGAGGTGAGGGGAGTGAGGAGGTGAGGGGAGTGAGGAGGTGAGGGGGAGTGAGGAGGTGAGGGGAGTGAGGAGGTGAGGGGAGTGAGGAGGTGAGGAGGTGAGGAGGAGAGGAGGAGGTGAGGGGAGGGAGGAGGTGAGGGGAGTGATGAGGTGAGGGGAGGGTGGAGGTGAGGGGAGGGTGGAGGTGAGGGGAGTGAGGAGGTGAGGGGAGTGAGGAGGTGAGGGGAGTGAGGAGGTGAGGGGAGTGAGGAGGTGAGGGGGGAGTGAGGAGGTGAGGGGAGTGAGGAGGTGAGGGGAGTGAGGAGGTGAGGGGAGTGAGGAGGTGAGGGGAGTGAGGAGGTGAGGGGGGTCGGGAGGTGATGGGAGAGAGGAGGTGAGGGGAGTGAGGAGGTGAGGGGAGTGAGGAGGTGAGGGGGGTGAGGGGGTGAGGGGGGGGAGGAGGTGAGGGGAGTGAGGAGGTGAGGGGAGTGAGGAGGTGAGGGGAGTGAGGAGGTGAGGGGAGTGAGGAGGTGAGGGGAGTGAGGAGGTGAGGGGGAGTGAGGAGGTGAGGGGTTGAAGGGGAGTGAGGGTGGTGAGGGTGGTGAGGGGAGTGAGGGATGGTGAGGGGAGTGAGATGGTGAGGGGAGTGAAGGTGAGGGGAGTGAGAGGGGAGTGAAGGTGAGGGGAGTGAAGGTGAGGGGAGTGAAGGTGAGGGGAGTGAAGGTGAGGGGAGTGAAGGTGAGGGGAGTGAAGGTGAGGGGAGTGAAGGTGAGGGGAGTGAAGGTGAGGGGAGTGAGGAAAGGGTGAAGGGAGTGAGGAAAGGGTGAAGGGAGTGAGGAAAGGGTGAGGGGAATGAGGAGGTGAGGGGAGTGAGGAGGTGAGGGGGGGTGAGGAGGTGAGGGGGGGTGAGGAGGTGAGGGGAGTGAGGAGGTGAGGGGAGTGAGGAGGTGAGGGGAGTGAGGAGGTGAGGGGAGTGAGGAGGTGAGGGGAGTGAGGAGGTGAGGGGAGTGAGGAGGTGAGGGGAGTGAGGAGGTGAGGGGAGTGTGGAGGTGAGGGGAGTGAGGAGGTGAGGGGAGTGAGGAGGTGAGGGGAGTGAGGAGGTGAGGGGAGTGAGGAGGTGAGGGGAGTGAGGAGGTGAGGGGAGTGAGGAGGTGAGGGGAGTGAGGAGGTGAGGGGAGTGAGGAGGTGAGGGCAGTGAGGAGGTGAGGGGAGTGAGGAGGTGAGGGCAGTGAGGAGGTGAGGGCAGTGAGGAGGTGAGGGGAGTGAGGAGGTGAGGGCAGTGAGGAGGTGAGGGGAGTAAAGAGGTGAGGGGAGTGAGGATGTGAGGGGAGTGAGGATGTGAGGGGAGTGAGGAGGTGAGGGGAGTGAGGAGGTGAGGGGAGTGAGGACATAGAAGGGAGGGGGAGGGGGAGGAGGAAGTGGGAAAGTGGAAGTGGGAAGGGAGAAATGGGAAGGGGGAAGT
This sequence comes from Oratosquilla oratoria, assembly GCF_046742065.1. NCBI lineage: Eukaryota > Metazoa > Arthropoda > Malacostraca > Stomatopoda > Squillidae > Oratosquilla > Oratosquilla oratoria. The sequence goes on from NC_134794.1 coordinate 8,231,187, forward strand.
GGGGAGGGTTAAATTGAGGAGGGAAGGAAGGGAAAGGGAAGGGAAAGGAAAAGAAAGGAAGGGGAAGGGATACGGAAGGGGAGAGGGAAGGGAGAGGGAAGGGAGAGGGAAGGGATATGGAAGCGGAGGGAAGGGAAGGGATATGGAAGGGGAGGGAAGGGAAGGGATATGGAAGGGGAGGGAAGGAGAGGGAAGGGGAAGGAAAGAGGAGGGAGGAGGAAGGAAAGAGGAGGGAAGGGGAGGGGAAGGGGAAAGGAGTGGGAAGAAGTTGAAAGAGAGGAAGGAAAGAAGAAGGGGGAGAGAAGAAGGGGGGAGAGGAAAGGGGAGAGGGGAGGGGAAAGGAAAGGAGAGATGAAAGGAGAGAAGAAGGGGAGAGGAGAGGAGAGAGGAGAGGAGAGGAGAGAGGAGAGGAGATGTGAAAGGGGAGGGGAGAGGAGAGGGGAGAGGAGAGGGGAGAGGAGAGGGGAGAGGAGAGGGGAGAGGAGAGGGAAGAGGAGAGGGGAGAGGAGAGGGGAGAGGAGAGGGGAGAGGAAGGGAGAAAGGAAGGGAGAAAGGAAGGGGGAGAGGAAGCGGGAGAGTAAGAGGGAGAGTAAGAGGGAGAAGAAGAGGAAGAAGAAGAGGGAGAAGAAGAGGGAGAGGAAGGGGTAGGAGGGGAAGTGATAGGAGGGGAAGGGGTAGGAGGGGAAGGGGTAGGAGGGGAAGGGGTAGGAGGGGAAGGGGTAGGAGGGGAAGGGGAGGAGAGGAAGGCGGGAGAGGAAACGTGAAAGGAAGGGATGAGAAAGTTGAGAGGAGGTGGAGAGGAAGGGGAGAGGAAGGGGAAGAGGAAGGGGGAGAAATGGGGAGAGGAAGGGGGAAAGGGGGAGAGGAAGGTAGAAAGGGGGAGAGGAAGGGGGAAGGGGGAGAGGAAGGGGGAAGGGGGAGAGGAACTGGGAAGGGGGAGAGGAAGGGGGAAGGGGAGAGGAAGAGGAGAGGAAGGGGGAAAAGGAGGGAGAGGAAGGGGGAGAGGAAGAGGGAGAGAAAGCGGAGAGGAAGGGGAAGAGGAACGGGAAGGGGAAGGGGACGGGGAAGGGGGAGAGGAAAGGGGAAGGGTGAAGGGGAAGGGGAAAGGGGGCAGGGGAAGGGGGAAGGGGGCAGGGGAAGGGGGGAAGGGGGGAAGGGGGAAGGGGGAGAGGAAGGGGGAAGGGGGGAAGGGGGGAAGGGGGAGAGGAAGGGGGAAGGGGGAGAGGAAGCGTGAGAGGAAGGGAAGAGAAAGTGAAGAGGAAGATGAAAGGAAGGGGAGAGGAAGGGGAAAACAGGAAGCGGGAGAGAAGAAAGGGATGAGGAAGGGGAAGGGGGGAATGGAAGAGGAAGGGAAGAAGGAAAGAGGAAGGGGGAGAGGAAGGAGGAGGAAGGGGGAGAGGAAGGAGGAAGGGGGAGAGGAAGGAGGAAGGGGGAGAGGAAGGAGGAAGGGGGAGAGGAAGGAGGAAGGGGGAGAGGAAGGAGGAGGAAGGGGGGAAAGGAATGAGGAGAGTAAGGGGAGAAGACGGGGAGAGGAAGGGGTAGGAGAGGAAGGGGGAGGAGAGGAAGGGGGAGGAGAGGAAGGGGGAGGAGAGGAAGGGGGAGGAGAGGAAGGGGGAGGAGAGGAAGGGGAGGAGAGGAAGGGGAGGAGAGGAAGGGAAGGAGGAGAGGAAGGGGGAGAGGAATGGGAGGAGAGGAAGGGGAGGAGGAGAGGAAGGGGGAGGAGAGGAAGGGGGAGGAGAGGAAGGGGGAGGAGAGGAAGGTGAAGGAGAGGAAGGGGGAGGAGAAGAAGGGGGAGGAGAGGAAGGGGGAGGAGAGGAAGGGGGAGGAGAGGAAGGGGGAGGAGAAGAAGGGGGACGAGAAGAAGGGGGAGGAGAAGAAGGGGGACGAGAAGAAGGGGGAGGAGAGGAAGGGGGAGGAGAGGAAGGGGGAGGAGAGGAAGGTGAAGGAGAGGAAGGGGGAGGAGAGGAAGGTGAAGGAGAGGAAGGGGGAGGAGAGGAAGGGGGAGGAGAGGAAGGGGGAGGAGAGGAAGGGGGAGGAGAGGAAGGGGGAGGAGAGGAAGGGGGAGGAGAGGAAGGGGGAGGAGAGGAAGGGGGAGGAGAGGAAGGGGGAGGAGAGGAAGGGGGAGGAGAGGAGGGGGGAGGAGAGGAGGGGGAGGAGAGGAGGGGGAAAAGGGGGAGTGAGCAAAATACATCTGAAAAAGATTTCCTTTTTTTCGAGGGAAATGACGTCAGCTATCGAAGAAAAAAAATAATGACATTGATCTTCAAAATGAGAAGGTGATAAAGAGGGAGCCTTGAAGGAAGAGATCTCAGACTTGGAGGACGAGAATCAAGGTCGAGGTTCGAGGACGACCTAGAGGATGAGATGTGGCGTTCGAGGACTGAAAAAGTCGGAGTGGGAGCTCTAAGGACGACGTACTAGAGATCGATGTGTTGGAAGGCGACATACTTAAGTCGAGGACGAGCCATAGAGGACGAAAGCAGTCCTTGTAATACTAAGTTCGAACCGCCTAAAGTTGAAGGTTGAGTCGAGCGATCTCGTCCTCGAGGAAAAGGAGCTGAAGGACGACTTGGGGAGGAGGGCGAGACTTGGAGGACAAGAAGAATACGATCGATTGGTCGGAAGTCCGGAGGACTTTGTCTTAAAGAGAGAACCCTCAAGGTCATGCTTGGAGGACGAGCATCTGGAGGACGAGCATCTGGAGGACGAGCAAGTGGAGGACGAGGTGGACCTGACAGGCCATTACAGCAGTCCTTATCACTTCTGACGAGGGAGGAAAACGAAGGGCATCTCAGGGGCTACGTTATCTTAGGCTCTTGATATGAATACCCTCAACTTCTGACGAAGAACGAAGCAGAAAGAGATTACTTCGTTCACGACCAAGATGGCTCTCTGGGGTTCCTGGAGGTCGATGCCGCCGCTGGGAGGTGGCTGGGGACGGCCTGGAAACTTCCTGGGGGGATATCTGGGGGAGTTCAGACACCCCCCCTCCCCGGATACTGGAAGCTGGGGGTCAGAGATGACTGTGAATAATCTGGTGGTTATCTGGGGGAGCCCTATGGGGCTATCTGGAGATATCCTGGGGCCTTGGAAGACCTGGGGCACAGGAAGACTTGAAGCTGGAAAGGGAGGGGGATTCACTGGTTGGTTCTCTGGGGAAGCCTGGGAAATGGCTGGGGGAAAGATTCAGGGCTGTCTGGGGGAAAAGATAGGGGTTTCTGGAGACAGGCTGGGGCTGTCTGGGGACAGGCTGGGGTGTGTGTCTGGGGACAGGCTGGGGTGTGTGTCTGGGGACAGGCTGGGGTGTGTGTCTGGGGACAGGCTGGGGTGTGTGTCTGGGGGCAGGCTGGAGTGTGTGTCTGGGGATAGGCTAGGGTGTGTGTCTGCGGACAGGCTGGGGTGTGTCTGAGGACAGGCTGGGGGTTGTCTGGGGACAGGCCGGGGTGTGTCTGGGGACAGGCTGGGGACAGGCCGGGGTGTGTCTGGGGACAGGCTGGGGACAGGCTGGGGGCAGGCCGGGGTGTCTGGGGACAGGCTGGGGGCAGGCCGGGGTGTCTGGGGACAGGCCGGGGTGTGTCTGGGGACAGACTTGGAGGTCTGTCTGGGGAATGGCTGGGGACTGGCTGGGTATATCCTGGGATCTGGGTGATCAGCCACCTTGACCTATATCCTCCGTAGAGCCGTCAGTCACAATCACAGCCAAAAGCCTTAAACCAGTGCAGAGGAGAATGACTATACAAGAGCTTAGGCACCTTAACTTACACTCTCTGGAAAGACGAAGAATGCGGGGTGATCTAATAGAGGTATTCCAATGGGTCAAGGGCTTTAACAAGAGTTATACAAGCAAGGTCATCATATTAAGACAGCAGGGCAGGACTCGTAGTATTGGATTTAAATTGGGCAATTTTAGGTTTAAGAAGTTGTTTTAAGAGACGTTTATATAAATATATAGATAGGGATGGTAAGTAGTAATGGACATGGAACTGCCTAGTGTAGGCCTTGTGGTCTCTTGCAGTCCCCCCCATTCTTATGTTTCTATTTGCAAAACCTCAAGTCGATTCTCCTGTGCTCAGAACACATAAACCCAAGTCTTCAATGAAGATCTAAAAATGAGTTAAACCAGTTTGTGAGTGGGAAATGTAAACCAGTTAAAAAAAACCGGTTAGGCGGTGACCATCTGAAAAGCCTGGCAGAGGGTATCGTCCCTGGGGAAATCTGGTGAGAAACAGGAGGAAAACTTGGGTGTGGGGTGAGGCTGAGATCCTATTTCCCCCCCCTGAGTTGGGGTGGGGGAAATGGGGAAGACCTGAGAGTGAAGGAAGGAGAAAATGGTATCTTCTCTAGGGGAAAAACTGGGGTAAAACTGAGGAAAACTAGGGGGAACTGGGAGGGAAACTAGGGAGAGCTGGGGGTAAACTAGGGAAAAGTGAGGGTGTCTAGGGGAAAAAGTAGGGGAAAAATGTTGCGACACAAGGGAAAACCTGGGGGGGGGGGAAACTGGGGGAAACTAGGGGGAACTGGGAGGGAAACTAGGGGGAACTGGGGGGTAAACTAGGGGGGACTGGGGGTGTCTAGGGGAAAAAGTAAGGGAAAACTGTTGGGAAACTAGGGGAAACTGGGGGAAAACATGAGGGAAAAATGGCAAAGAGGGCGTGGTGGAAACAAACTACGAGAATGTCTGCGTCTCCTTGGCGTGTTCATAAAGCTGAAAATCTGAAGAGCATACAAGGCCAATGTAGACCTTCGCGACACAAGCTTATGACGCTGTGTATCCACACAAAAGGTCACACCAACTTCCAGTATGACTTCAGACACGCACCCACGCACGCACGCACACACACACACACACACACACACACACACACACACACACACACACACACACACACACACACACACACACACACACACACACACACACACACACACACACAGTGGTAGCGTTCACGGCCGCCACTACGGCGGTCCGGGTTCGAATCCCGCCCAGGGCTGAAATAATTTCAGTATCGCTGTGCTGTGAGTCGTTACTCCAACTCTCGTGGGAGGGGAGTTGGATGTGTGTGTGTGCGTGTATGGTGACAGCAATACCCATAGATCGGTCATATATGAGCTCTGAGCTCTCTTCCGGGAAGGATATAACTGTCGATCACGAGTCCAACACGTGATCCAAGACCTTGGTGAGTCACGCGCGCACACACATGAAGGTGCTGTATAATGCTCAGCACTTACTCCTAAAATGAAGACGCAAATTAATTAATTGATATGAAATGCCTCAATTAACTCGTTGCCTTTCACGGCCTTAGTAATTTGTTCTATCTGCCGTCAAGCGATTTTATTAAGCAAAGGAATTCTCTCTTCCCACAGGAAAAAATCTTGACATGGCTTCTTAAAGCTCTCAACCTCTTCAGAGATTCTATTCTGGTTAAATAAAGATTTTTATTTGATCAAAAGTTTAGTTTGTCACGGGGTTTAGGAGGAGGGGGAAGTGGAGGGTTTGACCATCGTTAACAGCAAAAACCACGCTAGTTTCGCCGTGACGTCACAAATGGGCCAATTCAGAGGCACCTCCAATACAGGGAACACAATTTTTCGTTTTTCGTTTTTCGTTTTTTTTTTTTTTTTTTTTTTTTTTTTTTTTTTTTTTTTTTTTGTCCTCCGAAGCGGCAATCTGGAATGGGGGCTGGCAACGATACTGATAAGGAATGGTAATTGAAGATGACACCGATAATGAAAACAATAACAGCTACGCGCTGATAAGCACGGATGTGCTGCACATTCTAGATAAGGATCAAGCTATGTATACATACATTGAAACTCACAAAAAAATATTAATTCATTTGTTTTTAATTTATCTACTGATTATCATCATCACAATCGTCCCCATCACTATCAATATCAACATCATCATCATCATCATCACCATAGGAAACTTCCATTGATGATACATTCTTGGTTTCTAAATTCTCAATTCTTTTTTAAATTTAGTTACTTCCTTTTTCTTACATTTTTTATTTTTCTATTTTTTCCCTATGTTGAAGTGAGCACTCCAACATGGGAGCTGATCTCACGACCAATATGAAGAAACAGAGTAAAGTTGCCAACAAACAAACACGATCGAAAACATGACCACCTTGTCGGAGGTAAGATGTCATATTTATGTAAAAAATGAATAAATAAATAAAGAAATGAATAAATAGAAAATAAAACAAAATAAAATAAAATAAAATTAAAGAAATAAAATAAATACATGAAAAAATAAATAAAACGTTTTCTTCTTCCTCTTACTCTTTCTTTTCCTCTTCCTTCTTCCAGTTTCCATTGCCCAAGAGGAGGAGGATACTTTTTAAGGAATCAAACCTCGAAGCTCTGATCGTGCTTTGCATAAGGCAAAAATCCTCTTTTCCCCTTCACCCCATCCTCCCTCCCCTTTCCTCCATCTCTCCCCCTCTTTCTCTTCTTCTCTCTCCCTTCCTCTCTCTCCCCTCTCTCATTCTCTTTCTCTCCCTCTCTCCGCCTCTCTTCCCCCTCTCTCATCTTCTTTTTCCCCCTCTCTCCCTCTCTCTCTCTCCCTCTCTCTTCTCCCTCTCTCATTCTCTTCCCCCCTTTCTCTCTCTTCGCTCGACTTCCCCGATAATTGCCAACTTGCTTTCGAATCCAATTATCATTCGGTTTCGCTTCTTCTCCACGACGATAATGACAGCAGTAATAACAATAACACGGCATAAAACCCTTCGCGTAATGTAATATTTTATTATATATATATATATATATATATATATATATATATATATATATATATATATACATATATATATGTATATATATATATATATATACATATATATATATATATACATATATATATATATATATATATATATGTATATATATATGTGTGTGTGTGTGTGTGTGTGTGTGTGTGTGTGTGTGTGTGTGTGTGTGTGTGTGTAGTAACCAATGAGTCTACTTTTCATAAAAAATCGATTTATTTCTATTCTTAACTTTGGCTCTACTCTAGCCACCCGCCTGGCCGTCCGAGCACAAAGGGCAAAGGTGACGGCTACGGGTGAAGTTAAGCGTCTCCTGGTGAGAGTTGGTTCAAATGACGAAAAGAGAAGTGGAGGAGGGGAAGGGGAGGAGGAGGAGGAGGAGGAGGAGGAGGAGGAGGAGGAGGAGGACGAGGAGGAGGAGGAGGACGAGGAGGAGGAGGAGGACGAGGAGAAGGAGGAGGACAACGACGAGGAAGAGGGCAAAGAGGAGGACGAGGAGGAGGAGGAGGAGGAGGAGGAGGAGGAGGAAGAGGAAGGGAGAGGTAGGGGTGCTGTGGACATGGACTGTAGGGAGCGGCCTCATTTTCTATTTATTATTTTGTCTTTTTTTAACTTAAGGCAAGAAGGAAGAAAATAGAAGAGAGGAAGAGAGAGAGAGAGAGAGAGAGAGAGAGAGAGAGAGAGAGAGAGAGAGAGAGAGAGAGAGAGAGAGAGAGAGAGAGAGAGAGAGAGAGAGAGAGAGAGAGAGAGAGAGAGAGAGAGAGAGAGAGACAAAGACAAACAGAAATAAACAAGGAGAGAAATAAACAAGGAGAGAAATAAACAGAGAAACAGATAAAGAGGAGAGATAGAGAGAAATAGACAGAGACAGACAGAGAGCCAGAGAGAGACAGAGATAAACAGAGGAGAGTCAGCGAGAAATAGAGACAGAGATAGAGAAATAGAGGCAAGTATATGGAGATAAATAGAAAAAGAAATAGAGAGAAAATGAAAGAAAAGGACAAAGAAAAAAGATGAACAAGTAAATATGCGGTCAGAAAGAGAGAGAGAGAGAGAGAGAAAGAGAGAGAGAGAGAGAGAGAGAGAGAGAGAGAGAGAGAGAGAGAGAGAGAGAGAGAGAGAGAGAGACTCCGCCTTCGGAGAAAGACGGGGAAACAAGTTAACGTACAAAAGGAGATAATTAATCAAGCAAACGCGGTTAAGAAATTAACCAAGAAGAATGCGAGTAATTAGGATCAGTGTTAAAGAGGTCTTACACCGGGAGACGCTGATTTTCTTCAAATTCTCTTTTGCCTCGGGTGTCATGGCGGCAAGTGGCCGCTGGGGAATGAACTCGGGCCAACTAAACACACTAAGATTTAAGAGGTCAGTGATAGACGTCAGAGAGGATTATCTCCCACAACCCATATGATAGTAATGATAACTATAATGATAATAATAATAATAATAATAATAACTGACAATGACAATACCATTAGTAATAATATTATTGTCAATAATGAAATAATAATAACAATAATAAGATAATGATAAAAAATGGTACTCACAATATTAAACTACATAGATAAATAAAGTGTATAAAAACTAATCGCATATAAATGGTACATTAAACCCAAGAAAAAAACAAAAACAAATAAAAAGAAATAAACGTTTATATAATTGAACGAATAATAAAAACAAACGAGTAAACACATAACCAAACAAAATAAGAAACTAAGCGAAAATGTCAACCATTTCGAGAAAGGGGAGTTCAAAACTTCCCCAAGATTGTCGGTTAGGTTGGAGAGGGAGTGGGAGGGAGATGTGGAGGATGAGCTTATTTCGCGAGGTTCCGCCTCACCTCCCTCCCCCCTGGGCGCACAATGGACCCTCCCAACGACACTTCCCGCGCTTGATGCAGGGACCTTTGTCGTCATGTCGACTTACACCCAAGTTCTACAGCTTTGTCGTAAACCCTATTAAAAAAAAAGAAAAAAGAAAGTACATAGATATAAAAAAGAAAAATAAAGAACATACGTTAAATAAAAGGGGGGTGAATAAAGAATATAAAAGGGATAAAAGGAATGAAGAGAAAGAGAAGGTCCGTGAGGGAAATATGATAGAAAACGACGATAAAGGGAGGAAGGCGTAGGGAGAAAGATAAAGTCGAGACGGGTAGATCCACCACTAAGGAAGAAGGGAAGAAAAAAGGAGTCAAGAAAGGAAAATTTATTTTAGAAAAAGGGGGCGGAGGTCGAGGGAAGATGAAATTGAGGAGAAAGTAAGACAGATGCAGAGAATGTAGCGTGTCCGAATCTGACCATTTTCTTTTATTTATGGTTAGTGACATTCCTTAGCATCAGTGTGAAAATATCATCGAGTAACCCAAATTTGTTGCATCAAATAGCAAAAATAAATAAAAAATAAAAACCATGCATTATTGAATATGAGGGTTGATGAATGATAGAGTGGGAGGGAGAGAGAGAGTCAGTGGCAGTCAGAGGGAGTCAGATAGATTCAGTGGGAGTCAGAGGGAGTCAGTGGGAGTCAGAGGTAGTCAGTGGGAGTCAGAGTCAGATTCAATGGGAGTCAGAGTCAAATAGATTCAGCGGGAGTCAGAGGGAGTCAGATTTAGTGGGAGTCAGATAGTTTCAGTGGGAGTCAGATAGATTCAATGGGAGTCAGATAGATTCAATGGGAGTCAGATTCAATGGGAGTCAGATTCAATGGGAGTCAGATAGATTCAGTAGGAGTCAGACAGATTCAGTGGGAGTCAGTTGAAATCAGTGGGAGTCAGGTGAAGTCAGTGGGAGTCAGTAGGAGTTCAGTAGGAGTCAGAGTCAGTGTTCAGTGTATGTCTTTGGGAGAGATAGTCAGAGTCAGTCAGAGAGAGTCGGTGATAGAGCGAGTCGGAGAGAAATAAGAAGTTCCCTTTGGAAAAAGTTAACCGTTAAAAACCGTTAAAGACGAATCGTTTCAAATATTTCCGAGCGAGCAGAAGGAGGAAGGAAAGAAGGAAAGAAGAGATGATTTGAGTTAACTATACGAAGAAGAACGAGTGAATTAGTGAATGGTTGTGTGGACAGATGAATGAGATTATTTTTGTTGTTGTTGTTGGTTGTTGTTGTTAGTTGTTGTTGTTGGTTGGTTGGTTGGCTAGTTGTTGGTTGGTTGTTGTTGGTTGTTGGTTGTTGTTGGTTGTTGTTGTTGGTTGTTGTTGGTTGTTGTTGGTTGTTGTTGGTTGTTGTTGTTGTTGTTTGTTGGTTATCATTGTCGTTGTTGTTGTTGTTGTTGTTGCTGTTCCTGCTGCTGCTGCTGTTGTTGATCTTGTTGTTCTTGTCCTACTTCTTTGCTAGTGCCTGGCAATTTCATTCAGGCGTGTTATACCCGGTTTCTAGTTGAAAAAATATTATAATCTATCTATACTAAGGTCTTATTTTCCCCTTTATAAAGGGGGTAGTCAAGCCAAAGGCACGCACCCACTCCCACACATACCACTCCCACACATTCCACCCCCATCCACCACCCTTACTCACTACCCATATTAGCTCCTCGTGGATGACAGGCCATCCCTGACTCCCGCCAACGCTCGAGTCATAAACAATGCAGCAATGATAACGATAATAAATAAAAATGTGATGAAAATACAAGGGTGAAAGAAAAATATGAAATATATACACAAAGGAAAAATAAAAATAAAGGATACAGAAAAGAAGAAATGAAATTGGAGAAGGCATAGGGAAGGAAAAAGAAAAAATAGCAGCGGAGGATAAAACTCAAAGAAAAAGAAAATGTTGTGTAAAAGAAAAAACTAACAATACAAATCGAAAAGATAGAAAAATGTAAAAAAAAAAATATAGAAACAAAATCAAAGAACCAGATAAAACAATAGATACATAAAATTACACCAAACTAAAATGATAGAAAAACATAAGAAAAAACAAATACTAAAAACGAACATTAAAAAAAACGCAAAATAAAAACAAGACAAAGAAGATCGTCGCCAGAAAAAAAAAGAAAAAAAAAAGAAAAAAATCTTGTTTCCCAAAGATAAAGTTACAGGACACCGAAGTCTGAAAACGTAGAGAAGTCTTAGAACGTAAAGTCACACACACAGAAAGACGACACCGAGGCTAGGTCGTTCCAGGTCGCACTGAGCAATACCGGAGAGACCTAGTGCGACTTCGCGATGATGTATCACTGGGATCACGTCTTGGCAGGCGACGGTGTCTGCACAAAGATTCTTTTTTTCACAAAGGACAAATGGAAAAGAACGACTATGTACGTAATTCAACTCCTGAAGAATGTACATTGTCACTCCAGCTACCTACTCTTCGGTTCCCAAATACCCAGCGGGGGGGGGGGGGGGAAACCAACTCTTGAAGAAATTTTGATTTTGATTTTTTCCCCTCCAGCATCGACTAAGACTGAGTAAAATCGATTAATTATTTACAAAGGTCTTCCACATCGACCTCTTTACTGTATCACGAGACAAAAATCAGACACTTTCATTCAGTTACAAATGGTCTCTTCCTTTCGAACGTGGCACCCAGAGGTCGAGACCCGCTTGGAGTTGTGTGCTGAACCCAAAGTTGTCCAACAAAGGCGCCTCAAGGTGAAGTCTGCTTCCGAAGACAAATTGAGAAAGATTTCAGAAATAACGACAGACTCTGAAGTATTCAGAAACTTTCTCCCTTCCCCCGATAAATCCTCTGACCCCCTTCAACGCTGCAACACTCCCACTTCCTCTCACCCACTCCACCCCCACACACCCACTCCCACCTCCGTTACTCCCCCCATGGGATTTCATTCACCGGTATGGTCTCCTAGTCCTGCGAGACGGACGTCGAATAGCACCATCTCCCACTCGCCCATCTTGAAACACCTAACCATACCCTCACCTTTAGTTGGAGGTGCAACCTCGAGGAGCAGATACTCGGTCCCCGGAGCGAGACTCAGGTCTCTGTTAGCATTGTCTTTCTTCCCACATTTTCACAAAATGAAATGAGCAACCGGCGACTGCTCTCCCCCCTCCCCCCAACCCTAGTGACAAGGAAACAAACCTACACTCATGTAATACAGACAACATTCCAACATTTCTTTCATGCGTCAGATTCGTATGTTTTCTGTCTTCAATAGAGACAAAAAGGGAGAGGGAGGAACGAGAGAGAGAGAGAGAGAGAGAGAGAGAGAGAGAGAGAGAGAGAGAGAGAGAGAGAGAGAGAGAGAGAGAGAGAGAGAGAGAGAGAGAGAGAGAGAGAGAGAGAGAGAGAGAGAGAGAGAGAGAGAGAGAGAGTATGCGATTCACCATGTTTTTTGGATCACGGGTTGGACTCGTGATCGACAGCTATTTCCCTTCCGAAAGAGAGCTTAGAGCTCGTATATCACCGATCTATGGGTAATGCTGTGACCTTACACGCGCAAACACCCCCAACTCCCCGCCCACGAGAGTTGGAGTAACAACCCGCAGTGCAGCTGTACTGAAATTATTTCAGCCCTGGGCGGGATTCGATCCCGGACCTCCGTAGTGGCAGCTGGAAACTCTACCAACCGCGCCACGTGTGTGTGTGTGTGTGTGTGTGTGTGTGTGTGTGTGTGTGTGTGTGTGTGTGTGTGTGTGTGTGTGTGTGTGTGTGTGTGTGTGTGTGTGTGTGTGTGTCTGCGCGCGCATGCTACCGAAGTGACCCTCCCACCACGACCGAATGAAATCGCCTGAAATTAACCAGAATAAAAGCATTTGACTTGATTGACTCTGACTGCCGCCAGGCGATTTTATTCAACCGAAGTGACGCCCTCAATCTTCGAAGAGTTAAAATGTTCTTCTAGGTTTACCTATTCACTCCACAACATATTTTGCATCATTTTCTTCTTCCGCGAATCAAGAGGCAAACACAAAAGTAATTAGACGAACCTGACACTGAATGTAGCAGTAAACTATATTGTCTTGTTAATCTTTTTTTACTAATTCATTCATTGGAAAAAATATTTTTTTTCCTTCTTTAAACCCATTCCGCTATAGAATAATGATGATAAAAAAGAAATAATATTTCTGCATGTCACAAAATATACTTTTCCTGATATAAATAAACAAACAAGACATAATAAAGTCTGTTATGTCCAGATGCATTACAGAACAAATGATGTTCTTCGAATGTTAACATATTTATGAACACTAGAATTATGAACGTTCTAAATGCAAAATGAAAATCAGTCCATTTATTTCAACTTGAGAAGAATTTATTTGAAAATATGACAAAGAAGCTTCTCGATAGAAAATGTCGGTATATCATATTCACGAGAAAAAATACGTTAAAATTCGTTGTAGTAACCATTTGAAATATAAAAAACCGTTAAAACCAGATATACAATTCAAAAATAAAAACTTTTAAAAGTCGTTATAGTGACAATATATATTATATATATATATATATATATATATATATATATATATATATATATACATATATACATACTTATACACATATATATGTACATATATATATATATATATATATGTACATATATATATATATATATATATATATATGTACATATATATATATATATGTACATATATATATATATATATATATATATTAAATGTATATATATATATATATATATATATATATATATGTACATATATATATGTACATATATATATATGTACATATATATATATGTATATATATGTACATATATATATGTACATATATATATGTACATATATATATATATGTACATATATATATATATATATATGTACATATATATATATACATATATATGTACATATATATATATATATATATATATATATATATGTACATATATATATATATATATATATATATATATATATATATATGTACATATATATATGTATTTTATTTGTTATTTACATTGTTATAGTTTTTATTTATCATTTTATTATTATTATTATGGTTTTTTTTTTTTTTTGCATCCGACCTAGATATGGACCAAAAGGTCTCCTGTCGGCGTGTGCTCCGCCTTTGTAATCCTTTGTAATATATATATATATATATATTATATATATATATATATATATATATATATATATATATATATTAATACAAACAAGTATCAACATTCATTCTACTGCTCATTTTATAAAAAAAAAAGTTATATTGACGACTCAAAGAAAACCGTTAAAACTCGTTATAGGGACCGTTAAAATTCGTTACGGTTAAAACGTTAAAATTTGTTATAGCGACCTTTTGATAAGGAAACCTCTCGGGTAACCTCACTCAGTTTTCTAAACTCCAACGCCAAAGGATTCTATTCAGCTAAGGCTGACTATTTGGTAAAAAAAATAGTTTAACAACAGTTTAAGGGTGGATTTCAGTTACGACATTAGGTCGGGCTAGGTTGGGTTAGGTTAGGTTGGGTTAAGTTGGGCTGGGTTAGGTTAAGTTAGGCTAGGCTAAGGTTAAATTACGTTATGTCAGGTTAGGTTTAGGTTGAGTTAGGCTAGGTTAAGTTAGGTTAGGTTACGTTAGGTTAGGTTAAGTTAGTTTGGGGTTAAATTAGGTTGGGTTACGTTTAGATTGTTAAGTTAGATTAGGTTAGAGAGGAACTATTGGTACAACACCCCCAAACATCCCAACCCAATCAGGCCGAATAGGTAAATCTAGATGAAAAGATATATAGATATATAAAAAAGATAAACAAAATCTATAAAATATATAAATCTGTTGTTCCCAGACTGACAGCTGTCCAATCCCGGTGAAATCCCGCCACTCATCCCATTAATCCCGTAACCTATTGCACAAGGCCTAACCCCCCCCCCCGGATAGCCCCCACTCCCCCCTCTCCCTTATTTTTTTACAAGCGTCGGCTTCGCCATGGACACTTGGCTTGCGGCGCTGCTCGCTTCACGAGCGGCCAATCAGTTGCCCCGTTGCCGTGACGTCACCACTCTCTCAGCCAATCAGGTTCTCGTGGACTGTTAGCAAGTCACCGTCACCGGGTAGATCATTTTTGCCAAAAACAGACATGTTAATTTCTTATTTATTTATTAACACGAAGACTTCATTCGGCCAAAGACGAAAGACCCAGGTCGAAAGAGACTTATGGCAGGTCGAGACCCTAAGAACTCTGACCCTCGCCTGAATATTTTGTAATTAAATATAAAATTCGTATAGAGTATCACTACAGTGAACGAGTTCAACATATATTCAGTCACACGATAAACATTTTGAAAAAAGTTTATTAACAACAACAAAAATAGCATAATCAAATTATAATAGAAAATAATAGATAATAATTTTCATAATTTTCCTCCCGTCTTCTTTTTCTACACGAGGGAATAAAGAGGAGGGTCGCCGATTTAATGAAGCGGCCTTGCTGTGGATGTGCTGTGTCTTGCTGCATTGCTTCTGACCCAGGTCAGTGGGCGAGATGCAGGGGTGACCCGTCATCCAGGAGGAGCCAAGATAAGAGGGAGGGAGGGAGGGAGGGAGGGGTGGTGAATGGGAATGGCCTATGTTAGGATGAAATAGGTGGGAGTCGATTTATGCCTTTGACTTTGGCTACCCCCTTGTAAGGGGGAGGGGGGAACCATTGATATATGGATGTAATTTTGGGGCAAGAGTGAATGAGGTGCCCGACACAACCTGCGCTTCTATTCTAGGGAACGACATCGTATTTTAAGATTCGTTTAGATAAACACCTAAGAAAGATGCTGTAATGACTGCCATTTATTCTATACTATATTTGTTATTATTTGTTTGTTTATTATCATTTGCTTGATTTTCATTTATTGTTAGTTATATATCAATATCATTATCTACTATTTACCTGCTTCTTTATTACTTAAGTATATCTATGCATTTATCTATCTTATTTACATTACTATAATTCTTATTTATCATTATTACGTTTTGTTCTCATCCGACCTAGTTATGGACCAAAAGGTCCCCTGTCGGCAGGCTCCCCCTTTGTAATCCTTTGTAAAGAGTTTGAAGTCAAAGATGGTAAAGGAGCTGTTTAAGGAGATTAGTAAAACGGAGGATTAGTAAAAACCAAAAAGTGATGAGCATATTTTAACTGGGAACTAATCTCCAATAATATAAAAACTCCATGCTACTCTGGTCCGTAGGGGTGCCCGTCACCTTTTCTATGTCATTGCCCATTTTCTGTACAAAGTTATCTTCACAGTGAAGCCTTCAGTCTTAGGCTAAGAGCTTTTAGATATGAACTATCTTCTAGCCAGGCTCTAGAAAAAAATAATTACGTCAATACGACTCTGCACCACTTCGTACTATTCTAGAAAATAATCTAAAAAAGAATAATTTATTCAAAACTTCACTTTCCAATAAGCCAACTCGTCATCGTCATCATCGTCGTCTCTCGTCGTAGTCAGCGTCATCGCTTTTATATATATTCTAAATATATTTTCTACATCATTGATATCGTGCCTTATTATACAATCAAAATATAGATTTTCTGTTTGCTTTCTCATTTCGTTTTCATACCAAGAGATAGCACAGTCGTTTCCTCAATCTAGTTGGTTTATTCTATAACTAACATTGTGAATGTGTGTGTGTGTGTGTGTGTGTGTGTGTGTGTGTGTGTGTGTGTGTGTGTGTGTGTGTGTGTGTGTGTGTGTGTGTGTGTATGTGTACGTATGTGTGTGTGTGTGTGTGTGTGTGTGTGTGTGTGTGTGTGTGTGTGTGTGTGTGTGTGTGTGTGTGTGTGTGTGTGTGTGTGTGTTGTGTGTGTTGTGTGTGTGCGTGTGTGTGCATGCGTGTGGTATGTGTGTGTGTGTATATGTGTAGGTATATTATTATGTGTGTGTGTGTGTGTGTGTGTGTGTGTGTGTGTGTGTGTGTGGTGTGTGTGTGTGTGTGTATGTGTAGGTATATTATTATGTGTGTGTGTATAAGTGTAGGTATATTATTATGTGTGTGTGTGTGTATGTGTAGGTATATTATTATGTGTGTGTGTATAAGTGTAGGTATATTATTATGTGTGTGTAAGTATACTATGTGTGCGTAGGTATGTGTATGTGTAGGTATGTGTATTTGTGTGTGTGTATGCACGCGTGTGTGCGTGCGTGTGTATGTACATATATGTGTGTGTGTGCGTGTGTGTGTGCGTGTGTGCGTGTGTGTGTGTGTGTGTGTGTGTGTGTGTGTGTGTGTGTGTGCGTGTGTACGTGTATGCGTGTGCATGTGTGTACGCGTGTATGTGCATGTGTGTGTGTGCATGACTGTGTACAACTACACAAAATCAAATTCAATTTCCAATCCTGGGAGCTTAATAATTTAAGCCCATCATAATCGAGCCCAACTGGAACTCCAAACTGAAATTCAGATTTCTTCATTAATGACTTCACAATTCGGCTGCCCCAGTCAGGTCCTGAAAAAACACGTGATTTTACACAATCTAACTTCAGCAAACTCGCTATTCGTTACTACAATAAGCTAAAGACAAACCACCCGACGGCCTACAAGTAAACAAACACAAGGATAGAAGCGCTGGTAAACTAAATTTACAACGAAAACAACAACAACAATGACAGCAGTCCAATATCTACTCTTCTCTCGCTTTGCCCATTACAGGATACTAATGAAAAATTATCTTATTCTAATAAGCCATTTATCAATGCTGCTCTCTGTCTGTCACCCTTTCTTTCCGTCTGTCTGTCTGTGTCTGTCTGCCTTTCTCTTATCATTTATGCACGTGTGATTCACCATGGCCTTGGATCACGTGTTGGACTCAAGATCGACAGCTACTTCCCTTCCGGAAGAGAGCTAAGAGCTCATAGATGACCGATCTATGGGTAATGCTGTGACCTTACACGCACACACACACCCAATTTCCCGCCCACGTGAGTTGAAGTAACAACCCGCAGCGCGGCGATACTGAAATTATTTCATTCCTGTGCGGGATTCGAACCCGGACCACCGTAGTGGCAGCCGGGAACTCTACCAACTGCGCGCGCGCGTGTGTGTGTGTGTGTGTGTGTGTGTGTGTGTGTGTGTGTGTGTGTGTGTGTGTGTGTGTGTGTGTGTGTGTGGGTGTGTGTATGTGTGTGTATGTGTGTGTGTGAGTGTGTGTGCATGTCTTTATGTGCATGTGCGTGTCTATGTATGTGCGTGCGTGTGTGTGTCTGCGTGGCTGTTCGTGGAAATATACGTACGTCTCTTCACCTAACAAACCTACAAAACAAGCAAACATGCAAGAAGGAAATTGACAAAAAATGTAAGCTGAGAGATAGGACACCATTCCAAAAAACACAAATAAAATTTACAAAAAAAAAAAAAAACCAGGAGCTCTAAACGTATTTTGTAATAGATTGTTGATTAGCTACAGTGGCTCCCTCCAGGTCTCCATACGTCTCCCCCCCCCATCGTGACCTCCCCCCTCCCCACCGTCTTTTGACATATCTCTTCCGCCACGCCTACCCCCCTTCCCCCCCCCCTCGGGCCGTTTTCACAGACATTGGGGCTCGTCTTCGGCCGCGTCCTTACGACGTGGAAGAAGTGAGACGGGAAGAAGAGGGAGGGGAGGAGAAACGGAGGAGGGAAGAGGGGGAAGAGGAGAAGAAGAAGAAGGAGGAGGAGGAGGAGGAGGAGAGGTGGTGGATGGGGTGGGAAGATGAAGGAAGACGAGGAGGAGGAGGTAGGAAGAGGAGAGAGGAAGAGGTGGGAGGAAGAGGAGAGAGGAAGAGGTGGGAGGAAGAGGAGAGAGGAAGAAGGGGTAGGAGGAGGAGGGAGGGAAAGAGGTAGGGAGGGAAGGAGAAACTGGGAGGAGGGAGGAAGGGCAAGAGGAAAAGGGGTGAGGAGGAGGAGGAGGAGGAGGAGGAGGAGGAGGAGGAGGAGGAGGGGGAGGAGGAGGAGAGGAGGTGGAAGAAGAAGAGGAGGAGAGGTGGAGGTAGGAAGCAGAAGTAGGAAGAGGAGGGAGGAAGAAGAGGTAGGAAGAGAAAGAGGAAGAGGAGGAAGGAGAAGAGAGGAGGAGGAAGAAACGGGGAGAGAGAGGTGGAGGGACGACAGAATAAAGAGGTGGTGGAGGGAGGAGGAAAGTGAAGTTAGGAAGGAGGAGGGAGGAAGAGGGTGAAGGGAGGAGGGTGCTGGAATGAAGAAGGTGGAGGGAAAAGGTGGAGGAAGATGATGGAGGGAAGAAGGTGGAGGGAGGGAAGAAGGTGGAGGGAGGGAAGAAGGTGGAGGGAGGGAAGAAGGTGGAGGGAGGGAAGAAGGTGGAGGGAGGGAAGAAGGTGGAGGGAGGGAAGAAGGTGGAGGGAGGGAGGAAGGGAGGGATGGATGAAAATGGAAGCAATGTCGAAGAGGATTTCGGTTTAGAAGAAGTGACGAAGGAGGAAGGAGAGGACACCGAGCTGTCGAAGTAAAGAGGGTGGGGTGATGGAGAAGAGGATTTAGTCGAGGAGGAGATGGAGGAGGAGGAGGTAGAGGAGGAGGTGGAGAAGGAGGTGGAGGAGGTGGAGGAGGAGGTGAAGGAGGTGGAGGAGGAGGTGGAGGAGGAGGTGGAGGAGGAGGTGGAGGAGGAGGAGGAGGAAGAGGAGGTGGAGGAGGAAGAGGAGGTGGAGGAGGAAGAGGAGGAAGAGGAGGTGGAGGAGGAAGAGAAAGAAAAAAGAAGGAGGAGGAGAGAAGGGGAAGGAAAAGAAGGAAGGGGTAAATGAGTTGGAGGAGGAGATGAAGGAGAGGTATGACAAGGAGGATAAAGATGAAGAGGAGGAAGAGGAGCAAAAATAGGAAAAGAAAAATCAAAAGAAGCAGGGTGATAGAGAGGAGGAGGAGGAGGAGGAGGAGGAGGTGAAGGAGGAAGAGTAGGAGGAGGAGGAGGAGGAGGTGGTAGGAGGAGGAGGAGGAGAGGAAGAGGAAGAGGAGCCATATCGGGCGAACCAGCGGCATTTCCATTAACTGCAGCTTAGAGGCCGGAAGGTGGAGGAGGGTGATGTAGGGAGGAGGAGGAAGAGGCGGAGGAGGAGTAGAAGAGAATGAGGAAGAAGAGGAGGAGGAGGGGGAGGAAGGAGTAAGAAGTGGAGGGAGAGACAAGTGGAGGACTGAGGATTAAGCATGAAAAATTGGAAGATGAAAAAGTGAAGAAGAAGAAAGAGCAGGAGGAGGAGAAAGAGAAGGAGGAGAAGGAAGACGGGGGGGGAAGGAAAATGAGCAGGAGGAGGAGAGGAGAGGAAAGGGAGGAGGAAAATGGGAAGAGGAAAAAGTGGGAGGAGGAGGACATTGAGGTGTAGGGAAGGAGGGAGAGAGGAAGAGAGATCAGGGTGCAGAGGAGGAGGAGGAGGAGGAGGAGGAGGAGGAGGAGGAGGAGGAGGAGGAGGAGGAGGAGGAAGAGGATAAGAAAGAGAAACAGTAGAGGATGCAACGGAGGAAAACTGGAGTCTTGTTAATATTAACGATAAAATGTAAAAAAAAAAAAGTGACGTGTAAATAACGAAGATTAAAAAAGGACAAGTGCGCATAACAGGACAACTATTTAAAAACTAAAACAATAGATAGACAGATAGAGAGAGATAGAGAGAGAGAGAGAGAGAGAGAGAGAGATAGAGAGAGAGAGAGAAATGAATATATATTATACAATGGACACGCAAAGATAAGGACAATAACGAGTACGCATATTATATATATATATATATATATATATATATATATATATATATATATATATATATATAAATATGCACAACCACAAGGATTCAAGCGAGAAAACGAATATTCCCTGGCCTTGATCCAGGAAAGATTTACAATCTGCCTGACATCACCCTTGAGTTCCAGTCGGCTCCACCTTACGAGTAGGCATACGTTTTATGTTACACTTTGTTGATTTCCTAAATCTACAACTCATTATCAAGACAAAATCAAATATAATAGAATACCTAAGTTTCAGATTTTTTTCTCATAGTATCCTACAAAAATATATACATAGGTCCTTCAAAAAATTATGTAGATAATTATCAGCGAGTATCATCTTGGTATCTGATTGGCCAGAGGTGCGCTGCGACATGACGTCACAACGAAACGATGCGTTCTGATTGGCCGACAAGGAAGGAACTGCTGCGACATGACGTCACAACGAAAAGACGCGTCCTGATTGGCCGACACGCTTTACGTGGGCGCATGTTATTGGTCTGCCTGACTGGAGACGCCAAACCAACGTCTTCTTGGTTGCAAATCCAGTCAGATTTGGAATTTCATCAAATCACGTTGTCAGTTAGATTAAGACTGGTTAGGAGGAACCTATTCCTCCTATTCCTCCTCCTATCTTCCTTCTCTTCTTCCTCCTTTTCTTCTTCTTCTTCCTCCCACTCTTCTTTTCCCTCATCGTCCTATATCTTTTCTTCTTCCTCTTCCTCAAAGTCGACAGCAAGAATATCTTCGCTCATTTCCTTCAAGGTCGGACCCCAGAACCCTTCGCCAGTGCCCTAAGGTCGCTGGTACCTTCCGGGTCTTCAGGAGGACCAAGAGGAATCTTTGTCTTGCAAGTCGACCACCAATGTGTCTCCTTAGTCGCTCACAGAAACCTCGCCACCAACTCAGATCGACAGGAATCGAAAACACAAACTTCTGTCTCGTAAAATGTCATTCAAATCTTTTGCAAATCCCAACTTTAATCCCCCGTCATCCCTCTAGACTGTAATAGACTGTTCATGGAAGCACAGCTTCCGTCTTCCATTTCTCAATTCCAGCAAGCACACAGAAAATACATTTGGATATGACACCGATACATTTTAACCCAAACGCAATATTACCCCCACCCCACAAACGAAGGGGGGGGAAGAGACCGAACTTCCTTCCCCCCAATCCAAAATAATTACCACCCAAATGTCTTTGTCAACTTTGAGAAAAAGATGGTCTCATTCCAACTCTCCTGGAAACTGGAAGGTCGTTCCTATCGTCCTTCCTCCGGACTGGAACCCCACCCGACAATTTCAGAAGCTATCGGACTTCCTGGAAGTCCATGGAGTATATGTGCCCGTACTCCACACAACCGACCCACTCTTTCCACTCAACTCCCGATACTGCCATCAAGGACAGAGGCGCTGGTGAAGTGTCGGTGCTGGAAATATGACGCAAAATATTCTCCCCTCCCTCGGGGAGCCCTCCTACGGTTTACGGCGGGTGACCTTAGGGCATCCAGCGAGAGACCTTGAATAAGGCGCTCCGGCCAATCATCGTTATCGCTCTCGTTGTCTCCAGCGCCATTGTCCTCCAACTCTTCCTCCTCCTCCTCCTCCTCCTCCTCCCCCCTCCTCCTCCTCCTCCTCTTCCTCCTCTGCACCCTGATCTCTCTTCCTCTTTCCCTTCTTCCCTACACCTCAATGTCCTCCTCCTCCCACTTTTTCCTCTTCCTATTTTCCTCCTCCCTTTCCTCTCCTCTCCTCCTCCTGCTCATTTTCCTTTTCCCTCCGTCTTCCTTCTCCTCTTTTCCCACTTCTCTTTCCTCCTCCTCCTCCTCCTCCATTTTCTGACCATCCTCCAACTCTTTCTCCTCCTTTCCTCTTCTTCCTTCCTTCCTCTTCTTCCTTCCTTCCTCTTCTCCTTCCCTCCCCCTTCCTTATCCTCTTCTATCATCATGAGCTCAATCAATTCCACCCTGAAATTTCACCATAGAATCTAAATGGACATTTCAACTTCGTCAAACCTAACAATCTCATCGAAATAAAGTTTTAATAAAGTTTAAAACAAAGTTCTTTAATCAAAAATTGCCAATTACTGGTCTTTGAAAAAAAAAGTTACAAATAATTTCTACCTAAACTATGCGAAGTGGAAAAAAAATTAACTTATCCAACCCTGACCTACCCTAAGGGAACTTTATCATCTGTTCCACAGTTTACTAATTCGCCTCCTAGATTATGACCCTGCTCACAGGGTCATCTCTGAGAAAGGACCCAGAAAAAGGTTCGTCTTGTAAACCGTATCCTCCTGAAGAAGTTGAGATGGGTCTGCAGTCTGCCCGAGAGCTTGCCCGGAAATTATATTCGAAAGTAGAGGAGTGTGTGTGCGGCCAAGTGATAAC
>NC_134794.1:8258955-8276455 GCF_046742065.1 Oratosquilla oratoria
GGAGAGGAGGGGAGAGGGGGAGAGGAGGGGAGAGGAAAAGGGAGAGGATGGGAGAGGAGCAGAAGGGAGAGGAAGGGAGAAGTGCAAAAGGGAGAGAAGAGGAGAGGAGGGGACGGTATGGAAGAGGAGAAAAGAGGAGACGAGGAGGAGATGGGGGAAAGAGGGAAGGGAGTGGTGATGTGAGGGGAAAAGAGGAAAATGAGGAAGAGAGGAGACCGAAGAGGGTTGGGATGGGTTGGGTGGGGAATGGATGTTAAGTGTTGGGGAGGAATGGGGGAGGAATGGGGGAGGACTGGGGATTGTTGGAGGAATGTTTGGGAGAGGAAGAATGGGTAAAAGAATCGGCAAGGTAGAGTGACGACTACATTTCAATCTTATCAATTTCAATCCTAATCATTTCAGGCGGTGTTGCCAACACCGTGTTCCATTTTTTTTTTTTTTTTATCAGTCTTTAAAACCTTAAAGGAAGAAACAACAGATAAGGAGTCACGGCTCCTCTTTTGAGTGAACATCCGAAAACTTATCAAGGATTGACTTTTTGTCTTAATTCCCGATGACCGTTACGACCGTTACGACCGTTACACGGAAAGCGGTCGGGGATATTGGTGGGAAAATCGAATTTGAAGACTACGCTTCTCGCACAACTCCCTTCCTCTACCCACCCCCCCTCCCTTCAATCTCCACTGACAAGAAGGTAAGGGATGACAAGAAGAATGATGGATGATATGGACGATAAGGAGGATGAGGAGGACAAGAAGTTGGGACAAAAAAAAAAAAAAAAAAAAAAAAAACTAAGTTAGGAATGAAGAAAAAATAAAAATAAAAATGAAAAATAGAAATGAAAATGATAAATCTCACTCTCTGTCTCATCACTCTACCACCTCCTACGCCTCTCCTTCCCTCATCCCAGTTCATTTCATCTTATTTCTAGACACTTGACTTCTCTCCTTATTCTTCCTCTTCTGCTTGATTTAAGAGTGAAGAACAAGAGATGTTACACAAAGACGAAGACTATTCAGAATAAAATCTGTAAATGGGAAAATTTTCTTTATCATGAAAAAATGGAGAAAAAACGGAGAAAAAAGAAAAAAAGTGTCGGTCTTTTGTGAAAACAAGCAAAAGAAACACGTAGATTGTGATATGCTTACGATTTTTTTTATCATTACTTTTATTACAATAATGATATTATTATTATCACTATTATTACATTTACCATTTTTTTTACCCACCATAACAATATATTCGTTTCTGTCGAGCCATTGTACTGACGTGTGAGATCGGGACGAATAGAAAATATGATCCCCTCTGCTCCTGGTAGCTCCGGAGGCCCCGGTTCGAATACCGCTCGACGAAGAAATAGTTTACAGTTATGATGATACACTTCAGTGATTCTCTCTCTCTCTCTCTCTCTCTCTCTCTCTCTCTCTCTCTCTCTCTCTCTCTCTCTCTCTCTCTCTCTCTCTCTCTCTCTCACACACACACACACACACACACACACACACACACACATACATGCACTCACATATACACACACACACACGCGCGTGCACATAAACACACGCACACACACACACCACACATACACGCGCACACACACATACACACTCACGCATAAACACACGCACACACACACATATACACACTCACGCATATACACACGCGCACGCACACTCCCTTTCCTCCTCCCTCCCTTCCTCCTCCTCCTCCTTCTCCCCCTTTTGTTGATTGTCCTCCTCTCCTCTCCATCCTTTCCTACTCAGTCACTTAATCTAAGGTCTTGCTAGTAGTACTATGTGCAATATTAATATTAATTAGTACTGCACTAAATCCTTATACTCTCTTTACCCCCCACTACTACTCCTCCTCCTCCTCCTCCTCCTCCTCCGTTTCCTCTTGGTTCTCTTCCTATTTTTCCTCTTCCTCCTCCTCCTCCTCTTCTTCCTCCTCCTCTTCTTTATCTCCCTTTGTCCTCTTCTCCTCACCGCCTCTATTTTTCCTCCTCCTCCTTCCTCTTCTTTCTTTCTCCTTTTTCCTCAACTCTTCCCACCTTCTTCCCCTTCTCCTTCATCTCCTCTTTACCTCTTCTCTTTTTTCCTTCTCTTTCCTCCCCCTTCTCCTCCATTTCCACCTCCACCTCACCCTCCTCCATCCTCCCTTTTTCATCCTATTCCCTTTTCTCTTTCCCCCATAGTCCTTCTTCCCTTTCCACCTCCCATTTCTTCAGTTTCTCCCTTTTCCTCCTCCCATTCTTCTCTCGCTTCTCCCTCTCCCTCCTCCGCTTCCACTTCCTCCTCCACATTTCCCTTCCCTTCCTCTCCTGTCCTTTCTCTTCTTCCACTTTCACAACCTCCCTCTTCCCCGTCCCTCTCCTCCCCCCCTCTCCATTTTCCTCCACTTTTTTACACCATTTTTCCTTCCATCAACACCTACCCCTTATCCTTCTCCACTTCCACCTTCTCCCCCCCTCTCCCCGTCCCCATCTCCCTTTCCCTAAGCCCCCATTTTCTTCCTCCCCTTACCCTTTGTATCTTCTCCACTTCCACCATCTCCCCCCTCTCCCCCATCCCCGTCTCTCCTTCCCTAAGCCTCCCTTTTTTCTTCGTTGCCTTACCCTTTGTACCTTCCCCTCCACTTCCACCACTTCCGCCTACCCTTCCCCCTCCCCACCGTCTTCCTCCTCCGCTTCAGCCTCCCTTTCCCTAAGCCTCCATTTTTTCCCTTTCTCCCCTTCCCCTTTGTCCCTTCTCCTCCTCCTCCACCTCCACCAATTCCGCCTCCCGCCTCCCCATCCCTCTCCCACGTCCCTCTCTCCTCCGCCGTCAACACCTTCGGGGCGTTTGGCCCCCCGGCGCGGCGCCAGGGAATTTCAGATACGGCGGCAGAACACAATGGTGGACGCGGAAACACGAGATTAATTCCTTTCTCGTTTTCTTGTTTACTTTGTCGAACAATTAGCGGGCAACCACAGCCACAACCACGGCCATAACCACGGCTCAAGACGAGGCACAGGACTTTGGGATAAAAATTGTGTTTAGAAAATGCTCCAGTTATGTTTGTACGGAAGCACATATGTATACATGCGCATACTCACACGCATACATACACACGTCTACACGCACATAATAATTTATATATACGCAATTACAAACACAAACAATTACATATATAGATTCATGCTCACACATACATATACAAACGTATATATACATAATCTATATGTAACGTATATATACATAATCTATATGTAAGCACAAAAAACACAAAACCATATACAACCGTGTGTGTGTGTGTGTGTGTGTGTGTGTGTGTGTGTGTGTGTGTGTGTGTGTGTGTGTGTGTGTGTGTGTGTGTGTGTGTGTGTGTGTGTGTGTATATTTATTTACCTAGTTGTATTTACCTAGTGTGTGAGTGTGTGTGTGTGTGTGTGTGTGTGTGTGTGTGTGTGTGTGTGTGTGTGTGTGTGTGTGTGTGTGTGTGTGTGT
Organism: Oratosquilla oratoria; assembly: GCF_046742065.1. NCBI lineage: Eukaryota > Metazoa > Arthropoda > Malacostraca > Stomatopoda > Squillidae > Oratosquilla > Oratosquilla oratoria. Next base: position 8,262,438 of record NC_134794.1, read on the forward strand.
GTGTGTGTGTGTGTGTGTGTGCGCGAGTGCGCGCGTATGTGTGTGTGTACATGTGTCCCACCGGGGATGCCACGAGTACAACCAGGAGTGCCACGGAGAGGGGGGAGGGGGGAGAGGGGGAAAGGGGGGAAGGAGACTACACTTTCCCCTCTGTTCGGAGTCGCCCACGAAATCCGGTCTTTGCAAATTGCGTCACGTCCGTGGAGGACGAGGCCGTGAGGAACATGGCGCCAGCGAGGAAGACGTGATACTGACGTCAGTGTGTCCAACGTGGGATATCTCGATATATATATATATATATATATATATATATATATATATATATATATATATATATATATATATTTTTTTTTTTTTTTTTTTTTTTTTTTTTTTTTAAGTCAAGAGTGTTCCGACTCCATCTCTTCGTGGTTCTGTTCTTACTCGTAACCGACAATTCTAATCGGTTTCAGAACAACAATCGTATTGATGAAGTACCTCTGTTAACCCCTTTTTACATTTAAGTGGTTATCTTAAAGGTTAAAGCAATACCATCTAACCTACCTAATAAGAACATTTTGTATATTCTGTTTTGGCTAACCTAATGCTATTTCATTCATCCTCTTTTAGGGTCCGACAAAAAAAAAAAAAAAAAAAAAAAATAAATAAATAAATAAATAAAATAAAATAAAATAAAATCAATAAATGATCAAATATAATAAAACATCGTAAGAATTAATTTCTATTCTGGCGAAGACAGGACGATTTTATTCAGATAAGAAATCAAGAGTATGCGGCGACGACCGCCTTCGTGTATTTCATTCTGGCTGACGCCTAACACTACCCCCTCCCCTCCCCTCCTCCCTCCCTCCAACTTTCCGAGATCTTCTCCACCACTGTGACCTCCTTTTCAACCTCCTCCTCCTCCTCTTCCTCCTCCTCCTCCCCCTCCTCCTGTATTCTTTCTTTGCATCTATATGAGCCCCTTTCTCTTCTTTACTATACCATCTATATCTTTCCTTCCTTGCCCCTCCTCCTCCTCATCATCATCATCCTTATCCTCCTCCTCCTCCTCCTCCTCCTTATCCTTATCCTCCTCCTCCTCCTCCTCTTCCTTCTGTATTCTTTCTTTGCATCTATATGAACCCATTGCTCTTCTTTACTATACCATCTATATCCTTCCTTCCTTGCCCCTCCTCTTCATCATCCTTATCGTCCACCTCCTCCTCCTCATCATCCTTATCTTCTTCCTCCTCCTCTTCTTTACTATCATCACCATCATCATCCTTATCGCCCTCATCACCATCCTTATCGTCTTCATCATCGTCCTTATCGTCCTCCTCCCCATCGTTATCCTTCTCCTTATCTTTCTCCTCATTACCATCTATATCCTATTACTCCTCATCGTCATCATCACCACCATCATCATCATTAGTATCATCATCACCCTCTCCCCCCTTATCATCACCCCCTCCCCCCGTCCCCCCGCCGACGTTGGCTGAAATGAAGCGCTCCCTAATGAGCCCAGAGACAGTCTTCCTCTTTTCGTCTTCTTCGAGTCTTCATCTTCTTCTTCCTCCTCCTCTTCGTCCTTCACTTCCACCTTCATCTTTACCTCCTCTTCCTTCGTCCTCCACTTCCTTCGTCCTCCACTTCCACCTCCATCTTTACCTCCTCCTCCTCCTCCTCCTTCTCCTCCTCCTCCTCCTCCTCCTTCTCCTCCTCCTCTTCCTTCGTCCTCCACTTCCGCCTTCATATTTACCTCCTCCTCCTCCTCCACCTCCTCCTCCTCCTCCTCCTCCTCCTCCTCCTCCTCCTCTACTTATAACTTTATCTCCTTCTCTCTCTCTTCTTTTATGTCCTCCACTTCTCTACCCATATTTCCCTCCTCCTCCTCCTCCTCCTCCTCTTTCTCCTCCTTCTCTTTCTCCTCCTCCTACTCCATTTCCTTCCCCACCTCCCCTTCCGCCTCCACTTTTACCTCCGTCTTTTCTTCCTCCGCCTCCTCTTCCACTTCCTCCTCCACTTCCCCATCCACACCTCCTTCCTCCTCCACTTTTTCCTCCTGTACATTCACCTCCAGTCTTCTTCATTTCCTCCTCTTCCTCCATTCTCTCCCTTTTTTCATTTTCCTTTATTACCGTTTCTCTTTGTCTTACTTCCTCTTTAGCATTTTCTTTCTCGTTTTGATTCCCATTTATCAAGACGCATTTCCTCTACATTTCCTTCATTACCATCTTTCATTTCATCTACGAAACCTAACCACGGACATTTGTAACTGACACAGCCGTACATCAAAACAACGAAAATATGAATTTAATCTTAAGCACTGAACATATTTCGATAAACAACAAAATTGATCTCTGGTAAACAAACTCGTTTTAATGCAACAACGACATATTACAGGTGGGGCAGGTTCAACTGTCCTCCCAAGTGTGCCCTTCCACTCACTTCCCTCCACACTCCACCTCTATCCAATCCTCCTTTCCCTCCAACACCATCACAACCTCTTCCTCCTACTCCTCGTTGTCCTCCTCCTCCTCCTCCTACTCCTATTCTTCCTCCTCCTCCTAATCTACTACTCTTCTTCCTCTCTCTACTCAACTCCTCCTCCTCCTAATCTACGCCTCTTCCTCCTCCTCCTAATCTACTACTCTTCTTCCTCCCCCTACTCAACTCCTCCTCCTCCTCCTCCTAATCTACGCCTCTTCCTCCTCCTCCTAATCTACTACTCTTCTTCCTCCCCCTACTCAACTCCTCCTCCTCCTCCTCCTAATCTACGCCTCTTCCTCCTCCTCCTAATCTACGCCTCTTCCTCCTCCTCCTCCTACTCAACTCCTCCTCCTCCTCCTCCTACTCAACTCCTCCTCCTCCTATTCCTCCTCGTCCTTTTCCTCTTCCTCCTCCTCCTCCTTTTCCTCATCAATTTCCTCCTATTCCTCCTACTCTTCCTCGTCCTTTTCCTCCTCCTATTCCTCCTCCTCTTTCCTATCCTCTTCCTATGCACGTTATTTTTTCCTCCATTTTCTTTTCCCTCCTTGTTTTAACCCTCCATTTCACTCCACTCGTTCCTCCATTCTCCTGTATTCCTTTTCAATTTCTTTTTTTCTTTTCGCTCGCAATTTCTGCCAACCTTCTGTGATGTTCAATCATTTCCAATTATTTTCGTGTGTAATAACTGCACACCCATAGTTTCCACCTCCCTCCTCCTCCCACCCCCACTCCCTCCGGTGCCGTTTCCGCTCCCTTGGGCAATTCTTCGTGGCCGTATTCTCGAACGTTTCTTACCTTAAGCTTACTGTACCACGATTAAGCAACACTTGAATAATTTAATCCTGATTAACACGAAACTAATCAAATAATTTCCTGAGTCAAGATGGGTGATTCTATTCAGGTGGGAATAAACTCCTCCTCCTCCTCCTTTTACCTCCTCCTCCTTCTTCTCCCCCTCCTCCTTCTCCTCCTCCTCCTCCTCTTCCTTTCGTTCTACCTCCATCTCTCCTCGTTCTCGACCTCCTCCGAAAAGGGAATTGACAATAAATAAATAAATAAATAAATATAAATAAAAATAGATAGATAGAAATAAATGAATATATAGGGACTTTCGTGTCACCCCTACGGACCCGAATAACACAGCACTCTCTTATGACTGTACAATAATCTCCATTTAATAAAGATATCTCATCACTCTTAACTTTTACTATCACTTCTTAATCCCCTCCTTTATCACCTCTGGAACTCCATATTGTCCCCAAGGATAGACGCGATGGTTATTTCTAAGACAATAATTCCCTTTCCATTAACAATTTCCCCCCAAAAAAAAAAAATTCTTCAAGAACTACTACTTCCCATTCCTCCTCTTCCTATTTTTTCCTCCTCCTCCTCCTCTTCTTTTCCTCTTTCTCTTCCTCCTGTTCTTCTTCCTTATACCCCTAACCCTTCTCCTCCTCCTCTTCTTCTTCTTTCTCCTCCTCCTCCTCTTCTTTTTCCTCTTCCTCTTAATACTTCTATTCTTCTTCCTTCTACTCCAACCCCTTCTCCTCCTCCTCTTATTCTTTTTCCTCTTCCTACTCTTCTTTTCCTCTTCCCTTTAATACTACTCCTCCTCCTACTCCTACCCCTTCTCCTTCTTCTCCTCTTTCTTCCATTCTTCCTCCTCTTCTTTCTACTCCTCCTCCTTCTCTTTCTCCCATTCTTCCTCCTCTTCTTCCTCTTCCTACCTCTTCTCCTCCTCCTCTTTCTCCAATTCTTCCTCCTCTTCTTCCTCTTCCTACCTCTTCTCCTCCTCCTTCTCTTTCTCCAATTCTTCCTCCTCTTCTTCCTCTTCCTACACCTCCTCGTCCTCCTCCTTCTCCCATTCTTCCTCCTCTTCTTCCTCTTCCTCCTCCTCCTCCTCCGCTGGTATTCTCAGGTCTCTGGGGGCTACACGAAGTAGGCAACTCGGTTCCTCATGGCCATCTTCTTCCTCCACCTCTTCCTCCTCTTCTTCTTCCTCCTCCTCCTCCTCCATGACCGCCTCAGTCAAGTCAAGACAATGCTCCACTAAAGCCCATCATCACCCCCCTCCCCTCTCCTCCCTCCCCCTCCTCTCTCTCTCTCTCTCTCTCTCTCTCTCTCTCTCTCTCTCTCTCTCTCTCTCTCTCTCTCTCTCTCTCTCTCTCTCTCTCTCTCTCTCTCTCTCTCTCTCTCTCTCTTGCTGTTTTTGAATGTAGGTTTTTATTCAGATTTCTAATTAGATTAAAATGGGTATCTACAATATATAAAAAATATAATGTTTATTGTACGTGCGGCCAATGTAACTCGTCAAATCGCACCTTTTAATATACGAAAGCGCTCGCAAGGGTCTGGCGAAAGATCTTTTAAGAATACACCTCTTGAGCAAAGCGAGAAAGGCGAAGAGGAGAAAAAGACCCCAAAACCATCAACCACATCATCAACCCTGCTGGCCGAACTCAGTTCGAGACTAAGATGATGAGGTTGATTGGAAAAGCGAGCAGAGAGAAAAGAGTAGGTATGTGGGTAGTCAACTATGAGTAGGTGAGTTAAGAGGTGAGTAGGTGAGGTGAGTAGGTGAGGTGAGTAGGTGAGGTGAGTAGGTGAGGTGAGTAGGTGAGGTGAGTAGGTGAGGTGAGTAGGTGAGATGAGTAGGTGAGGTGAGTGAGTAGGTGAGGTGAGTGAGGTGAGGTGAGTAGGTGAGGTGAGTAGGTGAGGTGAGTAGGTGAGGTGAGTAGGTGAGGTGAGTAGGTGAGGTGAGTAGGTGAGGTGAGTAGGTGAGGTGAGTAGGTGAGGTGAGTAGGTGAGGTGAGTAGGTGAGGTGAGTAGGTGAGGTGAGTAGGTGAGGTGAGTAGGTGAGGTGAGTAGGTGAGGTGAGTAGGTGAGGTGAGTAGGTGAGATGAGTAGGTGAGGTGAGAAGGTGAGGTGAGTGTTCAGGTGGATTTACAGGTGTATATGTAGACGAAGGAGCAAGCGATTGGAAAAACTAAATGGGAAAACGATTGGGCAGAGGGACGATTAGACAAATTGATCAAACGAACCAGAAAACGATTGGGCAATGATTGTGCGCATAAAATATTGGATAGAGTAATGTGTGTGCGTGTGTGTGTGTGTGTGTGTGTGTGTGTGTGTGTGTGTGTGTGTGTGTGTGTGTGTGTGTGTGTGTGTGTGTGTGTGTGTGTGTGTGTGTGTGATTCACCATGGGTCTTGGATGACGTGTTTGACTCGTGATCGACGGCTATTTCCCTCCCGGAAGAGAGCTCAGAGCTCGTATGACCGATCTATGGGTAATACTGTGACTTTATACGCACACACACACCCAACTCCCCACCGTGTGTGTGTGTGTGTGTGTGTGTGTGTGTGTGTGTGTGTGTGTGTGTGTGTGTGTGTGTGTGTGTGTGTGTGTGTGTGTGTGTGTGTGTGTGTGTGTGTGTGTGTGTGTGTGCGTGCGTGCGTATTAGCACGTGATCATCCATGTATTAAACGACATGGAACATACCAAGAAGACCACAACACTTACATCTGAATATCAAAAAATCAAGATGGATGTTACAAGTTTTATACCGCGAAAGTAGATCAACAAAGTCCCACTACAAAATTTACAAAGTCCTATTGCAATATTCGTCCCTCGCGTGTAAAAAAAAAAAAAGGACACAGGATTCCATGCATAATCTAAGACGAAATTAGGTCAAATAAAATGACATGAAACCGAATCGGAGAATCTAATTTCGTATTCAAACACGACCCAAGAAGGAAATGTCACAGATTCGTCACAGTGTTAATACCAAAAATAACCAAACATTTTCCCTAGGATTTCGTACATGTACACTGCTGAAGGCATTCTCAGGACGAAATGAAACGGAACGGAGTAAAAGGTGAACGAAGTAATATGAAAACTCTCTCTCTCGTTGCTTCATCAGCGCTCGCTATCTCTCAACAGAGCCAAGATGGATGCCATCGTAAGTGGAACTTGGCACGAGTCCAGTCAATTTATAATTTTTTTTTTTTTTTTTTTTTTGAGAGAGAGAGGTCGTCCATGCTTCCATGCTTCCAAAGAGAGAGAGAGAGAGAGAGAGAGAGAGAGAGAGAGAGAGAGAGAGAGAGAGAGAGAGAGAGAGAGAGAGAGAGAGAGAGAGAGAAATCCGTGTGGCACTTTTCTGTTCACTGCAACTGCCGCCAGTTGATTTAATTCATCTACGGGTAGAGAAGATTTATTAACTTTAATATTATATCTTTATTTGTGATAATAATGATAATGACGATAAAATGATAATGATGATAGTGACGATATCAATGATAATGATAATAATGATGATAACGATAACAATGATAACGATAATAATTATGACAATGACGATAACAATGATAATGATTATAGCGTTGGTGATAACTACGATAACGATGATAATGATGATAATGACGATAATGACGAAGATGACAATGATAATGACGACAATGATAATAATGATTATATTGATGATAATGAAGATTATCACCATAACTATTATGTTCACCACAAATGACAAATACATGATCACCATCAATTATCACCAACCCACTCATCACCATGAACATCATTTCAAGGTCAATCTTACTACTACAGCCCCACCACCATCATAATGTTTGTCTCTCCCTCCTCCTCCTCCTCCTCCTCCTTCCTCCTCCTCCTCCTCCGCCTCCTCCTCCTTCCTCCTCCTCCTCCACCTCCTCCTCCTCCTCCTCCTCCTCCTCCTCCTCATCCTCCTCCTCCTCCTCCTCCTCCTCCTCTCCTCCTCCTCCTCCTCCTACTCCTCCTCCTCCTCCTCCTCCTCCTCCTCCTCCTCCTCTCACTCTCCTCTCTTCTGTCCTACTTCCTCTCTTTTCTTTCTTTTTTCTTTTTTTTCTGTCTCCCGATTTTCTCCTTTCTCCTCTCTCTCTCTCTCTCTCTCTTTCTCTCCCCTTTCTCTCTTTCTCTCCCCCTTTCTCTCTCCCTTTTTCTCTCCCCTTCTCTCTCTTTTTCTCTCCCCCTCTCTCTCTTTTTCTCTCCCCCTCTCTCTCTTTTCCCCCCTCTTCTCTCTCTCTCTCTCTCTCTCTCTCTCTCTCTCTCTCTCTCTCTCTCTCTCTCTCTCTCTCTCTCTCTCTCTCTCTCTCTCTCTCTTTGTTTTTTCTCATGCTCCTCCTCTTCCTTCTCCTTCTCCTTCTCCTCCTCCTCCTCCTCCTCGTCCTCCTCCTCTTCCTTCTCCTCCTCCTCCTCTTCCTTCTTCTTGCCTATTGTCTTCCGCACCCTTTAATCCTAAAACGTTTTCCCTCACGGGCCTCCTCCTCTTCCTCCTCCTCCTCCTCCTCCCTCCCGTGATTCAGCCAAGGGGGAGAGGGGGGAGAGGGGGAGAGGGGGAGAGGGGCTCCCCTTGCCACTCCCACCTGTTCCCTTGTCGCTTAAGTAGGGCCTCAGCTTAGTAAAGAAATATAAAAATAATAATTAATGAATATAAAAACAAATAAATAAACAGAGACACACAAATGATTAATACACAATTCATTAATAAAAGGGTAAATGAATATTGGATCAACATATGACTAAAAATAAATATTTTTAAATTAGATACAACTGTACAAGAAAAAAAAAACACGAATGAACGTAACGATAAATAAACAGGGAAACAAGCAAAGAAGTAATTAAAAATATAAACAAGCAAATCACCGTAATTACTAATGAGACTTTCTTCAAGACTTGAACGCACACTGCCCCTCGACTTAAACCTTTCCTCTACGATTTCAAGGACTCCTTGCTACACTCCTTAAGTCCTTCCTTTATCAAGACCTTAGGACTCCACCTCTTCAGTGACTCCAAGGATAGAAACGCTGGTTATTGACAATTAAATACTCGGTTCTGATTGAGAAGTTTAGTCCATTTATTGAGTGGAAGGTGCCTAAGTTTGTGTTTGTTTACTTCAAGGTTAAGTTTATACCCTGATAACTTTCAGCCTTGTTTTTGTTTTAATTTTGAGTTGTTGTTTTTCTTTATTTTGAATTTTGAATTCATTAATCCCTTTTGTAGGCTTGATACCAATCATGCCCATGATTAGAAAAAAAAAAAAAATAATAATAATAATTATATTATATATATATATATATATATATATATGAATATATATATATATATATATATATATATATATATATATATATATATATATATGCAGTTCCTTTATTTGCATACCCTTTATGATCTTTCTACATTCTTTCATTTATTTTCGTTAAAAGTATGTCTTTAGATATTCTATTCTGGCTAATGAAAAATTCTTTCATACACCAGACGAGGAAAGAATCCGAACAAGAAGAGATTTCGGATTAAGAAAAAAAAAAAAAAAAAAAAAAAAAAAAAAATTCTTGACATGTGCAAAAAGACGGGAAGTGGGGACCATGAATAAAATAGTCTGGCGGCAGGCACGATTTGGGAGGAAGGACCATCAGGCAAGGAAGTACAGATTCCTGATGATGGTACGGGGGAGGGAGTCGGCAGGAAGTACGTCCCTCCCTTCACTAGCGTTTCTATCCCAAGGGATCCGGTAAACTATAGCGAAATTTGCGTCTAGAATAACAAATATCATCTATGTTATTATTCAGTTGCCCTCGTGATGTAGGAGACCCGCAGCCCCATCTTAACCGGCAACGACCACTACCTCAGCTGATAAATCTTCCAGTAAAGAGACTTTACTGAGTTGTCGCAAGTACATACATACATACATACATACATACATACATACATATACTAACAGCTTTTTCCCCTTACAAGAGAGGTAGCCAAAGTCAAAGACATAAATCCACTCCCACAAATTTCATTCCTATATACTCCACTCCCATTCACCATTCACCACCCCTCCCTCCCTCCCTCTTTTCTTGGCTCCTCCTGGATGATGGGTCACCCCTGCATCTCGCCCACTGCCCTGTGTTGTTGTCTCAAGTAAACAATAATAAATGGAAATATAGACAAACAAATATATAAAATCACAATTTAACTAAATAAATTAGTAAACAAACAAACAGGAGCTTTAAAAAGATGAACGTATATGTAAACATGTTTATAAATGAATACCAGGCACATAAAGAAATGCATATACGAACAAAAAAAAACATGAGAAATACATCAGTGAATATAATAGATTATGATTAAAAAAAGTCGAGTTTATATTCTATCATGTATTTTTTTAGGGTGAAACTAAATCATGCTCCAAATATTTTTTTTAAATATCAGGTTTAAAACATTGTTCGCTGCATTGGATCCAATACCAAACCCTGCTCGGCCCAATTTCATACTGAAGCTAATTCTGTGGTTCTTGTTTGTTATTGTTTTATTTTATATTATTTGTTAATTCGTTTATTACTTTTTTTGTGAGAGTCTATAACATATGACATTTCACACACGCGCACACATACACTCGGTGGTACAGTTGGTAGAGCGCTGAACTGGGAAGCAGAAGTGCTCCCAGTAGCCAGTTCGAATCCTGCCCAGGGCCGAAATTATTTCGGTATCGCTGTGCCTCGGGTCGTACTCTGACTCTCGTGGGCGGGGAGTTGGGGGTGTGTGTGTGTGCAAGGTCATAGCATTACCCATAGATCGGACCTACGAGCTCTGAGCTCTCTTCCAGGAGGGAAATAGCTGTCGATCACGAGTCCAACACGTGATCCAAAGACCAAGTGAATACACACACACACACACACACACACACACACACAAATTGTACTTCCCGGTGAAAATTTAACAATTATTAGAAAATATCCGTGAATCAAGACATACAAACATAGGTAAAGAAACTACCCATTCAATTAACGAAATGATAGGATACACAAAACGAAAAAAAGAAAAGAAAAATACATACATATAAAATCAACAGAATAAAGAGGAAGTCTCTGAAAGCAGTGGTTATTTGGGGACAAAATATTATAAAAAGAAAAAGAAGGAAATTTTCACCTCTGCATCCCCAATTCATTTATATATTTTTTCTCTATAATTGGAAGGCTATACGTGGGTTGTTACAATCATGTGATCTTCCATGACCTTTCTTCCCGTCCCTTCTATATCCCCGTCTTCACTAAGGCGTTCACATACTTAAGAGTTTTTATTCTTCGTCTTTGTATCTTAAAGATTCAACGAGCTAAATGCTGTTGTCAATAAATTCTTTGTCCTCAAATGGTCTTTACTCTCCCAATGAGTGTTTGGTACTTGCTGTTATTTTCGATTTGTCGCTAGGTGATTTATCCAGATGTTCAGCTGGTATTTTCTGAACTCCCTTACGTAGTCAACATCGTTATGAATAACCAGCACCTCTGTCCCAAGGTGAGAAGCTAAAAATGATCAGAATTCCCTTTAACTGAAAAAAACTCGGGTCCGTAGGGGAGTACCCGCTGACCTATATAGCCACTACGTGCCCCGTCATGAATCACATTTTTTTTTTTAAACCAACAGAAGAGCAAGAGTTTCTTGGGTGAGAAGCTAAAAATGATCATAATCCCCTTTCACTGGAAAAAAAACTCGGGTCCGTAAGGGTGTACCCTGAGGGGTGTAGCCATTACCTGGCCCGTCGAGATTTTTTTTTTTTTTTTTTTTTTTGCTAAGAACAAGAGACTCCTGAAGAATGGGTCGAGGGTGACAGCAGGGTACCACGACGGGTCGATGAAGCTGCCGTTCTTCAATCGGACATGTCGACCAGCTGTCACTTGAGCCATGATTTGTGGGAAGTGATTAGCTGTTCCTTCGTACGCCAAGTCCCGCCTCCCCCACCTTCAGCTGAATAAAATCGCCTGGCGGCAGACTGAATGAAATGGCTTGAAAGAAAGATGGACGCAAAAGGAATTATCGAGATGATCTTGGTCCAAACTCTTCCTCCTCCTCTTCCTCCTCCTCCTCCTCCACGATGACGCCCTTTAGATATTCTATTCTGGCTATTGCCGCATGATGATATTATTCATCTGAGGTGACGTCAGCAACCCCTGGGTATGTATTTAGGTATGCATATATGCATGCATATATGTATGCATGCATGCATGCTTGTATTTACGCAGGCATGTATGTATGCATGTATATATGCATGTATGTATGCATGTATGTATGCATGTAGGTATCCATACATGTATGCATTTATGTATGTATGCATATATGCGCGTATCTGTGTATATATGTGTGTATGCATGTATGTATGCACGTACAACTGTGTGTATGTATGCATGCATATATGTATGCGTGTATGTATCCATGTATGTACGACATTCATGCATGCATATATGTATGCAGGTATGTATGTATACATGTGTATATATGTGTATGTATACATATATGTATGTATGTATGTATGTATGTATGTATGCATGCATGCACGTACGTATGTATGTATAAGTCGACTCCGTATTTAACCACCGCATTCTACTTCATTTTCCTCTCGATCTTCATCTTCCTCGTCCTATTCCACTCCCATTCCATCTTCCTCTTTATCTTCCTCTTATTTTCCTTCTTCGTCTTCCTCTATTTTTCCTCTTCCACTCCGTTATCTTCCTCTTCATCTTCCTCTCCCCCTTCCTCTCCCTCTTCCTCCTCCTCTTCATCTTCCTCTCCCTCTCCCTCTTCCTCCTCCTCTTCTTGTGTTATTGTAGGTAGACCAAAGAAAACCTTTATCCCATCCTCTCTCTCCGATAACCCATTTCGAGTTTATTTGCCAAGACTACATTATTGCTCTCCCCCCGCCCCCCCACTGCCCACCAAAATCTCTGCCTCTACACACCTCCCATCATAATCCCCCCCCAATACAACCCCCCAAACCCCCAGCACTGGCCCCCTCCCCCCAAAAAAAGCCTCTAGCCCTTCCAATACGGTGACATTCTTTGCGAATTCTATTTTGGTTAAGATTTTCGAAGACACTGCAAGGTTGGGGATTGTATAGAAGTTAACTTCTTTCTATATATACTCATCATTTATCTTTCTATAAATTCTATTCTTATATTGCCCCACCCACAAACCTCCTCCTCTACTATACCAACCTCCCTCACTCCCTCCATCTCTTCCATCAAGGTTCCTCCCTCCCTCCCTCCCTCCATCTCTTCCATCCCAGCTTCCCTCCATCCATCTCTTCCATCCCAACCTCCCTCCCTCCCTCCCTCCCTCCATCTCTTCCATTCCAGCTCCCTCCCTCCCTTCATCTCTTCCATCCCAGCTTCCCTCTACCCCTCCATCTCTTCCACTCCAGCTCCCTCCCTCACTCCATTTCTTCCATCCCAGCTTCCCTCCATCCCTCTTTCCTCACCATTCCGCCATTCAAACTTTCCCTCCAATTACTTTCCACATTTCTTTCTTTCCTTCTTCTTTCATCTCTTTGTTCCCTCCCTTTACTCCTTCCCCTTCCTCGTCTCCTACCTCAAACCATTCCCACACTTCTCTTCTTTCCTCCTTCCATCCTTTCCTTCCTCTTTCCTTTCCCTTCCAAATGCTCCCCTCCTTCTCTCATACTCTCACTCAAACTCGCACTACAACTCTCTCCTCTCCCTCTTCCCCTGTTTCCTCTCTCCGTCCTGACTCTCTCTCTCTCTCTCTCTCTCTCTCTCTCTCTCTCTCTCTCTCTCTCTCTCTCTCTCTCTCTCTCACCCCTTTCTTTTCCTTCTACACCTCCTACTCCTCTTTCTCCTTCCCCTCCTTCCCCTCCTCCCCATTCTCCCCCTCCTCTTCCTTCCTCTTCTTTCCCCTTCTCCCTATCCTCCTCCTCCTTCCTCTCTTCCTCCTTCTTCTCTTCCTCTTCCTCCTTTTTCTCTTCCTCCTCCTCCTTCTCTTCCCCCTCCTTCTTCTTCTCTTCCTCCTCCTCTTCTTCCTTCCAAACCGAAGTTCCATTATTTTCTTTGTGAAACTTACAAGTTCTTTTTTTGAAGTCAACCTTTTCAGAGTCTCCTACCCCCTCTCCCCCCTAAGGTCCTAGTCCTCCTTCTCTCCTCACTATTATTATCTCTCTTTCCTTTTCGTTATCATTATCCCTCTCTACCTCTCTGTTTCCCTCTCCTCTCTCTCTCTCTCTCTCTCTCTCTCTCTCTCTCTCTCTCTCTCTCTCTCTCTCTCTCTCTCTCTCTCTCTCTCTATCTATCTATCTATCTCTCTCTCTCTTTCCCTTCTCTTTTCCCCCTCCTCTCTCTCTCTCTTTTTCTTCCTCTTCTTTCTGTACGACTCTACAGTACATTTAATTAGCTCGTTCTGATCTCTGTTGCCGTGTGTGTGTGTGTGTGTGTGTGTGTGTGTGTGTGTGTGTGTGTGTGTGTGTGTGTGTGTGTGTGTGTGTGTGTGTGTGTGTGTGTGTGTGTGTGTGTGTGTGTGTGCGCGCGTTCTCATGCACCTCACACTCCTTAACTAATACTCCCCGACTCCATTGGCTTCCTTAACTTGTTCCAACACGTATCCCCCTCCACTCTCCTCCACTCCCTCCATCTCCATCACCACCACCACTTCCATCACTGCCAACATCAGCATCGTCACCACCACCACCACCACCACCACCACCACCACCACCACCACCACCACCACCACCACCACCACC
>NC_134794.1:8281455-8283955 GCF_046742065.1 Oratosquilla oratoria
CAGGATTTAGGAACAATCACCCCCTCCCTCTCCTTCTACGGAGACTTCAAAAGCACTCTTCACTTCCACGGAAGCTTTCTGAACGTCCTATTCTTCTTCGGAAACCCCCGAAGACTTCTCCCTCACTCGCGACTTCTCGCTGAAGACCTTTTGAGGAGGAGATCTCCTTCGGCGCCTTCTTGGAGGACAAGGAAAATTCTTCGGCTTCTTTGAGGACCTCGGGAGGATTCTGTCCTTTCTTCTGAAAGGAGAACAACTATGTCCATTTTCCCCAGAAGTCTTCGAAGGTTACCATCTTTTCTTCTTGGGGGTGGGCTGTTCCTGCTTGCTTTTTGTTTCTATTCATTTGATCATTTCTTTTATCTGTTTACTTATTTATATTTATATTTTGGTTATCATTACTATGCGTGCTAGGCCTTGCTACATTGCTTCTGACCGGGGCAGTGAGCAGGGGGCATGGATGATTCTTCATACAAGAAAACTAAGACGAAAGGTAAGGGTGACGGATGAGTGTAATGGGGGGGGTGAGCTCATGTCTTGGCAGGATACCCCCTTTTGAGTGGAAAAAAAACTATTGTTATAGATATAGATAGATCATTATCATCATAAATTACTATAACTTTTTTATTTATTTATTTCTACATTTCTCCGTGCCTAATTTCCCTTAGCGCCACAACTAGCCCCCCCCCCCCAGAAGTTCCAAAGCTTCTTTTTCGACCTGGCAGACTACCGATAAGAGCTTAAAAAAAAAAAAAAAAAAAAAAAAAAAAAAAAAAAGAATCACTTCTTCAATGATTCTGACCCGATGGAGGGACCGAATGCCAATCCACAGGGTCGCACCAATGACGAGAACGAATAAAGTAAATTCCATTTCTAAAAGGCATGCGCTCTAGATGCCACTAGATTGCCACGTCTATCCTAGAAGAGGATGACTTTTTTCGTAAAAAAAAAAAATAATAATAATAATGATAATGACCAGAGCTTCTATCCTTTTGGCGTCGTCCAGGTGGAGAATGAAAAATAAGAAAGGCGGCAGAACATAACATAAGAACATATAAGAATGAAGGAGACTGCAAGAGACCATAAGGCCTACACTAGGCAGATCCATAAACGTAGAAGTGAGGTCTAAAGTAAAAAATTATCATTCGTGTTTGATTGAAGATTAGTCCCCAATAATGAAAGAATGAAAGTTAATACACTGTGTTGATCATTGCGTCGAGTCCAGTCTCCCAATTATATTCATATTATAATATGTAATATGATTACTGGACGGTCGCAGCCATGACAACAATATGAACATATCATATGCAATCGTATTCCAAAATATATGAAAGTGTTTACATATTCGATTTTGTCTACACGCGTGCACATATACACATACACCCGTACACACACAAGTATAGCATTACCCGTAGATTGGACTATATATGAGCTCCGAGCTCTCATCCGCGAGGGTAATAACTGTCGATGACGAGTCCATCACATTATCCAAGACCGTGATGAATTACGCACATGCACAAACACACATACACACACAAAAAACACACGAACATACACATACATAGACACAGACACACAGGTACCCACACACACACACACATACACACACACACACACACACACACACACACAAATACACACACACACAAATACACACACACACACACAGATACACACACACACAGATACACACACACACAGATACACACACACATACAGATACACACACACACACACACACAGAGATACACACACACACACACACACACACACACACACACACACACACACACACACACACACACACACACACACACACACAGATACACACATACACAGATACACACAAACACAGATACACACAAACACACACACATACACACACCGAATATTCGTAATATAAATACACAACATTGTTGAGATATCATTTACACGTGTAGCTATGCGCCTCAATTTAACACCTACATTTGCGTTGCGATATAACTTCCTATTTATTAATCACACCAAAGCAGAACTGCTCTATTTCACGACTTCAGTATCCCGCCTTCCCCGTCCTCTGAAGGCCTGAAATCGATTACTTGTTCAATTGAACTTGAACTTTATTGTTGCATGTCATGCGTGCGTCTTTCTCTGCACACATGCTCAAAAATTCAATCCCAATATTAGTTTTTATGGTCGCCATTGTTAACATCTTCCCTGGAGGGTCTCTGATGAATTGAATAGATTGACGACAGACAGAATACATACATACATACATACATACATACATACATACATACAGACATGCATACATACATGCATACATACATATACCAAAGGTTCTTTTCTTTATAAAGGAGGTAGCCAAAAAACAAAGGCATAAAATCCACTCCCACCCATTCCATCTCCACCACACTCCACTCCCCTCCACCCTCCTCCCTCCTTCTTATCTTGGCACCTCCTGGATGACAGATTAAAAACTACAAATTACTTTTTGCAGTGAAAAGGCTTTACATAATTC
>NC_134794.1:8293955-8303955 GCF_046742065.1 Oratosquilla oratoria
CCGTTTTCATAACTTGTTGTTTTTGATGATGTAGCTGTTGTTGTTGTTATTGTTGTTGAGACCCAGAACAATCACGTCCCAATAGCCTGCCTCTCTCTCTCTCTCTCTCTCTCTCTCTCTCTCTCTCTCTCTCTCTCTCTCTCTCTCTCTCTCTCTCTCTCTCTCTCTCTCTCTCTCTTTCTCTCTCTCTCTCTCTCTTTGCCACTTGAAAACTATGACACACTTCTTGTTCAGTCTGTCGCCAACCGATTTTTATTAAGATGAGGAGGGAGACTCGGGAAACACACGGAAACACACGGAAACACACACACACACACACACACACACACACACACACAAACACACACACACACGAACAAAGAACTGTATATTTTCCTTCCCTTTTCACCACGCCAGTCACTTGAGTGTCTTTCCACGTGATACTTTGAACAATACATCACACGGCATCACCCATCCGTGTAAACTTCACTTTTACCTCGACCACCACAGCCTTCCAGAACCTCTGGACGGATAAGTACCGTTACAAAGGATTACAAAGGCAAAGCATGCCGACAGGAGACCTTTTGATCCATATCTAGGTCGGATGCAAAAAAAAAAAAAAAAAAAAAAAAAAAAAAAAAAAAAAAAAAAAAAAAAAAAAAAAAATATTAATAATATAAATTAAAACTATAACATAGACAACAATGGACCCTCCTCCCTTCTACAACGAAACGGGCCCAATATTGTGCACAAGGGGAAGGGGGAGGGGGTGGGTTAGAAAGGCGGTACAGATTGTTAACATCGTCGCCTAACCCAGTGTGAAGATCAAGACGGGGGAGGGGGTGTGGGGGGTGGGAGTATTACCTGGGGGAGGTGGGTAGAGTGATAGGGTGACGTCACGTGGAATAGAGAGAGGGAGAGAGAGAGAGAGAGAGAGAGAGAGAGAGAGAGAGAGAGAGAGAGAGAGAGAGAGAGAGAGAGAGAGAGAGAGAGAGAGAGAGAGAGAGAGAGAGAGAGAGATCAGAAACCCAGACCAATATATCAACTTCTCTATCACCTTATATCAACCCCCTGTAACCTAGGCTTTCTTCTCCCCGTCTCTCCCCCTCCCCCTAATTTTCTGAGCATAATTCCTTATTGGCCAGGGCCCCACCTCACCCTCACCCTCACCCTCCACCACGGCCAGGCCATCTTCTTCAATTACTCCCGTCATTATAGAAATCCAATCGATCTCGAGAATCGACCAGGTAACCTCGACCAGGTCTCCTTCAACACATGTTTCTCCTCTTCTATCCTTCCGTCCTTCCGTTCGTCTGATCTTTCTTCTATCCATCTTTCCTTCCTTCCTTTTTCTCTGCCATTCTATCCGTCTTTTCTTCCTTCCCTCCTTCCTTCCTTCCTTCCTTTTTTTCTACCATTATGTCCGTCTTTTCTTCCTTCCCTCCCTCCTTCCTTCCTTCCGTCTTTTCTTCCTTCCCTCCCTCCCTCCTTCCTTCCTTCCGTCTTTTCTTCCTTCCCTCCCTCCTTTCTTCCCTCCTTCCTTCCGTTCTATCTCCTTCCTTCCTTCCTTTTTTCTACCATTACGTCCGTCTTTTCTTCCTTCCCTCCTTCCCTCCTTCCTTCCTTCCCTCCTTCCTTCCTTTCTTCTGTTCGTCCCTCCTTCCTTCCTCTCTCACTCTATTTCATTAATTTTCCCTTACTCTCTTCTTCCTTTCTTCCATCCTCTCTTTCTCTTCTTTTCCATCTACTCTCCTACCTTTCCTTTCGTTTCCATATCCAAACTCCTGCGAGACGGACGACGACGAGGAACATCTCCCAACACATATCTACAAAGCCTCTCAACATCTTCACCAGCAAGGCGTGGGGACTTGGAGGGCTGGTATTCGATCCCCGGATCACTATCAAAGTCAACTACTTTCCCGTTACTTCAGAAAAGATCAGACAAGGACCTAGGGATCGTTACCGGATGTCGTGAGGCCGCGGATTTCCTGAAGTAGAAACTGAAGGCGAGAGTTGACTGTGTACTCTACCTTTCCGTTCAATCAAGGGGTCTGAGGTGATTACACATGTCAGACATTACGATTCTATAACGCCCCCAAATAATCCCCCATAACAAACCTTTTTAACATACAGGTCCCCCCTCTCCCCCAAATTCCCCCTTTCCACAAACTTGCGGTCGTCCTTACTCTTTCCTACCCATCCCCCACCCTCTACTTCATCTCCTCCTTCCCCCCATATTTCCTTTTTCCCCTCCCCAAACCACTTCCCAATCATCATTCTTTTTCTTCCCCCCCCCCTTCCTCACCTTTCTACCTGTCCTTCTCCCCCCACCCTCTACCTCTCCCCTATCCCCACTTTATAGCTCCCCTTCCTCTCCCCCCCCCCCCCATCATCTTTCATTTCTTTGGAGAAAGACTTCGGAACTCGCAGAGACGGGGGAGCCCCCACATCGTTCTCATCTCGCTGGTTATTGCAACGACCAATAAAAATCTTTCCTTTTCCATTCGCGTTCCCAATGGTTATCACAACAACCAATAGAACTCTCCCTTTGATTTCCTCCTGCTCTCTCTCTCTCTCTCTCTCTCTCTCTCTCTCTCTCTCTCTCTCTCTCTCTCTCCTGATCTCGGCAGTGTTACCGATGCTCAATAAGAATTTTTTTTTCTTTTTTCTTTTTACTCCATTGAAGTCGAAATTCCGTTTTCGAATTGCCCCCACGACCCAAATGAAGAACAAGAAGAACAACTTGATGATGTTCTTCGAGGAATCTATCGAAACCTGGTGGTTCTATTCAGCCAAGTGGAATACCTGAAGCAGTTTCATTTTTTTTTCTTTTTATACAAATTTGGTTCTTCTGCCATTTGACGATTTTTCTTCTTCTTTCAGGGCTTTAGACCCATCTTATACCATGATGATCTAAATAGACACGGGGGAGGGGGAGAGACGGGGAATGGGAAGGGGCGAGACGGGGGAAGGGGAGAGAAGGGGGAAGGGGAAAGGGGAGAGAAGGGGGAAGGGGAAAGGGGAGAGACGATGGAGGGGGAAGGGGAAAGGGGAGAGACGATGGAGGGGGAAGGGGAAGGGGAGAGACGATGGAGGGGGAGGGGGAAGGGGAGAGGCGATGGAGGGGGAGAGGTGGGAGGAGAGGGGGCAGAGAAGGGGAAGGGAGAGAGTAGAGGGAGAGGATGGGAGGAGATGGTTGGAAAGGTAAGGGAAAAGATGGGGGAAATGGAAGAAGAGAGACGGGGAAGAGGGGGAGGCGGAGGGAGGGGGGAAACAGGAAGCAGGAAACCTCCCCCGGTTCATGTGACTCCGCTTCCATTACCGGTATTCCGGTATTCCGGTATTCTTTGCTTCCTTTGACACTTTGAGTATTGGGGTCGGAGGGGTCGGGTGTGGAGTGAGGGGGGGTAAAGCCATCCGAGGTCACATTTTTTTTTTTTTTTTTTCATCAGGTAGCATTTCTCTTCAACTTTTACATCGGTTTGGCATTTCATGAAGGATGGTTATTGATGATGATTATTGATGATGATGATGATGATGATGATGATGATGATGATGATGATGATGATGATGATGATGATGATGATGATGATGATGATGATGATGATGATGATGATGATGATGATGATGATGATGACGACGACCATATGACTGATAATGATCATGATAACGATCAAGATGACGATGATGATGATGATGATGATGATGGTGACGATGCTGATGATGATGATGATGATGACGACGATGATGATGACGATGATGACAATGATGATGACGATTATGATGATGATGACGATGATGATGATGAAGACGATGATGATGATGACGATGATGATGATGATGATGATGATGATGATGACGATCATGACGATGATAATGATGATGGTGACGATCATGACAATGATAATGACGACGATGATAATGTCGATGATAATGACGACGACGATGATGACAACGATTGTGATGATGATGACGACGATGACAACGACGATGATAATGTCGACGATGATGACATCGATGACAACGACGATGATAATGTCGACGATGATGACATCGATGACAACGATTGTGATGACGTTGATGATGACAACGATTGTGATGACGATGATGATGATAACAACGACGACGACAACGACGACGACAACGACGACGATGACAACGACGATGTTGATGACTATGACAATGACGACGGTGATGACGACGGTGATGATGATGATGAGAAAGAGGGAGTTCTGGTAAGCATGATTCAATAGAAAAAATATTTATTTGCTGTATCAACGATCACAATTGAACAAAGACAAAGAATTTCCGATGCTTATTTGTTTTTCGTGTTTCATGTCAACGAAAAAAAAAATCCAAACAATCGTTTTAAATCTCCCCCTTTCTGCATTGAATAGGTTATCAATACAAACGTATCAATAAGAATTTCATGCCAAAAACCAAACACAAATTTGGAAACAGAATGGCCACAAATGCATGAAGACTTACACACACACACACACACACACACACACACACACACACACACACACACACACACACACACACACACACATACATACTAACTCACTCTCGTCACCTGTACTTCCCCCTACTGACCCTCCGCCACCATACCACGCCACAAGGTACAACAAACTTGTCCCCATCAAAGCGTCGAGGACTGACTGTTACAAAAACACCATTCCGTCGATAGTGTACATTATAAACTATGATTAGTCTACTTCTAAAAATAGTTCAATCAGTATATTATCAGAGTATCACCGTCACTCAATAAGCCTTTTTTATCATTAGCATTACTATCATCATTATTTTTATAATTATTATTATTATTATTATCACAAAAAATCACTGATGTTAACATTTACATCTGTTCTGATTTTCACTAGGCGATTTTATTCAGCCAAGGAAAACTTCGCGCACAGCGAATAGAAATTCTACACTGTAAATATCTAGGAATAGGAATGTATGAAAAGGCGAGCTTCTAGAAAGGACACCTGGACAAAAGTCTAGAATAAGCTTTTGTCGATGAAGCCCAAAATCCGAAGCACAGCATTTTTTTTTTAGAGAGAGAGAGAGAGGAGAGAGAGAGAGAGAGAGAGAGAGAGAGAGAGAGAGAGAGAGAGAGAGAGAGAGAGAGAGAGAGAGAGAGAGAGAGAGAGAGAGAGAGAGAGAGAGAGAGAGAGAGAGAGAGAGAGAAAAGAATTGGAGACGCCTACGCGAAAGTGTGTGCGTGATGTTCTGCACGACAGAATGTATACACACACAAGAGTATTGTAATATATATATATATATATATATATATATACATATATATATATATATATATATATATATATATATATATACATACATACATTCATGTGCAGATAAATCGTAAAACTGGCGCATGATCCAATAATTTACTGGTAACCACTACGGAAAACAAGAAACACGAAATACTCAAGCGCTTTCGTGTATTTCACATCTTCAGGGGAATACCTTCATCTATATTTCCCGGACGATGTGAAATACACGAAAGCGCTCGGGAATTACGCGTTTTCCTTAGTGATTATCAGCAATATATATTATATATATATATATATATATATATATATGTATACATATATATGCAAAAGATATCACTAAACACACGTGATAACAATACTTGCAGAAACCACTTGGAAAATAAAAGAAATGGATATCAAAAGTTTTCGTCTATTCAAGACATCATCAAGGTACCCTGATGATGTCTTTAATAGACGAAAACGTTTGGTATTAATTTCTTTTATTTTCCAAGTGGTTTCTGTAAGTGTATATATATATATATATATATATATATATATATATACATATATAAATATATATGCAAAGTACACCACTTAGTAAAATAAACTAACGAAGCAGAGCGCTTTCATATATTACATCTTCAGTGAAAAAAGTACTTTTTGCACTGAAGATGTAATATACGAAAGCGTTCTGCTTTGTTAGTTTCTTTTTTCAAGTGGTCTACTTTGCATATGTGAATACACGTACCCGTGTTCTTATTAACATATATTATATATATATATATATATATATATATATATATATATATATATATATATATATATATATACGGACATACATGCACAAAAATGGCAATACAAAAATTAAGGTGGTGTTCATCTCGGTGTGCGTTCATCCTTCTGCCAGCCATTTTGATAATACAAAATGGACGCGGGCGAGCGTATCCGTGTCTACACCAAGTCTTTACTGCCCAACTTTTCATTTTCTTCACACATTTCCAAGATATCTATTTCCAAAGTTTCTCCGTTACTTTTCCGCAAAAGCCTCCAGCTCCCAGCCGAGATTCTGAAATACTACTTTCTCCACTTGAGTCTTTGAGGAAGATGAGGAGAGGAAATGGGGGACAGCTTTTATGTGTGTAGGCCTCTTCGCCGACTCAATATTTTTTTCTTATTAATCATCTTTATTAATTCTATTATCACATTTATTTTAAGCGCTCTATTATCATTAATACATTGTTTTATTATTGTTGTATTATTATGGCATTTATTGTTATAATTCAGTAGCATTATTATTATCGTTATTATAATTACGGTCACTACTAATCATTCTTGTCTATTTTATCACTAGATAATGCCGCCAGGTGATTTTATTAATCTACAGGGTAAGAATGGATCCCTAATAGAACGGGACCCCACTGTGTCCTAAGCGCCCCCCTCAGACGAATAAAATTGTCTGTCGACATTTACCAGAGCAGAATATGGAAGTCAACATTTTTTTTTTTTTCAAAATTGGCAAACTCGTTTCGTCTTTTATTTTTTTTTTTTTTTTGGGGGGGAGGGGGATGGTGAGCGAAGTGGCAAGGGACATAGAGAAGAAAGGGAAATATGACGTAATATGCACGTCAAACTCTTATATTTTGTACACGTTTCATTTGAATGTTTGGTAAAATAGGTAGAGGAGTCTAGAGGAAAGTATAATGTACATACAACTACACGTATGAAGTATACACACACACTATATATATATATATATATATATATATATATATATATATATATGTATATATATATCATATACTTAGGGTGCAGGTCCGCCTTGATACACACTGAGTTAAACACCACAACATTGTCACAATTATTTATCTTCTTCCTAATATTTTCAATTCTCCTCACTATAGTTCTGACTTTGGGAGGGTAATCGAAAACCAACTGTCCAAAGTTACCCATTTTAATAACAAGTTCGACGTTTCGACTTCAAGGAGTCATTCTCAAAATAATTACATTTATCACAACACAATTACACAGAATACAGAACAACTACATTTTTACGGACTGAACAAGGCGACGTCTTTCCATATTCATGGAAAGGCTTACAATGGTGTGTGGCTTGATGATCTGACCCTAGCAGATCGCCTTAGGGGAGGGGGAGGGGGAGAGGGAGAGGGAGGGGGAGAGGGAGTGGGAGAGGGAGGGGGAGAGGGAGGAGTAGGGAGGGTCGGGGCAGTAGGCGATACGAGAGTGGTGGACATAATCCCACCATTGGTGGAATTATTTCTCACATGTCTTGATGAGCTATTGAACAAGGGAATGGCCGTAACCATATCAGATTGTATATTAATACTAGGAGCCCATTCCCTGATATACATAGCCTCTAGCATCCTTAATTCTCTTACATCATTACATTGTGTAACTACTTCAGTGTTGTTAACAATGGTTGCTCTATCAAGGGAAGATTGATGCTCGTGCTGAAAATTATTTTTAATCGCTCCCTGTTGGAGGTGGAGCGTTAGGCGACGGCTGAGACTACAGGTCGTAAACCCAATGTATGCACATTGTAGAGCGCGCAGTCTCCATAATTACAGTTGAATCTGTGCACCACATTGGTTTTTGATAGTCACAGACTTGCCAGACAAATAATTTTTCAGCACTAAGGAGCAAGTGCGGGGGTTCTTATAAAAAATCACCGTACGTTAGACATGGCTGTCTTCCACCGGTTTGCAATTCCTAAAGACGATGTCTAATACGTTTTTCGTTCTCCCGGTACGAACTGCTAAAAATATTTTGGTAGTAAACTGCGATTTTATTTTGCTGACATGGAGAGTACTCAGGGGTACGACGGTCTAGCAAGTATTTGGTGTACACACACACACACACACACACACACATATATATATATATATATATATATATATATATCACTTAGACAAAATGTTGTAGCACATTTGTAAATAATAATCACGAAGAACCCACAGTCGGAATAAGTTTCCTTTAATTCCGACTATATAATATATATTATATCTATATATTTCATTCACATGGCTCATGAAATACATTCAGGTGTGCCCTTGTGGTGAAATACACATCTTGGTTAGGTCAAGTCCCAGTGTCAGGTCAAAGGGAAAGCAAGAGGTCATAATCCGAGCACACACGGTAAGCTGACCTTTCGTAACCTAAAGGTGACCTATGACCTAGGTGTGACCTTCTGCGACCCAATACTGATCCAGAATAATCACTTTGATGCATGGACAAGAAACAACCAACTCTCATAGAGAGAGAGAGAGAGAGAGAGAGAGAGAGAGAGAGAGAGAGAAAGAGAAAGAGAGAGAGAGAAGACAGAGAGGGAAAGAGTGTGATACAACATTTTAGGATCCGTATGTTTGTATGTCATTGTCAATTACCAACATGTTCCTCTCGAGAGAACCAACATATGAGAACAGAGTCTTTAATAGTACGACGTTTCGCCTCTTAGAGCTCTACCCAGTACATGATCCTGGTACACAAATCTCAGAGAATAAATGAGAAGGCCCGAGGGAGGGGGACCTGGAGGTAACTGGAACCTAGAGAATGTCAAGGAGGATAGAGTAATTGTCCGGAGTCTTGGGGGGACATTTGTTCCCAAACGACGGACAATTTCCCACTTTTCACATTTGTCTATCTCGCACTGGAGATGGCTCGCTCTCTTCCCTCTCCCCCCTCCCTACCTCCCCCCTCAACCCATCCCGCCCCCTCCACCAACAACTTAATAAAAAGAGTAATTGTCCTGAGTCTTGGGGGGACATTTGTTCCCAAAGGACGGACAATTTCCCACTTTTCACATTTGTCTATCTCGCACTGGAGAAGGTTCGCTATCTTCCCTCCCCCCCTCCCCCCTCAACCCACCCCGCCCCCTCCACCAACAACTTAATAGAATTCTCTAGCGTTAACCAGAATAAAGTAGGTAAAGGATGCCACTGGAGAGAACAGATGCAGAACATTTGTTGAACAACAACATGGTCAGAAGCTAATTCGCTCAAATCAGTTACAAGCTTCTGAATTCTGACCTTAAGGTCACCACAGGCTTTCTTCTTCAATATTTCGAAAGAATTCAACATAAATGTTGAAAAACAAATACCTGAACGAACCAATCACAGCATGAAGTGAATTAATGAATGGATAAAAAGATAGAGTAAATACCTTAAAAATAACAAGTAAGCAAAGAAACCGATGAACAAAAAATATGTAAAACATAAACAAATGAATGAATAAATAAATGAATAGATGAAGAGCAAAAAGTTTTCCCCCCCTTCTAGGAGGGGTGGCCAAATCAGAGTGAAGCGGGCAAACATCCCGCAAGGGTCATCCCTATTCCCCGCCACACCCCTTGAGTTAAAGGTAATACAGCGAAACATATATACATACATACATACATACATATATATATACGAACATACATGCATGGGTACATGCGCACATACATATATACGCACATACGTACACCATACATATATGCATACGTACATATATACATACGTACAAACATACGTATAGCATACGTATGTACGTACGAACGTGCAAGTACACATACATACGAACGTACAATCACACATGCATATGTCCATAAATACATACATATAAGCATACGTACAGACATACGCCCGTGCAAACATACATATTATACACATGAAAGTACAAACATACATGCACTGTATTTACATACGTCCATACACGCATGAACAAATAAAAGAACAAATAAAATAATAACAAGTGAACAAAAC
>NC_134794.1:8308955-8351455 GCF_046742065.1 Oratosquilla oratoria
CACAGAGATGATCTTGATTCAATTAACTCCTGAAATGAGATTGACGAAAATTGCGTTGGCTGAGTTGACTCTGACAGAAATAGACTTCAGATTGAAGTGATCTGAGGTGGCCTTATCTCGAAAGTTAACTTTGCCCTATGAGCTAGAATAGCCAGGGTAAGTGACAGTCACCACGAGCCATTCAGGATCAAACGCAGGTACTTGAAGTTATAAAGTGAGTACGTAGCCAACGCTTTATAGCGACACATGCGGCGACTATATATATATATATATATATATATATATATATATATAATCTTTTATCAGTAAATGTACTAAATACATCTTATTGGAACGCCATTTTATAAAGTGCCTACCAGCTTCATTTATTTGTTTATTCATTTATTTATTTATTTATCTAATGATCTATTTATACATTTATCTATTTTCAATTTTATGTTTATATCTATTTCTATTTATCTATTCATTGCTCTATATATTTACTTGTTTGTTTTCATTTGTTTCTCTTTTCGTTAATTTTTACTTATTTGATTATTTATTCATATATTTATCTATTTTCACGCATTTATTTGAAATGTTCGCGTTCCCAATGATCTACTGTACTTTCATCCTGAATGGCCCTACTGGTGACGTCATCAAAGAATTTTGTTGCTTCAACGACTATTAGGCTCGAAACCGTGCACATGCAATACTGTAACAGTTTATGCAAAGTATGTTCAGCGTTGCATATAATACACGGAGTAATTTGTTTCAGTCTGACCTCCCCCCCTCCCACCCGTCCCCCCCTCTCCCCCCTCCCCGCCGGCAAGAGATGGCCTGCAATGAAATATGATAGACGTACGCGTGAACACACACACATACAGACACGCACACGCACGCACACATAGAGACACGCACACATGCAGACACACACACGCACACACACACACACACACACACACACACACACACACAAACACACAAACATATACAAACAAACCGGCCATATTTACGAATAAAAAACAGCCATTATCCATACATACAAGATGGGTACACGTTTCATAATACGAGAAGTGTTTTTTTTGTGTGTGTGTTTTGTCTTATCCTCCTCCCCCACCTCTTCCACTTTCACCTCCATCTCCTCCTCCTCCTCTTCCACCTCCTCGTCCTCCTCCTCCAACGCCACTTCCACCTCCTCCTCCTCCTCTTCCTCCTCCACCTCCTCCACCATCTCCTCCTTCACCTCCTCTTCCTCTTCCTCCTCCACCTCCTCCTCCACCACCTCCTCCTCCTCCTAATCCACCTCCTCACCATCTCCTCCTCCTTCACCTCCTCCTCCTCCTCTTCCTCTTCCTCCTCCACCTCCTCCTCCATCACCTCCCCCTCCTCCTCCACCTCCTCCTTTGTGCAAGGATGAATCCGTCCTATTAATGCTAACAATGACTTGTTGCTACGGTGCCAACCGTGACATCAGTCGGTGCCAGAGCCAACGGGAGGAGCCAGACGCCAATGGTGGTGAGGTGGAAAGGTGGCAGACCAAAAGTGGAAACGGTGGTGGAATGTCTTCATCCCTTCCACTCTCACTCTCTCTCTCTCTCTCTCTCTCTCTCTCTCTCTCTCTCTCTCTCTCTCTCTCTCTCACTTTCTCACTTCTGAACGTTTATGTTTTTTTCTTCTCACTGTGTGTGTATGTGTGTGTGTGTGTGTGTGTGTGTGTGTGTGTGTGTGTGTGTGTGTGTGTGTGTGTGTGTGTGTGTGTGTGTGTGTGTGTGTGTGTGTGTGTGTGTGTGTGTGTGTGTGTGTGTGTGTGTGTGTGTGTGTGTGTGTGTGTGTGTGTGTGTGTGTGCGTGTGTGCGCGCGTTAATCCGCTCGACTCCTAAGAATTCTATTTTATTTTACTTTTTTTCAAAATATTCCTCTACCTTTACTCCATTTAAGTACTTTCCCCTCCCTCCCCAGCGTATCTAATTTTATTTCATATAATTTCCATTTCATTTTTTAACAAGTTTTAAAACCCTTTGACCCGTCTTAATCCCCCCTCCCCCCTCCCCCCACTCCAAAATAAACTATTTTGTCCTGTCCACCACCCACAAGATCCACAGTGCCCTCAGTCTCTTAGTTTACTTAGCTCTTCCCCTCTGTCTGCCCCCTTCCCTCGTCTCCTTTATTCTCCTCCCTTTGCCCTCTTTCCCTCTCTCCTTTTCCCCTTCACTCTGCCTTTTCCCCCCGTCTCTCTTTTACCCTTCACTCTGCCCTCTTTCCTTGTCCCCTTTTCGTCTAATACAGCTACGAAGACTGTATACCGGTTAATCATACCACACACCAGTGTTGTGCGTAGAAAATATTAGATCATCGACATCAGACTTGGGAGAAGGGGGAAGAGGGGAAGGGGAAGAGGGGAAGGGGAAGAGGGGAAGGGGAGGAGGGGAAGGGGAGGAGGGGAAGGGGAGGAGGGGGAAGGGAGGAAGGGGAAGAGGGGAAGGGGAAGAGGGGAAGGGGAGAAGGGGGCAAGGGGGAAGGAGGCAAGGGGGAAGAGGGCAAGGGGGAAGGGGGCAAGGGGAGAAGGGAGAAGAAGGTAAGGGAGAAGGGGGCAAGGGAGAAGGGGGCAAGGGAGAAGGGGGCAAGGGAGAAGGGGGCAAGGGAGAAGGGGGCAAGGGAGAAGGGGCAAGGGGGAAGGGGGCAAGGGGGAAGGGGGCAAGGGGAGAAGGGGGAAGAAGGTAAGGGAGAAGGGGGAAGAAGGTAAGGGGGAAGGGGGAAGAAGGGAAGGGGGAAGAAGGTAAGGGGGAAGGGGGAAGAAGGTAAGGGGGAAGGGGGAAGAAGGGAAGGGGAGAAGGGGGAAGGGGAGAAGGGGGAAGGGGAGAAGGGGGAAGGGGGAAGGGGAGAAGGGGAAGGGGAGAAGGGGAAGAAGGGGGAAGGGGAGAAGGGGGAAAGGGGAGAAGGGGAAGAAGGGGGAGGAGAAGGGGGAAGGGGGAGAAGGGGAAGGGGAGAAGTGGAGGGAGGGGAGAGGGGGAAGGGGGGAAGGGGGGAAGGGGAGGGAAAATGGGAAGGGTGAAAGGGGAAGAGGGAGGGGGAAGGGGGAAGGGGAGGGGAAGGGGAGGAATGGGAGAAGGGAAGGGGGAGAAGGGAGAGAAGGGGGGGAGGGGGAGAAGGAGGGAAAGGGTGGGAGGGGGAAGAGGGGGGATAAGGGGGAGGGGAGAGGGAAGGGGGAGAAGGGAGAAGGGGAGAGGGGAGAAGGGGGAAGGGGGAGAAGGGGGAAGAAGGGAGAAGGGGAGGAAGGAGGGAGAAGGGGGAAGGGGGGAAGGGGGAAGAAGGGAGAAGGGGAGGAAGGAGGGAGAAGGGGGAGGGGAGAAGAGAAGGGGGGAGGGGAAGAAGGGGGGGGAAGAGGAAGGGGGGGAAGGGGAGAAGAAGAGAGGGGGGAAGGGAGGAAGGGGGAAGGGGGAGTGGGGAGAAGGGGGAGAGGGGGAGAAGGGGGAAAGGGGAAGAGAGGAGAAGGGAGGGGAGGGGAGAAGGGAGGGAGAAGGGAGGAGGGGGAAGGGGGAGGGGAAGGGGAGAAGGGGAAGGGAGAAGAGAGAAGAGGGGGGAGGGGGAAGAGAGAAGGGGGGAGGGGGATGGGGGGGGGGGGGGGGATGGGGGAGGAAGGGGGGGAAGGGGGGGATGGGGGAGGGGGAAGGGGGAGGGGAAGGGGGGGATGGGGGGAGGGGGGGAGGGGGGGGAGGGAGTGGGGGGAAAGGGGAAGGGGGAAGGGGGATGGGGGAGGGGAGACGGGGGATGGGGGAAGGGGAGAGAGGATGGGGGAAGGGGAGAGAGGATGGGGGAAGGGTGAAGGGGAGAAGGGGGGGGAGGGGGGGAAGGGGAGAAGTGGGGGAAGGGGAGAAGGGGGATGGGGGAAGGGGGGATGTGGGAAGGGGGAGGGGGGGGGAAGGGGGGAAGGAGGGGAAGGGGGGATGGGGGAGGGGGGATGGGGGAGGAAGGGGGGAAGGGGGGGAGGAAGGGGGGAAAGGGAGGAAGAGGGGTGGAGGGAGAAGGGGGGAAAGGGGAAGAAGGGGGGGAAGGGGGAGAAGGGGGGAGGGAATAGGGGGGAGGGGGGGAAGGGAGAGAGAAGGGGGGAAGGGGGGAAGGGGAGAAGGGGGAAGGGGAGAAGGGGGGAAGGGGAGAGGGGGGGGAGGGGAAGGGGGGAGGGGAGAAGGGGGAAGGGGAGAAGGGGGAAGGGGGAAGGCGGGAAGGGGGGATGGGGGAAGCGGGCGAGAAGGGGGGGAAGGGGAGAAGGGGGAGGAAGGGGGGGAGGGATGGGGGGAGGGGAGAAGGGGGGATGGGGGGAGAGGGGGAGAGGGGGGATGGGGAAGGGGGGAGGGGAGAAGGGGGGAAGGGGGGAGGGGGGGATGGGGGAAGGGGAGAAGGGGGGGAGGGTGAGAAGGGGGAGGGAGAAGGGGGGATGGGGGGAAGAGAGAGAAGGGGGGGAGGGGGAAGGGGAAAAGAGAAGGGAGGATGGAAGGGGAGAGGGGGATGGGGGGAAGGGGAGAATGGGGGAGAAGGGGAGGAAATGGGGGAATAGGGGAGGATGGGGAAGGGGAGAATGGGGGATGGGGGAAGGGGAGAAGGGGGGATGGGGGATGGGGGAAGGGGGAGAATGGGGGATGGGGGAAGGGGGGAGAAGGGGGATGGGGGAAGGGGGAAGGGGGATGGGGGAAGGAGGGTGGGGGATGGGGGAAGGAGGGTGGGGGAAGGGTGATGGAGGAAGGAGGGTGGGGGAAGGGGAGAAGGGGGGATGGGGGAAGGGGAGAAGGGGGGATGGGGAAGGGGAGAAGGGGGGATGGGGGAAGGGGAGAAGGGGGGATGGGGGAAGGGGAGAAGGGGGGATGGGGGAAGGGGAGAAGGGGGGATGGGGGAAGGGGAGAAGGGGGGATGGGGGAAGGGGGAAGGGGGAAGGGAGGGAAAGGGGAAGGGATGGAAGGGGGAAGGGGGGGAAGGGGGATGGGGAGGGGAAGGGGGGAAGGGGGGAAGGGGGGGGGAAGGGGGGAAGGGGGGAAGGGGGGAAGGGAGGGAAGGGGGGGAAGGGGGGAGGGAGGGAAGGGGGGAAGGGAGGGAAGGGGGAAGGGAGGAAGGGGGGGGAAGGGAAGGGGAAGGGGGGAAGGGGGGAAGGGGAGAAGGGGGAAAGGGGGAAGGGGAGGAGATAATGGGGAAGGGGGAGATGGGGGGGATGGGGGAAGGGGAAGGGAAAGGGGGGGAAGGGGGAAAAATGGGGAAGGGGAGAAGGGGGAAGGGGGGAAGAGGAAAGGGGGGAAGGGGAGAAGGGGGGGAAGGGGAAAAGGGGAACAGGGGGAAAAGGGGAAAAGGGGGAAGGGAAGGAAGGGGGGAAGGGGAGAAGGGAGGGAAGGGGGAAGGGGGGAAGGGGGAAGGGGAGAAGGGGGAAGGGGAGAAGGGGGGGAAGGGGAGAAGGGGGAAGAGGAGAAGGGGGGAGGGAAGGGGGAAGGGGTGAGGGGGAGAAGGGGGAAGGGGAGAAGGGGGAAGGGGAGAAGTGGGAAGGGGAGGGAAGGGGAGAAGGGGGAAGGGAGGGAAGGGGGAAAGGGGTGAAGATGGGGGATTCCCTTATCACCTCGCCCAGAGACACAGAGAGAAAGAAATAAATCAAAGTGAAATCGGTCCTAATCAATGAAAGTTCTCTCGGTTTCCGAAATGATTAAAGAAGTTTGATGGAAGCAAGCTCGGACGCAGTTTGTTGATATTTTCGCGACTCTGAGAGCTAATGGGGACGGGGGAGTCCCATCCTTCAGAAGGAGTCCTAGGACGGGAGTGACTGCCCATAGGATACCAGAGGGAGTCCTGTAGAGATCTGCGTCAGGTCAGGTCATGGGAAGGCATTGTAGAGAAATATATTTTCTATATTATCCTGATTTCCTACTAGAGAAAGTGTGTTTTATCTATGTTTGATTGTTAGGTTGTATACGAAGCTACAAAAAGTTATATTACTTCATATCTTTGATGAATTCAACCAATATTTTGTAATCCTGTACTTTATATGTTTACATAAACACTTTATATCATAGAGAACATCCGAGATATTTTTATTAGCGTTTTTTCTTCTTTTTTTTTTGGGGGGGGGGGTTCTTCAGAGATCCTCTCAATTTTGTCCAACTCACTAACCCACCCCTACGGCCGATGTATGGGTCGCCTCCCCTTACGCCCAGGGCTCTCTGGAACCAACGCAAGAGCCACGCAGCGAGTCCCGTGAATCGACCTCAGGACCACCTGCTCATGAGTTCGACAAGGTATTTACTGACCCCATTCCAAACTCTGATCACAGTTGGTGATCAGCTTTCTATAGGGGGTCCTGGAGGACCGATACCCCCTTCCCCCACTCCCCCTCCCCTCCCCCGCTCCCCCTCCCCTCCCCCGATCCCCCTCCCCTCCCCCGCTCCCCTATACTTCCCCCTCCCTTCCCCCGCTCCCCCTACACCTCCCCATCCCTTCCCCCGCTCCCCCTACACCTCCCCCTTCCCTCCCCCGCTCCCCCCTCTCCCCCTCCAGGTCAGACTCCTTCCCCCCCGTCCTCTCCTTCGCCACAAGAAAGCTCATTGTGGACGTGACCTTATTGAAGAGGTTTAATGGGTTTCGGGGGAGAGGGAGGAGGGGGAGGTGGGGAGGGGAATGGGATGGAAAGGAATTATGGAGACAAGATAAATGGGGAGAGGGGAGGGGGGCAAAGTAATGGGGGGGATAGTCGAATGCGCGCACGGGGGGCCATAAAGGAAGCGTGGCAAAACCATGGGGCGGGGAGACGAGGCATGTATTGCGTGCACGCCCGCGGACGCCCGCAGACGCCTACGAACGCCCCGCGCACGCCCGCGCTGGGCTATACAAGCGAGCGGATGGACAGAACAGGAATGTCTAGAGCATTAATAGCTAAACCGCTTAATAGCCAAGTAACTGAATGGGTAAATCAGTAAACAATAAATATAAAGTCGATAGAAAAATTATAAATTAATGCTAAAAACAAATGAGAACAAGAGTAATAAGGAAGAAATATGAATAATGAAAATCGATTAAGAAAAAATACCGACACTAAAAACAATAATCTATTATCCCCCATTTTTTATCATTACTATCATCATTATCGTTACTATCATTACTATCATTACTATTACTATCATTATTAACGTATTTGTTTTTTATATTAACATCTATACGTGCTTCCCTCTCTGTCTATATAATTTCCTATTATCCCCTTTACTAAGCCTTGGCTGGCTATCTCCCTTATGAGAAGGAAGAAGTCTTTTGTTATAGAGAAAGATTCTGCACTCAGCCTCCTCATGGACCAAATGGTCTCCTGTCGAGTGCGACCACATCTCTCCATTGGGAATCGTGACCGGGTTTCTCGTTGAACCCGCCTTAGAAAAACACTCCCTTTTCTCCCCGAAAGGGAAATCAAATAACAAGGCGCAGACATCCCCCCCCCACACTGCAAGTCGAGAGCGGCTTTCCGAGCGTCTCTCTCAGTCTGTCTGTGTGTCTGTCTGTTTGTCTATGTGTCTCTGTTTCTCAGTCTGTCTGTGTCTGTGTGTTCATCTGTATGTCGGTTTGTGTATGTGTGTCTGTCTGTTTGTCTGTGTGTCTGTCTGTGTGTCTGTGTGTCTGTGTGTGTATGTGTCTGTCTATATGTCTATCTGTATGTCTCTGTCTGTGTGTCTGTGTCTGTCTGTGTGTCTGTATGTGTCTGTCTATATGTCTATCTGTGTCTGTCTGTGTGTCTGTCTGTGTCTGCCTGTCTGTGTGTCGGTCTCTCTGTGTGTTTGCCTGTATGTGTGTTTGCCTGTATGTGTGTCTGCCTGTATGTGTGTCTGCCTGTCCGTGTGTGTGTCTGTCTGTTTGTTCGTATTTTGCAGACATTCTGGGTGAAATTGAAAACCTGTCCAGAAATTGAGGGGAAAAAAATCTCCTTTGAGTCCGGTCTTCTCAATCACGAGTACTCTTCACACGATTCCACCGTGGTGGCTACCACCACGAACCTGGTGGTGCCACCAAGCGCGGTGATGCGGCCACGTCTGAAGAGTTACATTTAAATCCATGCAAGAACATGGTAGGTTCGTGTTGAGATTTTTTTTTTTTTTTTTTTTTAGTTTGGCTGCAATTCAATTGCATCCAGACAAGAGACCTTTAAGCTTACAAAGATGATGATAAATGACAAGCAAATAGTTTAGGCAAAATAATAGGAAGATACACAATTGCATAATTACAGATAATACATAATTACATATACGAATGATTACAAACACACAAACAAAACAAAGAATAAATAGTAATGCATACACGAATAAACAAATAAATGATAAAGCAAAGAGTTGAATACACAAGTTAATGAACAAATATACAGAGGCATAAACACATAAATGTATAAAAGAGAAACAAGGTAATAATGATATTGGTAAGAACACAAAAATACAAAACAAAAACAGATACAATAACCAACGTACCTATACAAACAAGCAATGAAGTTAAATTCGTCGATTAATTCAAAGGCTGAGCTTCAGGCTTTCCATGAATTCCTGAAATTTCAGTTTCAGGCCATCTCCCCACCTAACCACCCCATCCCCCCCCCCTCTCCCCCCCCCCCAACCCCCTCTCCCAAACTCCGTCCGGCCTTCCCTTTGAAAACAGGAAAGCTAACGCAATGGGATGTATTGAGTTTGTGGAGGAGGTAAGGCAATGTGGAGTCAGAATGGGCGTGGAATTACCTGAACAACGATCATCCAGGGAGTGCCAGGGAGTGCCAGGGAGTGCCGCAAGGGTCCCACGGGGTCAAGGATAAGGAGGCTTTCGTGGGATTCCTGGGAGTCCCAGGGCGTACCATGGAGTGCCAGGAAGAGCCAGAATTGCCTGGGAGTATCACATGATTCCCTTGGGGCCACGGGTTGGGAGACTTCCGTGGGATTCCTGTGAGTGGCCCGGGAGTGCCAGGGAATGCCACAGGGGTCCCATGGAGTTATGGGTTGGGAGACTTTCGTAGGATTCCTGGGAGTGCCAGGAAGTGGCAAGAGTCTACAGAGGTACCAGAGGGGTGCTGTAAAATACAGCTTGTGTCGGGGTGCCATGGAGTGCCATGGCATGTCAGGAGTGACATGGCGTGCCATGGAGTGTCATGGCGTACCAGGGGTACCATGGCGTGCCAGGGGTACCATAGCGTGCCAGGGGTACCATGGCGTGCCAGGGGTACCATGGCGTGCCATGGGGTGCCAGGGCGTGCCATGGAGTGCCATAGGGTGCCATGGAGCGCCAGGACGTACCATGGAGTGCCAGGGCGTGTCAGGAATACCAGGGCGTGTCAGGAATACCAGGGCGTGCCAGGGCGTGCCAAGGCGTGCCAAGGCGTGCCAGGGCGTGCCAGGGCGTGCCAGGGCGTGCCAGGGCGTGCCAGGGCGTGCCACATAAGAGACCAAGACAAACAATGCTCTCCACGGTTTCCATTAGTCCCACATACAGAAATGGGTCGACGAGTGAACTGTCCTTTTGCATGGACACGTGGCTATTGTGCTGAGCGAACCAGCTGCTCGGGTCAGCTGCTGCAACCCAATAGGAGCTGCTGCAGAGAGACAGCAGTGTGGTGGTATACATTCTTGCGCCCATTCAGTATTGGCAACAAACGTGCACATATATACACAAATATGTACACATGTATACACGCACAATCACATGCTCACACACGTACACATAACAGACACACGTACACTAACACAAATACATACACACACACACACACGAACACATATATAGTATATATAAACACATACACACGTACATACACATACACACAAACACACACATATACACACAAACACACATTACTAAAAACATTTCCTGATGTTATGATTTTTTTTTTTTTTTTTTTTTTTTTTTTTAGTTTCTAGCTTTTGTCCTCTCAATGCGGTGACACCACGGCCAGACTCCACTTCCACCTCCACCTGAAAAGAATTGTCCTCCAAAAGGGTTATTGAAGGCAACCTTAATCTACGGTGGGCTAATCTTCACAACCTGAACGAATTAAATAATCCGACACGATAATCACCACTTTGTTGAAAGGGGTAACTTATATGAAGACATTGTATTTCATGGGCTTCAGTTATACCCCTACGGACCAGAGTCCCCCGACATTATCTTGTGATCGTAGAGTAACACCACTAAAAAAAAAAAAAAAAAAAAAAAAAAAAAAAAAAAAAAAAAAAATATAAATAAACAAATAAATAATAATAACAATAATAACAACAACAACAACAATAACAATAACAATA
The DNA here is from genome assembly GCF_046742065.1 of Oratosquilla oratoria. Taxonomy (NCBI): domain Eukaryota; kingdom Metazoa; phylum Arthropoda; class Malacostraca; order Stomatopoda; family Squillidae; genus Oratosquilla; species Oratosquilla oratoria. The sequence continues at coordinate 8,319,215 of NC_134794.1, forward strand.
ACCATAATAATAATGATAATGACAATAATAATGACAATAATAATGATAATGATAATAATAATAATGATAAATAATAATAAAAATAAATAAATATGAAACAAATTTCAAACCAATTTAACTGATCAGAAATCTGTTCAAACCAGTTGCACAGTTTTTTTTTTTTTTCTCGACCTTCCCTCTGAAGATGATCTCTCCGGAGTCGTGTTCACAGTTACTCAAGTGTTCAACAACACGTGTGCGTGCTCAGGGCTTCCAATATTAACCCAGACACAGGAACAGGGAGAGGGAGAGGGAGGGAGAGAGAGAAAGGGAGAAAGAGAAAGGAGAGGGAGAGAGTGAAAGGGAGAAAGAGAAAGGAGAGGGAGAGAGGGAGGGAGGGAGGGAGGGGGGGAGAGAGGGAGGGAGAGAGGGAGGGAGAGAGGGAGAGGGGGGAGGGGGAAGAGAGGGAGTGAGAGAGAGAGAGAGAGAGAGGGAGGGAGAGAGGGGGTAGGGAGAGAGAGAGAGAGAGAGAGGGAGGGAGAGAGGGGTAGGGAGAGAGAGAGAGAGAGAGAGAGGAGAGGGAGAGAGAGGGGAGGGAGAGAGAGGGAGAGAGAGAGAGAGAGAGAGAGAGAGAGAGAGAGAGAGAGAGAGAGAGAGAGAGAGAGAGAGAGAGAGAGAGGGGGGGGGAGTGAGGGAGGGAGGGAGGGAGAGAGAGAGAGAGAGAGAGAGAGAGAGAGAGAGAGAGAGAGAGAGAGAGAGAGAGAGAGAGAGAGAGAGAGAGAGAGAGAGAGAGAGGCAGAGAGAGAGAGAGGGGGAGAGGGGGAAGAGGGGGTGAGAGACAGAGAGACACAGAAAGTAAGACAGACAAAGACAGGCAGACAGACAGACAGAGAGGCAAACCGACAAAGATAGAGACAGACAGAGAAGCGTAGAAGAAAAGAAAATTTATAGGGGGAAGGAAGAGTAGAAGATGAGTAGAATTCCTGGTACAACCAGATTTCCTTTTTTTTTTTTTTCTTCTTTTTTTCAGGAAAAGAAAAATCCTCTCACTTCCCGAGGGGAATAGTCGAAATGTCCACACCAGCTGATGTCAACACGGAGGTAAGGACTCTTAAAAACATCCACAGTCCTAAAAGGTTGCATTTGCAAGAAAGACTTCCTTGTGCCGAAGCTAGCAACAGTTTGCAAACCCTGGTGACGTCATGTCGTTCAAAAGACAACGTTTCCGTTAAGTCCGTTAAAACCGTTACAACGCCCCAAGGAGTCCCAACTGTTGTCATTCTTTTTTCTTTCCATTTCGTCGCATTTACATATTTACCCTTTCCTTCCGCTCTTGTCATTTCCATTTTTTCTTCAATTCAGTTTTTGATTATACTCTCACTCAGCGTCCTCCTCCCCCTCCTCTTCTTCTTCTTCCTCCTCCTCCTCTTCCTACTCCTCCTCCTTGCTCCCCACCATCACATCATTCTTTCCCTCCCCTCTTTTCGCTTCAATTTCTTGCCCATTTTCTTTCAATTTCTTTCGAGAAATTTTCATTTTTTCATTTTTTTCTTCTTTCACACTACTGAATTACTTCCTTCTCCGTAACGGCAACAAATGCCAACGCCTTTCCTTTCTTCTCCTCCTCCTCCTCCTCCTCCTCCTCCTTTTCCTCCCCTTTTTCCTCTTCCCTTCCATCTTCTTCATCCTTTTCCTAATCTTCCCTCTCTTCCTCATCTACTTATCTTACACTTCTTCGCTCTTTTCTTCCATTTCTTCTTCAGTTTTCTTCATATTTCCTCCCCCTCCTTTTCCTCTTCAACCCCTTCTCCTCCTCCTCCTCCAAGCCTAGATTTGGCTTGATAGCTCAACATGCGTTCTGCCAACAGTGGTAGTGTTGTTTCCTTTCCTCCTCCTCTTCCTCCCCCTCCTCCTCCTCCTCCTCCTTCAGAGAGAAAGAAACGCCTTCAAAGACGTTTGACTCCTCTCTCTCTCTCTCTCTCTCTCTCTCTCTCTCTCTCTCTCTCTCTCTCTCTCTGAGATCCTCAGCCTTCTTCGGTGGATGCCAAGCGGTCTTTGAACTTTTCTTCTTTTAACTTTCGGGCACATTTTGTCCTCTTTGAGAATTTTCTTCTGGCAAATCCATCAAGATTTTATCGAGTTTAAGAGTCTTGTGTTTTTGGTGGTTTAACCTGAACTGTTTCTGCTTTGGTTAAGATTTTCTTAAAAAAAAAAAAAATCTTTATTAATCTATTTATTCATTTATCACACTTCTATACAGAATGAACAGAGTCTGTGAATACGTTTCTCGTTCATATATATTCATTACGGCTGCCGTCAGGTGATTTTATTCAGCCAAGAAAAAACCCCTCCCCCTCCCCCACTGAGAAAGCGAGATTAACCTGATGATATGGTTTAACGTCACAAACTCCCCCTTATCGGGAGGCTAAGACGGTGCCCCTCACAGAGGACTTTGTAGTATGGCTCAACTTCGCCGGTGTCAGGGTTCGAACCGCCGTCCTGTCGACCTTCACCGCAAGTAACGGCGCCCTAATCTCGATTAATCTATTCACAGCTGTTCATGACGTATTTTATTCTATCTGCCGTCAGAAGATTTTATTAATCTCCATGACATTGCCACTCTCCTTGTTCGTTCACGAAAGCGGTTAACCCGGTTACCGTGACTTAGGTTAACCTGGTTTACCCACTAACCCTATTTTGTGCATACCAGGTTAAGCCTTGATGGTTATCTGCAGGACCTTTCTATCCATTGGCGGAACGACACAGCCTTTGTGGTTCACCTCTACATCCGTCTTGATAAGTTGTCACATGGCAAAAAGCGCTGGTTAAGTGACGGACGTATTATTGTGGTTGTAGTCTCAAAACAGTGTAATGGGTTCCTGCACTGCACAAACGGAGTGTCTACACTGCATCACTGTAAGGATCCATTCCACTGAAGAGAGTTCCTGGACAAAAACACACGTACGTACACACACACACACACACATATATATATATATATATATACATTTGTATATATGTATATATATATATACATATTGATAAGTATTTTAGACAAATTATTCGGATGATGGAGAACATAAACACAGGGGAAGGCTCGGAACCCTAAACACTCTAACGTTTCGTGTTTATGTTCTCCATCATCCAAATTATATTATATATATATATATATATATATATATATATATATATATATTATATATATTGATAAGTATTTTAGACAAATTATTTGGATGGAGAACATTAACACAGAGGAAGGCACGCAACCCTAAACACTCTTACGTTTCGTTCGTCCATCATCCAAATCATATATATATATGTATATATACAAATATATATATATATATATGTATATATACAAATATATATATATATATACATATAAGCATTAACATAAGCTTCGAAAGCGTCAACGAGCTCATGTCCCCATTTCCAGAGAGAAGCTGAGGGTTTTTTTTTTTTTTGCAAAGTCCTCCTAACAGCTTCCATCCCTTCTTCGGGACGCCAGTGGAAGAAGAGCGAGGTTGACGGTGAGAGGGGGGGAGAGGAGGGAGGGGAGGGAGAGAAGGGAGGGGAGGGAGGAGGGAGGGGAGGGAGGGAAGGGAGGAGGGAGGGGAGGGAGGAGAGAGGGGAGGGAGGAGAGAGGGGAGGGAGGAGAGAGGGGAGGGAGGAGAGAGGGGAGGGAGGAGAGAGTGGAGGGAGGAGAGAGGGGAGGGAGGAGAGAGTGGAGGGAGACGGAGGAGGGAGGAGGGAGGGAGGTAGGAGGGAGAAAGGAGGAGAGGGAGGAGACAGGGGAGGGAGGAGGGAGTTGGAAGACGGGAGGGGAAAGAAGGTAGGGGGAAGAAGAGAGGGGGAAGGAGGTACGAAGGAGGGAGAGGAGGAAGAAGGAAGGAAAAGGGGGGAGGGGAGGAAGGAAGGAGAAGGACAAGGGATAGGAAGACGGGAGAAAGGGAGAAGGGAGAAGGAGAGGAAGGAGAAGGAGGAAGGAGCGGGAGTGAGGAGGGAGTGAAGGAGGAAGGAGATGAAGAGAGGAGGGAGAGAAGGAGGAGGGAGAGAAGGAGGAGGAAGAGAGAGGAGGAAGAGGGAGGAGGGAGAGGGAGGAGAAAGAGGGAGGAGGAGGAGGGGGGAGGAGGAGGGAGGAGGAAGAGGAAGGAGAGAAGGAGAGAGGGAGGAGGTAGGAGGAGGAGGGAGAGAGGAGGGAGAGGGAGGTGGGAGATAGAGGAGGGAGAGGGAGGAGGGAGAGGGAGGAGGGAGAGGGAGAAGGGAGAGGTAGAAGGGGGAGGGAGGATGAGGAGCGAGGAGGAGGAGTGAGGAGGAAAAGGGAGGAGGAAGAGAGAGGAGGGAAAGAGAGACGGGAGAAGAGAGTGGAGGGGAGAGTGAGAGGTGGATGATAATTCGAGCCAAAATGCTGAGCCTGGTGGAGATGGTGAAATTGAGCAAATTAAGTCTTGGGGAGAAAGAAGGGGGGAAGGGGGGGAAGGGGGGAAGACACCCGCCAGCAGGAGTCGGAGGAGCTGGGGGAGGGGGGGGAGTGAGGACGCAAGGACAACAGAAAACGAGGTGCAAAGAAAACGGGGACTGGACCCGGGGACGTCCTGAAGAATAAAAAATGGTGTATATTAATGACTTGTAAAATGAAACTACGCCTTCCTGTGGAGCAGTCTGCGCGCCACAATTAATTAGGGATGGGGGGATGAGGGGATGGGGGGATGGGGGGATGAGGGCATGGGGGGATGGGGAGATGAGGGCATGGGGGGACGGGGTTGCTTCATAACAACCCCGTGATTCACCATGGTCTTGGATCACGTGTTGAACTCGTGATCGACAGCTATTACCCTCCCGGTGAGAGCTCAGAGCTCGTGTATGCTCATATATGCCTGAACTTGTGTGTGTGTGTGTGTGTGTGTGTGTGTGTGTGTGTGTGTGTGTGTGTGTGTGTGTGTGTGTGTGTGTGTGTGTGTGTGTGTGTGTGTGTGTGTGTGTGTGTGTGTGTACACGTGCGTACATGTGTGTGTGTGTACACACGTACACGCATGTACACAGTCTTTTCCTTAGTGGAAGCTACACTAACTCCCGCAAGAAAGAGATATTTTTTCTATCTATCTATCTATTCTATTTATCATTTAACAAAGGCAAACAGACGTCATGCTAGTGATAAACACTGACCGTCACACACAATAGTGTCACTAAACATTACAAAAATTAAACAGCGTAAAAGAAAAAAAATCATAAAAAAATTAAAGTTCTTCCATTAAAAATGACACGTAATACACTTATGCTGTATAAAAACAAATCTTCCCCCTCTCCCCCGCCTTCCCCCCTCCCCCCACCTTCTCCCTCCCCCCGCCTTCCCCCTTCCCCCGCCTTCCCCCCTACCCCTTCCCCTCTCCCCCGCCTTCCCCCTCCCCCGCCTTCCCCCCCGCCCTTTCCCCTCTTCTTCACATGAAGACCCTCCGACAACTCAATATAGCGAAGTAAGAAGCCAAATAATGGAGAGGAGAGGCGAGACGAGTGTGTGTGTGTGTGAAATTTTATTCAATGTGGCCCGTCTGAGAAATCTCCCCTGTCGCGCTACATCTGCATACGCGTGTAAGAAAGCGGGCGCCCGGAGGAGGAGGAGAAGGAGGAGGAGGAGGACGAGGACCAGGAGGAGGACGACCAGGAGGAGGAGGAGGACGACGACGAGGAGGACGAAGAAGAGGAGGACGAGGAAGAGGAGGACGAGGAGGAGGAGGAGGAGGAGGAATTGGAGGAGGACGAGGAGGAAGTGGGGAGGAGGAGGAAGTGGGGAGGAGGAGGAAGAGGAGGAGGAAGAGGAGGAAGAGGAAGTGGGGAGGAGGAGGAAGTGGGGAGGAGGAGGAAGTGAGGAGGAGGAAGGAGGGAGAAGAGGAGGAAGAACAGGAAGAACAGGAAGAACAGGAAGAAAAGGAGGAAGAGGAGGAAGAAAAGGAGGAAGAGGAGGAAGAAAAGGAGGAAGAGGAGGAAGAAAAGGAGGAAGAGGAGGAAGAAGAAGAGGAAGAGGAGGAAGAAGAAGAGGAAGAAGAGTGGGGAGGCAGTGCCAAGGGAAAAGAAAGGAAAGAGAAGGGGAAGGGAGTGGATGGGAAGAAGAGGAAGAAGAGGATCAAAAGGAATTGGAGTAGCAGCAGAAGGAAGAGGAGGGAAAAGAAAAAAAGAGAAGGAAAGAAAAATGAAGAAAAGGGAAGAGAAGGGGAAAATAAAGGTAAAGAAGAAAAAGTATCGGAAGTGGGAGGGGAGGGGAGGGGAGGGGAGGAAGAGAAGAAAAGGGGAGGGGAGGGGAGGGGAGGAGAGGGGAGGGAAGGGGAGGGAAGGGGAGGGGAGGGAAGGGGAGGGGAGGGGAGAGTAGGGAAGGGGAGAGGAGAGTAGGGAAGGGAAGCCGAAGGAAAGAAATTAAAGGGATATGAAGGAGAGAGAAGGGAAGGGAGAAAGGGAAAATGGAAGGGAAGGGGAAATGATGGGGGAGGGAAGATGAAGGGAGGGGAGTGGGGAGGGAAAGAATCCTGAAGTGAAGGCAACAGAGGAGGGGAGTCACATGGAGGAGGGGAGTCACATGGAGGAGTAGGAAGAGGATTTGAGGGGTTCAGGAGGAAAGAAGAGGGGAGTGGAAGAGGGGAGTGGAAGAGGGGAGGGGAAGAAGGAAGTGGACGTGGGGAGTGGAAGAGGGGAGTGGAAGAGGGGAGTGGAAGAGGGGAGTGGAAGAGGGGAGTGGAAGAGGGGAGTGGAAGAGGGGAGTGGAAGAGGGGAGTGGAAGAGGGGAGTGGAAGAGGGGAGTGGAAGAGGGGAGTGGAAGAGGGGAGTGGAAGAGGGGAGAGGAAGAGGGGAGAGGAAGAGGGGAGTGGAAGAGGGGAGTGGAAGAGGGGAGTGGAAGAGGGGAGTGGAAGAGGGGAGTGGAAGAGGGGAGTGGAAGAAGGGAGTGGTGGAAGGAAGGAGTGGTGGAAGGAAGGAGTGGTAAGGATTGGAGGGTAGGAAACGCTTTCAGCAAAAGCAAGCGTTTCTATCCTTGGGGGAAAAGTAAAAGGAGGGAAATTGAGGGGAGATAAAGGTATAGGAGAGGAGAGGGATAGGGTGGGAGAGGGGAAAAGTGAGGGAAACGAGGGGTAGTGAGAGGAAGGGGTAGTGAGAGGAAGGGGTAGTGAGAGGAAGGGGTAGTGAGAGGAAGGGGTAGTGAGAGGAGGGGGTAGTGAGAGGAAGGGGAAGAGAGAGGAAGGGGAAGAGAGATGAAGGGGAAGTGAGTAGAGGAGAGGGGAAGGAAGGGGAAGGTAAGGGGAAGGGAAGGGAGGGGAAGGGAAAGGAGGGGAAAGGAGGGGAAGGGAGGGGAGGGGAGGGGAAGGGAGGGGAAGGGGAAGGGAAGGGAAGGGAGGGGAAGGGAAGGGAGAGGAGGGGAAGTGAAGGGAGGGGAGGGGAAGGGGAAGTGAAGGGAGGGGAGGGGAAGGGGAAGGGAAGGTAGGGGAATGGGAAGGGAAGGTAGGGGAATGGGAAGGGGAGGGAGGGGAGGGGAGGGGAAGGGAAGGGAAGGGAGGGGAGGGGAAGGGGAAGGGAGGGGGGAGTGGAAGGGAGGGGAGGGGAGGGGAGGGGAAAGGAGGGGAAAGGAGGGGAAAGGAGGGGAGGGGAAAGGAGGGGAGGTGCAGGGAGGGGGAAAGGTATTTAGGAAAAGTAAAACAAAAACAAAAACAAAAAAGGAAAGAAAAGGGGAGAAAGAAAGGAAAGAAGGAAAGACAAAGAAAGGAAAAGCGTCGTCGTCGTTAGGGGAAGGTCAGATGAGGTCAAGGCCAAGGTCAAGGCTAAAAGTGCGAAGTTCAAGAATAATAAAATATTAAATTAAATTAAGATATAAAGAATCATACTAAACAAAAAGTGACAAATAAACAAGAAGAGGAAGAAAAGAAACAGACGAGAAACGTGGAAACAGGACACGAAACAGAGACGGAAAAGCGTAGTGGAATAAGATGAAACGCGTTCAGAGAAACAAGAAGAAGCTACAGCTTCTGGAACATCACAAGATCTTCGCCTCAGAACAAATCCGGCTCAGGGTGTCAACTTAAACACCCTTCCACCCCTTCTCCCCCCGCCCCTTCCCCCCACGAACCCCCCACCCCCTTCCCCCCCACGAACCCCCCTCCCCCTCCTCTTCTTCCTCCTCCTCCCCCTCTTCCTCCAACTCCACAAGCAGTCCTCCTTTGCTTCCGGGTACACTCCTCTAAGAATTCCAGGGAGGAGGGAGGAGGGAGGAGGAGGAGGGAGGAGGAGGGAGAGGGAGGAGGGAGAAGGAGGAGGAAAGAGGAAGAAGAAAGAGGGAGGAGGGAGGAGGAGGAGGGAGGAGGAGGGAGGAGGAGGAGGGAGGAGGGAGAAGGAGAAGGGAGGAGGGAGGAGGGAGGAGGAGGGAGAAGGAGGAGAGAAGAATGAAGGGAAGAAGGGGTGGGAGGAGGGAGGAAGGAGGAGGAGGGAGGAGGAGGAGGGAGGAGGGAGAGGGAGGAGGGAGAAGGAGGAGGGAGCAGGAGGAGGGAGGAAGAGGATGGAGGAGGAGGAGGGAGGAGGAGGAGGGAGGAGGGGAGAGAAGAATGAAGGGAGGAAGGGGTGGGAGGAGGGAGAAGGAGGGAAGAGGAGGAGGGAAGAGGAGGAGGGAAGAGGAGGAGGAGGGAAGAGGAGAAAGGAGAAGGAGGGAAAAGGAGGAGGGAGGAGGGAGAAGGAGGAGGGAGGAGGGAGGAGAAGGAGGAGGGAGGAGGGAGGAGGAGGGAGAAGGAGGAGGGAGGAGGGAGAAGGAGGAGGGAGGAGGGAGAAGGAGGAGGGAGGAGGGGAAAGAAGAATGAAGGGAGGAAGGGGTGGGAGGAGAGAGGAGAGATGAGGGCGGGGGTAAGAGAGGTGGGGAAGAGAGGAAGAGAGAGAAGAGAGGAAGGAAGAGGGGAAAGGAAGAACAAAGAGAGGAAGGATAATATTAGAGGGAGGAGGGGCGAAGAACGAGAGTGGAGGGTGAGGGAAAAGGGAGAAGGAGGAGGGAAGAGGAAGGGAGGAGGGAAACAAAGGGACGAGAGAGGGAAGAGGAAGGGAGAACGGAAGAGGAAGGTGGAGGGAAAAGGGAGGAGTAAGACGGATGGAAGAGGGGAAGAGGGGAAGGGGAGGAAAGAAGGGAGGAGAGAAAAGAAGGGACGAGAGAGAGAATAGGAAGGGGGAAAGGAAGAGGAATGGGGAAAGGAAGAGGAAGGGGGAAAGGAGGAGGAAGGTGGAGGGAAGAGGAAATGGAGGGAAAGGAGGACAGGGGATAAAGGAGGGAAAGGGAGCAAAGGAGTGGGAGGGAAAAGGGAGCAAGGAGGGGGAGGGAAAAGGAAGGAGGGAGGAAGTAAGAGGGAGGAAATGGGGGGAGGGAAAGAGGATGAAAAAAGAGAGAAGACAGGAGGGAAGAATGAGAAATAGAGAGAGGAATGGCAGATTGAAGGAAGGAAGGAGAGGGGGGCAGAAGATAAAGGAGGGAGGAGGAGGAGGATAAGGAGATTAGGTAGAAGAAAAAGAAGAAAAGAAGAAAAGAAAAGAAGAAAAGAGAAAGAAAAGATAAAGAGAAGGAAAGAAGAGTAAAGGGAGGGAAGAAGAAAATAAGAAACGAAGAAAAAAAGAAGAAACGAAGAAGAAAAGAAGAAACGAAGAAGAAAAGAAGAAACGAAGACGAAAAGAAGAAACGAAGACGAAAAGAAGAAACGAAGAAGAAAAGAAGAAACGAAGAAGAAAAGACGAAACGAAGAAGAAAAGACGAAACGAAGAAGAAACGAAGAAGAAAAGAAGAAACGAAGAAGAAAAGAAGAAACGAAGACGAAAAGAAGAAACGAAGACGAAAAGAAGAAACGAAGAAGAAAAGAAGAAACGAAGAAGAAAAGAAGAAACGAAGACGAAAAGAAGAATCGAAGAAGAAAAGAAGAAACAAAGAGGACAAAAAGAAACGATGAAGAAGAAACGAAAAAGAATAATCGAAGAAGAAGAAGAAACGGAGGAGAGCAAGAAGAAAACGAAGAAGAAACAAGGAAAAGAAACGAAAATAAAAGGAATAGAAGAAAAGGCTAAAAGAAAGAAGATAAAGAAGATAAACAATAATACTAAGAAGTCACCGAGGAAGCGAGCGGAAGTCATCAATGAAACAAAAAAAAGAGCAAGAAGAGGCAAGATGAAGAAAGGCAAAAGGGAGAAGGAAGAAAAGGAATGAAAATGGGAAGGGGATGGATGGGAAGGGATAGGAAGAGAAGGGAAAGTAAAGTGAAGGGGAAAGAATATGAAGGAAAGGGAAGGGAAGGGAAGAAAGTATGAAAGAAAAGAAAGGAAAGGGATTGAAAAGGAAGAGAAGTGAAGGGGAAGAGAAGGGAAGGTAAATAGATGAAATGTGAAGGGAAGGGAAAGGAAGGGGAGGAAGGGAAAGGAAGGGGAGGAAGGGAAGGGAAAGGAGGGAAGGGAAGGGGAGGAAGGGAAGAGAGTATGAAAGAAAGGGAAGGGAAGGAAAAGGAAGAGAAGGGAAGGGGAATAGATGAAATGGGAAAGGAAGGGAAGGGGAATAGATGAAATGGGAAAGGAAGGGAAGGAGGAGAAAGGAAGGGAAGGGAAGAGAATATGAAGTAAAGAAAAGGGAAGGCCAGGGAAGGGAAAAGAATATGAAGCAAAGGGAAGGGAAGGAAAAGGAAGGGAAGGGAAGGGAAGTAAAGGAAAGGAAAGGGAACTAAAGGGAATGTGAATGGAAGGGAAGGGAAGGGAAAGGAAGGGAACGGAAAGCAAGGGAATGTAAAGGAAAGTGAAGGAGGAGGAAGGAAGGGGAAGGAAGGGAAGAGAAGGAGGAGAAAGGGAAAGAAAGGAAATATGAAAGGAAGGGAAGGGAAGAAGGAGAAGGGAAGTGAAGAGAATATGAACCAAAGGAAAGGGAAGGAAAAGGAAGGGAAGGGAAAGAAAGCGATTGTGAAGGATAGGGAAGGGAAGGGAAAGGGAAGGGAAAAGAAGGGAAGGAGAACGGAAGGGAAGAGACTGTTAAGGGAATGTTACCCAACGTTGATAAGAACTTCACCCCCAAGAGGCGCTCACCTACACCCGAGCCATTCGTCACCTAAACCTGGACGGCCCGGGCAAGTGGCAGTCACCGAGTCCCTGTAGTTCACTTGGGCAGCTTGAGGCGGGCAGCTTGAGGTGTCATGACGTCACAAAAGGGGCGTGGCCAGTGCTTCTCATGTTGCATGTCTTGCAATGCGATCTCTCCACTTGTTGCACGGCCAAGAGGACAGCGGTGGCCAAAAGTCTTGGAAACCTTTTGCATGAGTTTTTGTAGTTTATTTCAGTTGGTGTCGTCAGGCGATTTTATTCATTTGTGGTGGGGTAGGGAGGGGTACTACACCAAATCAGCAAAAAAAAAATATATATATGCTTCTTACTGGGCCCTTTATGCATATTGCTTCTTTATAAGGACAAACAAACTATAAGAAAATAATACATACTGAAATACTCAGACCAACCAATTATATCCTGGTTGCTGCTAGACATTAAGGTTGTATACTAGCGTGTTAAAGCGATCTCCCTTTCTACTACAGTGACGCTCTTTAAATACTTGGTTCTGTCTATCGTCAGACTGTTTTACTCTAGTGGGGGGGGCAAATGGTACCCCCCTCCTTAGAAGTGAGCAAGATTGTTTGACGACAGAAAATCATTTTCCCAGTAATTTGGTTTATTCAATATCTGGTTGACTAAGAAATAGATAAATATAATTTATATATACATCATAATTAATAATGATAATAATAATAAAGATCGACTAACGACAAACAAAAGCATACGAAGATTTCATTAATTAATAAAGAAATTAAATTGTTGACAAAATTTAATATTTTCGTGTATTCTTATTTTCACGATTGTATTGTAATACTTTCGCAGTAGCATTACTTTCACGGAATTTTTTTTTTCACGTCGATAATATCTTCGCGTTTGTCTCTGCTGTTTAGTATAAAGCTATTTACCAGTTTACTCATCAGTTCTGTAACTCCCTTTGATCGTTTTTTTTTTTTTTCATCATGTCAGAATAAATTGTTCAGTTGACTTCCCAAAACAAAAATCTTATCTATGCAACAGCTACGGGAGCTGTCGCGAAGTTAAACGAATCACAAAGAAATGAATATATAAAACATGACTTCCACGATATCATTACTTCCAGCGACAAGAAAAAAAAAAAAACGTCAAATTTCCTTTTCTACAGGGATCAAAACACGAAGACACCCAGCGACCTTAGGGCACTCTGTAAACGACCCAAAACAAGCCTGGAGACTGTGAGAACGTGTCAAGAGAAACCCTTTGTGCAACAGATGGACACGACGCTGGTTAGAGAGCGCTTCAAGCGGCCAATACCAGTTGGCACTGAATGGCACTGAGTGCCACTCAACATCCTCGCCATCCACTTACATCTCACAGACAGCCATCAGCCTGGTCATCTGTGCCTCAGTCTCCTGCCGTTAAGACCAATTTGTAATGTTATGTTCTCCTTTTGATCCATCCACGCTTTGATGTTGGTGTCGGTGATGTCGCCATAGTTGTCGGACCTTTTTGAAATGAAAGCATATTTTAGGCTTTCTAAAAACTTTTTTTTTTTTTTTCTTTTTGTAAACCTTCAGACAAGCACCAGTTTGGACACATTCGCGGGTGGGTCTTGTTTTTTATTTTTTATTCTTTATTCATTTATTTATTTATTTATTTAATTTAATTTATTTATTTATTCATTTATTTATCTATTTATTTTGTGTGTAGGTTTATGTCACCTTGGTTGATCCTCTTCGGGAAGTGAAACTTTGTGAAATATTAACACATATTCCAGTATCCTTTTCACAAGTCTTCTAGCAAGCAAGAGCATTTTAAGAACCCTTCCTTAAGGGGCCATCACATCGTGCTATCTCCAACCTTCATTTGAATAACTAGATTTTGACTTCGCTAGACTTCTCTCAACATTTGAACAGTATGTCTAACATTTGCATAAGTTTACAATCTCATAGTTCATCATTCAGTTTTGCTAAATGTTGACAAAGATATTTTGATATTTGGAAATTTGAAAATTCAAATATTGTAACCGAAGTTGTTTTTACTCAAACGAACTCTATTGTCGGTGTTGAAGCCCGTGGAAGCCCAGTATGATAACCCCCTTTAAGGCGACGCATTTACAAACTCTGTCAAGTCTAAGGGATTAAGGATTTCATTCAGTTTAGGGTAAGACGGGGTCAAAGGTCAACTTGAGTGTTAAAGGTCAATTTGAGTGTTAAAGGTCAATTTGAGTGTTAAAGGTCAACTTGAAAGTTAAAGGTTAACTTAAAAAGTTAAAGGTCCACTTGAAAGTTAAAGGTCAACTTGAAAGTTAAATGTCAACTTAAGTGTTAAAGGTCAACTTGAGTGTTAAAGGTCAACTTGAGTGTTAAGGGTCAACTTGAAGTGTTAAGGGTCAACTTGAGTGTTAAGGGTCAACCTGAGTGTTAAGGGTCAACCTGAGTGTTAAGGGTCAACCTGAGTGTTAAGGGTCAACCTGAGTGTTAAGGGTCAACTTGAGTGTTAAAGGTCAACTTGAGTGCCAGCTTAATCTGAAAGAACAATTAAAGCCGATGATTCTCTAAATCGTTTCAACATCCTAGAGGTCAAAATTAGAAGAATATCTAAAAAAAAAATATCGTTCTCTCCCCCTTTCTTTTTTTCTTCTCTCTCTCTCTCTCTCTCTCTCTCTCTCTCTATCTCTCTCTCTCTCTCTCTCTCTCTCTCTCTCTCTCTCTCTCTCTCTCTCTCTCTCTTTCTTCCTTATCTCCCTCTCTCTCTGTCCCCTCTCTCTCTCTGTCCCCCCTCTCTCTCTCTGTCCTCTCTCTCTCTGTCCCCTCTCTCTCTCTGTCTCTCCCCTTTCTCTCTCTATCTCTGTCTCTCCCCACCTCTCTCTCTGTCTCTCCCCACCTCTCTCTCTCCCTCTCCCCTCTTTCTCTCGTTTTCTCCCTCTCTCCCCCTCCCTCTCTCTTTCCCGCTCTTTCAGTATTCCACTGACTATCGGCGCCGCCATCACGAACACAACAAAAACAAGGAGTCTTGCACGTGCCCCCCCTCCTCCTCCTCCTCTTCCTCCTCCTTCTCCTCCTCCTCCTCCTCCTCCTTCCCCACCACCATCAGCGAGCACTTCATCACAGACGACAGCACCGTCTCTCATTCCATGGCCTCGACGCGCCGTTTGTCTGTCTGCTTGTCTGTGTCTGTCTGTCTGTCTGTCTGTCTGTCTGTCTGTCTGTCTGTCTCTGTCTACACGACCTTCGTCGAATGGAGACCTCGCCTTCCTCCTCCTCCTCCTCGCTTCCTTTCTTTCCTTTTGTACGAATTCCTTTAAGAGTTGTTTACACGACACAAACCCTCGCACTTGAATCACGATGAATGGAAGAGAGAGAGAGAGAGAGAGAGAGAGAGAGAGAGAGAGAGAGAGAGAGAGAGAGAGAAAGGGAAGGAAGAGAGAAAAGGAAAGAAAAGAGAAGAGGAAGGTAGAGAGAGGAGGAGGGAAGAAAGAGAGGAAGAGGAAGGAAAAGAAAGAGAAAGAGAATGAGAAAGAGACTGAGAAATAGAAAGAATGAAAAAGAGAAAGAGAAAGAATGAAAAAGAGAAAGAATGAAAAAGAGAAAGAATGAAAAAGAGAAAGAAAGAAATAGAACGAGGACGAGAAAGATAAAGGGAAAGAGAAAAAGAGGTTGTAGGGTGAGAACGGGAGAAATGGGAAATAGAGAGAGAGCAAGAGTGTTGGGGATAGAGTGAGAACAGGAGAGAGGAGAGGAATAGAGAGAGAGAGAGAGAGAGAGAGAGAGAGAGAGAGAGAGAGAGAGAGAGAGAGAGAGAGAGAGAGAGAGAGAGAGAGAGAGAGAGAGAGAGAGAGAGAGAGAGAGAGAGAGTGAGAGAAAGGGGGGTGGGAGAGAGGGAGTAGAGTGAAGCCAGGCAAGACTATCAGACCTGGTCCAGACCATGTACTACACCCACGCAGTCCAGTCTGACCTCAGACCCACACAGAGGGTTGCCAAGACATAGGCACAGCCCAAGAACAGACCGCAAGAACATACCAAAATAGACCAAAATAGACCAGAATAGACCAACCTACCAAGACCCAACACATCCCAGCCCAGCAAAGCCCAATTCAGACCATTTCAACACTGTCTAGCCCAGCCTGTCTCAGTCTCATCCGGTCTAAAGCGTTTATGCACAACTCAGTCTAGTCACGGACAACCCATTGCAGTCTAACTCGGCCCAGCTTGTCTCAGGTCACAATAAACAAGTCTAATCCAAATAAAGGCCAATGCCGGCTACTAGTGACGTTGGCAGACTCTACGCGTAGACTGAGGTGAACAGAGGCTGAGGAGAGAGAAGAGGAAGAACAGGAAGAACAGGAGGAATAGGGGAAGGAACAGGAGGCGGAAGATGAGGAAGGAGGAGGAGGCGGAAGACGAGGACGGAGGAGGAGGAAGAGGAGGAAGAAGAGGAGGAGGAAGAAAAGGAGGAGGAAGCTGAGGAGGAAGCGGAGGAGGAAGCGGAGGAGGAAGCGAAGGAGGGGGAAGAGGACGAGGAAGAGAGGGAGGCAGAGGAGGGAGAGAGGAAGGCGGAGGAGGGAGAGAGGAAGGCGGAGGAGGGAGAGAGGAAGGCGGAGGAGGAAGAAAGGAAGGCGGAGGAGGAAGAGGAGGAAGAGGATGAAGAGTAGGATTACGAGTAAGATGAAGAGTAAGATGAAGAGTAAGATGAGGAGGAAGTGGAAGAAGAGAAGTGGAGAAGGAAGAGGAGGAAGAAGAGGTCGAGGAAGATGAGGACGAGGAAAAAGAGGAGCAAAATGAGAACAAGGAAGAGGAGGTAGAGGAAGAAGACGAGGATGAGGAACAGGACGAAGAGGAGGAGGAACAGGACGAAGAAGAAGAGGAGGAACAGAACGAGGAAGGAGAAGAGGAGTAGGAGGAAGAGGCGAAGGAAAATGAAGAGGAGGAAGAGCAGGAGGAGGCGGAGGAAGAGGACGAGGATGAGGACGAGTAAGATGAAGAAAAGGAAGAGGACGAGGAAGAAGAGGAAGAGGACGAGGAAGAAGAGGAAGAGAAGGAAGAAGAGGAAGAGGAGGAAGAGGTGGAAGAGGACGAGGAAGACGAAGAGAAGACGAGAAAGAAGAGAAAGAGAAAGATGAGGAGGACGAGGAAGATGAGGAGGACGAGGAAGGAGGAGGAAGGAGGAGGACGAGGAAGGAGGAGGACGAGGAGGGAGGAGGACGAGGAGGGAGGAGGACGAGGAGGAAGGAGGAGGACGAGGAGGAAGGAGGAGGACGAGGAGGAAGGAGGAGGAGGAAGTAGGACCACGAGGAGGAAGGAGGACGACGAGGAGGAAAGAGGAGGACGAGGAGGAAAGAGGAGGACGAGGAGGACGAGGAGGAAAGAGGAGGACGAGGAGGAAGGAGGAAGAGGAGAATGAGGAGGATGAGGAGAATGAGGAGGAAGAGGAGGGAGAAGAGGAGGGAGAGGAGGAGAATGAGGGGGAGAATGAGGGGGAGGACGAGGAGGAGGAGGAGGACGAGGAGGAGGAGGAGGAGGACGAGGAGGAAAAGGACGAGGAGGAGGAGGAGAAGGACGAGGAGGAGGAGGACGAGGAGGAGGAGGACGAGGAGGAGGAGGACGAGGAGGAGGAGGACGAGGAGGAGGACGAGGAGGAGGACGAGGAGGACGAGGAGGAGGAGGAGGACGAGGAGGAGGACGAGGAGGAGGACGAGGAGGAGGACGAGGAGGACGAGGAGGACGAGGAGGAGGAGGAGGACGAGGAGGAGGAGGAGGACGAGGAGGAGGACGAGGAGGAGGACGAGGAGGAGGACGACGAGGACGAGGAGGAGGACGAGGACGAGGAGGAGGAGGAGGACGAGGAGGAGGAGGAGGAGGACGAGGACGAGGAGGAGGAGGAGGACGAGGAGGAGGACGACGAGGAGGAGGAGGAGGAGGAGGAGGACGAGGAGGAGGAGGACGAGGAGGAGGACGAGGAGGAGGACGAGGAGGAGGACGAGGAGGAGGACGAGGAGGAGGACGAGGAGGAGGACGAGGAGGAGGACGAGGAGGAGGACGAGGAGGAGGACGAGGAGGACGAGGAGGAGGACGAGGAGGAGGACGAGGATGAGGACGAGGATGAAGACGAGGAAGAGAAAGGATTCGAGGAGAAAGGATTCGAGGAGAAAGGATACGAGGAGGAGAAAGAATACGAGGAAGAAGAGAAAGAGGAAGCATATGAAGGAGGAGGAAGCATATGAAGGAGGAGGACGAGAAGGAGGAGGAGGAGGAGCAGGAGCAGTAGTGTAAGAAAGACAAGGAGGAATGTGAGAGAAAATCTTGTATACGTCTTCTTCGACCCAAAATAAGAATGTTTATTGAGCCATGGAAGGCCACCCGGAGCTCGCTCCGTCACGTCCTCGAAGACGTGTCCCCAGACCACCAAGACCTCTCTAGTCTTTCTTCACACAGGCGATGGGGGGTGGGGGAGGAGGAAGGGGGTGGGGGAGGAGGAGGAAGGGGTGGGGGAGGAGGAGGAAGGGGTGGGGGAGGAGGAGGAAGGGGTGGGGAGGAGGAGGAAGGGGTGAGGAGGAAGGGGTGAGGAGGAGGAAGGGGGTGAGGGGGGAGACAGGGGGTGGGGGAGGAAGGGGGAGGGAGAGGAGAGGAAGGGGAGGAGGAAGCGGTGGGGGAGGAGGAAGCAGTGGGGGAGGAGGAAGCAGTGGGGGAGGAGGAAGCGGTGGGGGAGGAGGGTTACGGGGGAGGGGGAGAAGTTACAGGGGAAGGGAAGGGGGTCACAGAGGAAAATGGAAGGGTTACAAGGGAAGGGGAGGGGTTACAGGAGAGGGGGAGGGTTACCGGTGAAGGGGAGGGGAGGGGATACAGAGGAGGGGTTACAGGGGAAGGGGAGGGGGTACAGGGGAGGGGTTACAGGGGAAGGGGAGGGGATACAGGGGAGGGGTTACAGGGGAAGGGGAGGGGTTACAGGGGAAGGGGAAGGGATACAGGGGAGGGGTTAAAGGGGAGTGGGAGGAGTTATAGGGGAGTAGGGGGTTACAGGAGAGTCGGAGGATTTATAGGGGAAGCGGAAGGGTTACAGGGGAGTGGGAGGAGTTACAGAGGAGGTGGAGGGGTTACAGGGAAAGGGGAAGGATTACAGTGAAGAGGAAAGGTTACAAGGGGGCTGTAGGGTAAGTGGGAGGGGTTACAGGGGTGGTGGAACGATTAAAGTGGAAGGATTAGAGGACGAGTGGAGAGAGGTTACAGGGGAGGGGGAGGGGAAGGAGAGGGGAGGTGTTATAGGGAAAGGGGAGGGGTTATAGGGAAGGGGGAGGGGTTACAAAGGAGAGGGGGAGGGGTTATAAAGGTAAATGGGAGGGGCTTCAGGGTAAGTGGGAGTGGTTACAGGGGAGGGGAGAGGTTACAATGGAAGAGGGAGGAGTTTCACAGGCGGAAAAGTGGGTGTGGCCTATTTCATCATTTTTGACTACACTGAGGTAATTTATTACAGAAACAATTTCTCCCTCTCCTTGATTTGAACTAGAAGAAAATACATATAGTGCGTCACCATCTTAAAAGGGGTCAACCTCTCCTTTGCAACCTACAAACGGTTCCCTCCCCGATCAGCTGGTGTTCCAACACCTGTCCACCACCTGTTGATCAGGTGGGGGAAGGGTGGACCACCTACTTGCTGAGGAAGGGGACAGAGGGGGTGGAGGAGATGGGGAAGGGGGAGGGGGAGGGGGAGAAGAGGAAGATTTCTAATTCTTCTGACGTCATAGTCAAGTCACTTCAGGTCACGTCTGTATACCACGGTCTTATGGGGCGTGGGCGAACCGCTGCTGCCGCCAGTGTATACCAGTGTCTTATGGGGCGTGGGCGAACCGCTGCTGCCACCAGTGTATACCGTTATGGTATGGGGCGTGGGCGAACCGCTGCTGCCACCAGTGTATACCGTTATGGTATGGAGTTGTGGCCACCGCGAGCCACCAGTGTAACCGGTGTAGGAGCACCGCTCGCCACCTGTTGTATACCAGTGTATACCAGTGTATACCGTTATGGTATGGTTGAGTAACCGTTAAATATGGTGTGGGTGAGAGCACCGCTGGACACCAGTGTATACCGTTATGGTATGGTTGAGTAACCGTTAAATATGGTGTGGGTGAGAGCACCGCTGGACACCAGTGTATACCGTTATGGTATGGTTGAGTAACCGTTAAATATGGTGTGGGTGAGAGCACCGCTGGACACCAGTGTATACCGTTATGGTATGGTTGAGTAACCGTTAAATATGGTTACGTAGGGAAGTCTTAATGTGGCGAGATAGACTCCAAAGCGGGAGTTTTCTATTTATTAAACAACAAGAGTTTCTGGTTAAACTACAAATGGAATGCCCCTTGGGGCTAAATACAATAAGTGCCAGGCCTTGACCTAGGGCACGATAGCTCTGACCTCCGGCCGGTAGGTTCGTGACCTACCCAGCCTCTGGCAGTAGGTTCTTCACCTACTCCAGGACAAAACAGCAGAGACTAGCCAAAACCTGGTCAACAATATATTTTGTAGATACAACATACCACACAAAATGTTATCTGACAATGGCTCAGAATTCAAAAATGAGGTGATGCGCGAAATAGCACATCTCTACAACATTGACCAAACATTTGCCACTGCATACCACCCCCAGGGAAACGGTCTGACTGAGTTAGGTTGTTAACTTTTCTGAAGTCAACAACAGGGCGTAAGGTTCCGTCTTTCTTAGGGACCAAAAAGAGGGGACTGTTCCATGGGGAGTCTGAGTGGGAAATTACGCCTTGGTGTATCATCTCATGTACACTGTCATTGACTTGGGATTTCCTACTGTGGGGTATGCGGTAAGCGGGGGTGTATGAAGGGGTGGTGTTCGGGGGAGTTTGGATGTGATGTTTGATTATATCACATTTGCCTAGTGGTTCGTCTTCTAAGGCGACAGCTGATCTATTCCTCTGTAGGAGAGCTAATAGCTCGTTATGACTTTCTCCGTCAGCTGATGTCGTGATTTGGTCTGGGGGAATAGGGGAAGGGGTTGTGTTGGTCTTACTTGGTTGATGTGTTGCGGCAGTGGTTCCTGGATAGGGGAATTATGGAGATGGACTGCGCAGATGTTTGTATTCTTCCTGATATTACGGTGTTGGTCTGAGGTGTTTGTTAACATAGCTAGTGTATATTTATGTACTCACAGCAGTTGATTATTTCTCTAAATACACAATCTTAATACCACTCCAGGACAAAACAGCAGAGACTGTAGCCAAAACCTGGTCAACAATATCTTTTGTAGATACAACATACCACAACACAATGTTATCTGACAATGGCTCAGAATTCAAAAATGAGGTGATGCGCGAAATAGCACATCTTTACAACATTGACCAAACATTTGCCACTGCATACCACCCCCAGGGAAACGGTCTGACTGAGCGAACAAATCGCAAGGTCCTAGAAATTCTCAGACCATTGGTCAATGACCTCATGGACACTTGGGAAGATTGGCTACCACAGGTACAAGCCAGTATCAATAGCACAGTCAATTCCGCAACAAAGATGTCCCCACATGAGATTATTTTCGGCCAACCAATGCGCCTACCCTACCAAATATTCAATCAACCACCCCCACCCTTATACAACCTAGATAACCTCGCACACTGCATCAAAAGAGGCATGCAAACAATTTACAAAAAAGTTAGAGCAAACCTGAAAGAAGCCAGGAAAAGACAAAGACAAAACAACACAAACGGTCAATTCCACTTGACATAGCACCTGGCGACACAGTCATGTTAAAAGACTCAGGTAGAACAAACAAACTCAAACCAAAATTCCTAGGCCCCTTCATAGTCACAAGTTCACTCCCTAACAATGTTTTCCTACTAACAGATCCTTCTGATCACACCACCTTCACCATACATGGAGAGAAGTTGAGAAAGGTCAAACTGAACCTCGACCCAATCTCACCTCCCATCCACAACCCACCTATCACAGACACACACCAATCACCAATACGCAAGTCTCATCCCATGACTCTGCGTCGACGCAACTAAACATGCACTCTAGCTCTCGCCCCTGAAAGATGCAGGACGTCATGTATCTATCAGTGGAGGTTAAAATGGCCCATTTCCAATAAGAACTCTTTTCCACATATCTATCAAAACTTCTCTACTTCCTTCCGACCAATATAACCTTAGCGAGAGTCAGATAAACATATCCTCATTCACTGAGACATAACCTTCATCCTCCAAAAGTAAATACATCATTAATTACCCACCTTAAACATCGACTACTTTTGACATGGACTCATTCGACTTACATCATAGGATTCTTCCATATAACTCCACGGCCCTTTACCTCTTAATCATTCTCTTTATACTAATAATAATAATCATATTCTGTTGCATGAAGTAACACCTTCCAAAACCTTTCCACCTCCATACCCAAATTATTGTAAACCTAGATTAAGTTTATTCTTGTGTCTCACCCAATATCTTAAATACCATAAACATTCTTACAGAAACTATATATCCATACTATGAAATAAAACAAGTGCAATGTGACACACCAAACTGACCATAGAACAGTGTTTAGAAAAACAACACTCCCAACAGTGATAGTGTTAAACCATAAAAACCATAACATTTAAAAAGTGAATTAAACAGTGTATGTGAAATCCAATATAACATGTAATCTGGTGAGACACAACGTTACACTTCTGAGACACAACATCGCTACCCCTTATTTACAGTGCATGATCCCCCTTGGGGACCTCAGAATCACTTCAACAACACCCCCCCATCTGCACATTTATAATCCCACAGGATTTTGTTTCTCTGAATTTTTTTATAGATGTATTACCCATATATATACTTTTGTAAACCATGTACCCTAGGTGCCAGGAGCCACCTAACCCAGGGGGAGAGAGAGATGTATACGCCTCATATACATGTGAGTATATCACTCAGTCATATAACCCACTCACCTCCACTCACTCCCACACTCACACCAGCCATCCGACAATAAGGCGCCTAAGACATCCTGTTCATTTCGCTGACAAAGCACTCCCTGCCGCGCCACCACTCACCATGCACACACGATCACACGCGATCACCACAAATAACCACACAGTAATAAACACATTATTACGTATACTGACTATATTATAGTCTGGCTGTCAGACTAAATTATAAACTAATTATGTAAATTAAAATAAGATGTGACGAACTAAATCCAGCTCACATAAATAATTCAGTTATACGAGCGTGGCACCTCACAAAGGAGTTTCCGGCCTTCTTAAGGTGATGCACGGAGCTCGGAGGCCATCGGTTCTTAGTGACGTGCCTTAGTGATAAGACTGTGTAATAGTGTCTGAACTAAATTTATACTGGATACGACAATAAAGAAACAAAAACTTAGAGGCGTTTGTGCAGTGGACCCTTATTGTAATGATGTGACGACCCCGTTACATTTTTGTGTTTACAAGTGACGTTGGATGGAAACGATGTATCCATACCGTTACACCCGTCCCGTTACAACGTCACTCAGCGCCTCTTTGTGCAGTCGTGTGTGTCTCGTCTTGATAGACAGACAGACACACACACACACACACACACACACACACACACACACACACACCACAACACACACACACACACACACACACACACACACGCGCGCGCGCGCGCGCGACTATGGTGCGGTTGGTAGAGTTCCCGGCTGCCACTACGGAGGTCCGGGTTCGAATCCCGCCCAGGGCTGAATTATTTCAGTATTGCTGCGCTACGAATCGGGGAGTTGGGTGTGTGTATGTGCATGTAAAGTCACAGCACTATCCATAGATCGGTCATATGAGCTCTGAGCTCTCTTCCGGGCGGGAATTAGCTGTTGATCACGAGTCCAAGATTATAGTGTGTGTGTGTGGGGGGGGGGGGAGGGAGAGAGAGAGAGAGAGAGAGAGAGAGAGAGAGAGAGAGAGAGAGAGAGAGAGAGAGAGAGTGAGAGAGAGAGAGAGAGAGAGGGGAGAGAGAGAGAGAGAGAGAGAGAGAGAGAGAGAGAGAGAGTCAAATAAGCTAGAAGACACACTGCCTCCCTCCGCGTCGTAATAGACGAGACCTCTTCATGGATCCCACGCGGTCTTGGGACACCCCGCGTATCGCCCCCATGTGGCCAAAACCCAGTCTTAGTAGGGGGGTTGGAGGGGGGGGTTGGTGGAGGGGGGAGGGGGAAGAGGGGGGAGGGGGGAAGAGGGGGGGGGAAAAGGGGAGGGGGAAAAGGGGAGGGGGAAAGGGAGGGGGGAAAGGGGAGGGGGAAGGGGAGGGGGAAGAGGAGGGGGAAGAGGGGAGGGGGAAGAGGGGAGGGGAAGAGGGGAGGGGGGAGGGGAGAAGAGGGAGGGGGAAGAGGGGGAGGGGGAAGAGGGAAGAGGGGAGGGAGGAAGAGGGGAGGGAGGAAGAGGGGAGGGAGGAAGAGGGGAGGGAGGAAGAGGGGAGGGAGGAAGAGGGGAGGGAGGAAGAGGGGAGGGAGGAAGAGGGGAGGAAGAGGGGAGGGGGAAGAGGGATGGGGAAGAGGGATGGGGAGAGGGAAGGGGGAAGAGGGATGGGGAGAGGGAAGGGGGAAGAGGGGAGGGGGAGAGGGGAGGGGGAAGAGGGGAGGGGGAAGAGGGGAGGGGGAAGAGGGAGGGGGAGAGGGGAGGGGGAAGGGGGAGGGGGGAAGAGGGGAGGGGAAGAGGGGAGGTGGGAGTAGGGGAGGTGGAGTAGGGGGAGAGGGGGTTGGAGATTGGGTAGGGGGAAGGGGGTAGGGGGAGAGGGGGTAGGGGGAAGGGGGTAGGGGAGAGGGGAAGGGTAGGGGAGAGGGGAAGGGTAGGGGAGAGGGGTAGGGGAGAGGGGGTAAAGAGGGGAGTAGGGGAGTAGGGGAGGTGGTAGGGGGAGACAGGGTAGGGGAGAAGGGGTAGAGGAGAGGGGTAGGGGGAGAGGGTGGGGGAGAGGGGTAGGTAGAGAGGGGGTAGGGGGAGAAGGGTAGAAGAGAGGGGGTAGGGGGAGAGGGTAGGGGAGAGGGGGTGGGGGAGAGGGGGTAGGTAGAGAGGGGGTAGGGGGAGAGGGGCAGGAGAGGGGGTAGGGGGAGACAGGGTGGGGGAGAGGGGGTAGGGGGAGAGACGGGTAGGGAGAGTATGTAGGGGAGAGGGGGTATGGGTGGGGGAGAGATGGTATGGGGAGAGGAATAGGGAAGAAAATCGTAGTCTCTTACACTGTCTCTTGGGTCTCTCTTAACCCTTCAAGGTCTCAGTCATTCATTGTCTTCCTCTAAGTCTCCCATAGTCTATTCAAGTCTCCCATACCCCCCGCAGCCTCTCCAGACCTCTCATAGAGTCTCTTAAGGCCCATCTTTAAGGTCACTCAAGGTCTCCAGGTCTACCACAGTATCTCCAACATAGCTTCAGGTTTCTCAAAGTGACGAGTTTTTATGCCTGTCAATCGCTCAAGGGCCCTCACACAAGCTCTCAATATCTCTCAGTGGCATTAGTCAGTGGATCAGTGGAGTCAGTCAGTGGAGTCAGTCAGTGGAGTCAGTCAGGAGTCAGTGGAGTCAGACGGGAATTAGTCAGTGGATCAGTGGAGTCAGTCAGTGGAGTCAGTCAGTGGAGTCAGGAGTCAGTGGAGTCAGGAGTCAGTGGAGTCAGGAGTCAGTGGAGTCAGGAGTCAGTGGAGTCAGGAGTCAGTGGAGTCAGGAGTCAGTGGAGTCAGTGGACTCAGTCAGTGGACTCAGTCAGTGGACTCAGTCAGTGGACTCAGTCAGTGGACTCAGTCAGTGGACTCAGTCAGTGGACTCAGTCAGTGGACTCAGTCAGTGGACTCAGTCAGTGGACTCAGTCAGTGGACTCAGTCAGTGGACTCAGTCAGTGGACTCAGTCAGTGGACTCAGTCAGTGGACTCAGTCAGTGGACTCGGTCAGTGGACTCGGTCAGTGGACTCGGTCAGTGGACTCGGTCAGTGGACTCAGTCAGTGGACTCAGTCAGTGGACTCAGTCAGTGGACTCAGTCAGTGGACTCAGTCAGTGGACTCAGTCAGTGGACTCAGTCAGTGGACTCAGTCAGTGGACTCAGTCAGTGGACTCAGTCAGTGGACTCAGTCAGTGGACTCAGTCAGTGGACTCAGTCAGTGGACTCAGTCAGTGGACTCAGTCAGTGGACTCAGTCAGTGGACTCAGTCAGTGGACTCAGTCAGTGGACTCAGTCAGTGGACTCAGTCAGTGGACTCAGTGGAGTCAGTCAGTGGCGTCAGTCACTCGTGTCTGGTACACCACTTTGGTGCCTTTACGTGTCACAGGAATACGTAGACGCGCGCGCGCAGCACGCACACAAACACAGTACAGCACGAGGGCCGAACAAGGAAAAAACGCGAGCGAGATCAAAGCAGACATGGCTGGCACGGATCCAGCGGCAAAAAGACTCGAGAGGGGGAGAAGGTATGGGAGGGGGAGAGGGGGAGAGGGGGAAGGAGGGAGTGGGGAGGGGGGTGGGAGTGGAACGAAGTGGTGTTTCGGGGGGAGAAAGGGAAGGAGAGAGGAGGGAGGCCAGGGGGAGGGAAGGTGAGGAGAGGTGAGGGGGAGAAGAGGGGGAGAGGTGGAGAAGAGGGGGAGTGGATGTGGAAAGAGGGGGATAGGTGGAGAAGAGGGGAGAGGTCGCATGGTGAGGGGAAAAAGTAGAAATAAGAGAAGAGGGAAAGGATGGGGGAAGAGGGGTGGGGAAAAAGGGGAAAGGGAAGGAGCGGGTGGGAGATTAGGAGTGGGAGGGGAATGGGAGGGGGCAGGTTGGAGTGGGAGGAGGGGGACTGGGAGTGGGTAGGGGAAGTGGGAAGGGGAGGGGGGTGGGAGGGGGAAGGTTGGAGTGGGAAGGGGAGGGGGAAGGTTGGAGTGGGAAGGGGAGGGGAATGGGGAGGGGGATTGGGAGAGAGTAGGGGTAGTAGGAAGGGGAGGGGAAGTAGAAGGGGTTAATAGGGGTGAGGGGGAGAGAGGAAGGGGAAGTGGGAGTGGGAGAGGGGAATGAGGAAGCCGCAACGGTAGTCCTGAACAAAAAATTATAAATCTAGGGATGGGGAAGAAATAGGGGGAGAGGAGGCAGGGGGGGGGAGAGGAGGCAGGGGGGGGAGAGGAGGCAGGGGGGGGAGAGGAGACGGGGGAGAGGAGTCGAAGTGGTGAGGTGGTAGGAGGGGGAGGCAGGAAATGGAAGTAGGGGGGGAGAGGAGGCAGGAGGGGAGAGGAGGCAGGAGGGGAGAGGAGGCAGGAGGGAGATAAGGCAGGAGGCAGGAGGGGGGGAGGCAGTAGGGGGAGGAGGCAGTAGGGGGGAGGAGGCAGGAGGTAGAGGATGACGTGGGGGTGGAGGGCGTGGGTGATGGGGAGGGGGGAAACAAGGGTTCAAAGAACACAAAACCAGGTAAAAACACAGATAAAAGGTTTTAGTGAGGGGCAGAGAGAGTGGTCAGGGTGGGGAAGGGGGGAGGGGAGGAAGAAATGGCGTTGGAATGGGAGGACAAGAGAGGGGGGAAGGAAGTTGGGGAGAATTTTTGGGAATGGCAAGGAGGAAGAGTGAGGTGAGAAAGGAAGGGGGAAGGGGGAAAGGGGGAAAGGGGGGAAGGGGGAAGAGAGAGGGGAAGGGGGAAGGTGATAAGAGGTAGGGGGAAGGAGTAAGGGGGAGAGGAAGTGAGGGGAAGGTGGGAGTAGGGGAAGGTGGGAGTAGGGGGAGAGGGGGTAGGAGATTGGGTAGGGGAGAAGGGGTAGGGGGAGAGGGGGTAGGGGGAGAGGGGGTAGGGGGAGAGGCGGGAGGGGGAGAGGCGGGAGGGGGAGGGGGTAGGGGAGAGGAGTAGGGGAGAGGGAGTAGGGGAGAGGGAGTAAGGGAGAAGGAGTAGGGGAGAGGGGGTAGGAGGGGTAGATTGGGTAGGGGAGAAGGGGTAGAAGAGAGGGGTAGGGGGAGAGGGGGTAGGGGAGAGGGGGTAGGTAGAGAGGGGGTAGGGGGAGAAGGGGTAGAAGAGAGGGGGTAGGGGGAGAGGGGTAGGGGGAGAGGGGGGAGGGGGAGAGGGGGTAGGTAGAGAGAGGGTAGGGGAGAGGGGGCAGGAGAGGGGGTAGGGGGAGACAGGGTGGGGGAGAGGGGGTAGGGGGAGAGACGGGGTAGGGGAGAGTATGTAGGGGAGAGGGGGTAGGGGGAGAGATGGTATGGGGAGAGGAATAGGGAAGCAGGAAGATCTTAGTAAAATATAAATGGATGAATTAATAAACAAATAGATTGAAATTATTAGATAAACAAGTAGACATAAATGAATATTGATTTGTAGGATTGATGCCATGACTGTAGTATCTTTTTACCGACGCCGATAACTAGGGTAAGTGACAGTCACTGGCTTCTTTGTGTTGGCTTCCAACCTCGAACCTATTTTTACGTTAGCCAAATTTATTTACCAATTTATTTTATTATCTGTTTTCCTTAAAAAATAAATAAATTAAAAAAATAATAATAATAATAAAATAAAGATCTATTTGCATTCACCACAACAGCAAGTCATAAATCATCACTTTATGTGAGGAGTGCCTTTGGGAACAAGATTGTAGCCTATCCATTTCAACTTCACGGATAAGAAATTATATAAAGCTGCTGGAGAAACAAGCTATGCTTGAAGGTATGCACACAATAACAATGAGAAAAATACTGATCACCTATATGGCAATACAAGTAAATACACTAACTCCCGAGTAAAATAAACAAATAAATGAAAAGATAAAGAAATAAAGAAATACATAAAGAGATATATGAATAAATAACAAAATAAAAAAAATCGTCGCTACACAAAGGAAGAAGTGAAAAGGAGGGTGGTAGGCTGACACTCGATCCCCGGACTGAGCTTGAGATCTCGACTAAGCGATTAATCGATTTGGCCGGTGGCTGTTGCCAGACTCCTTGATGCTGCAAAGTGCAAACCTCGGAAGGAAAACAAATAAATAGACCAATCAACCGGTCGGGTCAATTAATTAATCAGGTAATTAACGACAACAGATTCAGTGAGTCGATGATGATGATGATGATGATGATGATGATGATGATGATGATGATGGTGATGGTGATGATGGTGATGATGGTGATGATGGTGATGATGATGATGATGGTGATGATGATGATGATGATGATGATGATGATGATGATGATGATGATGATGATGATGATGATGATGATGATGATGATGATGATGATGATGATGATGATGATTTTATTCAGCTTTGTGGTTAGGAAGGAAGGATGGGGAAGGGAGAAGGGAGAAGGAAGATGGGAGGAGGGAGGAATGAGGAGGGTAAATGCCATCAATAGGGACAGAGAAGAAAGGGTTGCGAGGATTGGGGAAGAGAGGGGGAAGGGGGAGGGGGAGGGGGAAGAGGGGAGAGTGGGAGAGAGAGGGGAGAGTGGGAGAGAGAAGGGAGAGAGGAGAGAGGGTGTAGAGGGGGGAGAAAGGGGACAAAGGGAGAGGGGGAGAGAGGAAAGGAGGTGAAAAGGAGAGGAAGTGAGGGGTAGAGGAGTGAGACGGGAAGAGAGGAAAGAAGAGAGGGGAGGAGGTGAAAGTGTGAGGGGGAGAGGGGAGAGGGGAAAGAGGGGGAGGGGAAGGAAGGGGAGGAGGAAGAAGGGAGGGGGAAGAGGGGAGGGGAAAGTGGGAGAGGGGAAAGAGGGTAAGGGGGAGAGGTAGGATGGGGAGAAGAGAAAGAAGAGGAGGAAGAGGAGGGGAAGAGGGGGTGGGGGAAGAGGAGGGGGAGGGGAGGAGGGGGAGGGGAGGACGGGGAGGGGAAGAGGGGGAGGGGAAGAGGGGGAGGGGGAAGAGGGGGAGGGGAAGAGGGGGAGGGGGAAGAGGGGGAGGGGAAAGGGGGTAAGGGGGAGAGGTGGGCTGGGGGGAGGAGGAGGGTTCTCCTAAACCCTACTTCTAGTGCCAAAAAAATGAATAAATGAACATAAAAATGAATAGATAATGTTCTTCGTCCTCACTCCTAATGCTCTAAAATCCTAAGCTAATACTCTATTTCTATTTTAGCGCTCTAAAACACAGTAGATCTAAATATGATTACCTCTCTGGGCAAGGTCAGAGAACGGTACTTTCTGGGCGAGGTCAGAGAACGGCACTTTCTGGACGAGGTCAGAGAACAGCACTCTCTGGACGAGGTCAGAGAACGGCACTTTCTGGACGAGGTCAGAGAACGGCACTTTCTGGACGAGGTCAAAGAACGGTACTCTCTGGACGAAGTCAGAGAACGGCACTTTCTTCACGAGGTCAAAGAACGGCAACCAGTACTATAACCACACTCCCTTTAACAACAACTACCACAACTACCACTACAAATACCACTATTCCATCCACATCTTACGCAAAACCACTTTCACGCTCAACTACACACGCGTACGATTTCGTGACGAAACTGGAATTATGACTCAACGATTCTATTCAGGTCGAGAAGAACTTTTGGTCCCTAAAGGATAATCGCCTCATCAACACCACCGTCGCCCCGGCGGCCATCGCCATCGACCCTCTCGTTAGTTCCAAACTTTCTTCCTCACTTTAAGACTTGAACAATCCCCCCCCTTTCCCCCACACTTCCCACTTACCCCCCCCCCCGTCTCTAGGCCCCTCCCTTTCCCACAATGTGAACTCACCCTTTAACGACATTCTCAATGACACACTACGCAGCACCCTAGGTAGACTTGAACAACCTTGATATCTTTACCACATACACACACGCATTAACACATATATAGGTGCGGTTGTACATACAGACACACAGACATACAGACACACAGACACACAGACACACAGAAACACACACACACACAGAAACACACACACACACACACACACACACACACACACACACACACACACACACACACACACACACACACTTCGTTTTCCTCAAGTCGATATCACAAGAACCTCCGATAGCTCCTTCAATATTGCCTCACTCGACCCTGAAGGGGAGCTATCGACTCCATCATTACCACGACCAGCTCCGGCCTCTCCAAGGCCCTTTTCAAGGTCGTCCGGCCAGTGCCCTAAGGTCGCCAAGCGCCCTCGGGCCTCGATAACCGGTGGGCAGGTCTTGTGGTGGTCATTGTGAATCACCACCAGCTTCACCATCACCATCAATTTTATCTTCAGTACCATCACCATCATTTTTATCTTCATCACCTCTTCCACCTCCTCCTCCTCCTCCTACTCCTCTTCTTCTTCCCCGCTTCTTCAAAGAAAGATGTCTTCTGAAATAGATTTTCTTCTTGATAAAAAACGATGTCAAAACAACTTACAACGTTCTTGTCTTCACAGCTTTTAGGAGGGAGGGACGGAGAGAGGGAGGGAGAGAGAGAGAGAGAGGGAGGGGAGAGAGACTGAGAGGGAGAGAGAAAAAGAGAGAGGGGGAGAGAGAGAGGGAAAGAGAGAAGGAAAGAGGGAGGGAGAGAGGGAGAGAAGGAGAGAAAGAGTGACAGACAGTGTGAGTGAGTTAGTGAGAGAGAGAAAGAGTGACAGACAGTGAGAGAGAGAGAAAGAGAGAGAGAGAGGAGAGAGAGAGAGAGAGAGAGAGAGAGAGAAAGAGAGAGAAAGAGAGAGAAAGAGAGAGAAAGAGAGAGAGAGAGAGAGAGAGAGAGAGAGAGAGAGAGAGAGAGAGGGGGAAGATGAGAGAGAGAGAGAGAGAGAGAGGAGGAGGAGCGCGAGAGAGGGAGAGGAGGAGCGAGAGAGGGAGAGGAGGAGCGAGAGAGAGAGAGAGAGAGAGAGAGAGAGAGAGAGAGAGAGAGAGAGAGAGAGAGAGAGAGAGAGAGAGAGAGAGAGAGAGATAGTGAGAGATACAGAGAGATAGTGAGAGATACAGAGAGATAGAGATACAGAGAGATAGTGAGAGATACAGAGAGATAGAGATACAGAGAGATAGTGAGAGATACAGAGAGATAGTGAGAGATACAGAGATAGTGAGAGATACAGAGATAGTGAGAGATACAGAGACAGAGTAAGAGAGAGAACGAGTGACAGAGTGAAGGAGAGACAGAGAGAGAGAGCGACAGAGAGAGGAAAGAGACAGACAGACAGATAGACAGACAGAGAGGAGTGGGGGAGGTCCAGGCGACCTTTGTCCTGTGCCTCCAAAGGTGCCTCCAAAGACTCCTCCTCCAGCTGAGCGCCAGCTGCCTCCTTCAGCCACAAGAACCATAAGAGACATATTTTTCTCCTCCTCCTCCTCCTCCTCCTCCTTCTTCTTCTTCTTCTTCTTCTTCTTCTTCTTCTTCTTCTTCTTCTTCTTCATCTCACCTCTCCCTACCATTGTTTGTTTGTGGTTCGTAATTACACCCAGTGACTGCCATGCGCCCTGGCTGCCCTCGCACACAGGGCAAAGGTGATGTCTCCAACCTCAGCTACGTGTCACTGAGCTTCAATCTCGCATGGAAATTAAGCTGATCATCGTTCGGCTCCTGGCATTCTTCGGTGACTGCCACTCACCCAAGCTGCCCCTCCCTCCCCTCACCCTTCTCTCTCTCTCTCTCTCTCTCTCTCTCTCTCTCTCTCTCTCTCTCTCTCTCTCTCTTCCCACTCCGTATATGGTATTAGATGTTTTAGTGGCATCTTTACGGACCAGAGGCACGTAGCAGTCTTTTATGACCCCTTTCTCTCTCCGCCTCCCATCCCTCTCCCCTCCCCCCTTTCCCACTATCTCCCTCCACCACTTCCTTCCTCCTCCTCCTCCTCCTCCTCCCCCCCCCCCCCGCCCTACGGGCAACCTCACTAGGCAGGCTCTTCCGGCCTCTTCTCTAATTAGTTCGTCTCCCCCCACTCCCCCCCACACTCGTCCGTAGCCCCCATCTCCTCCCCCTCCTCCCCCCCTCACTTTCCCTCCTCCATCTCCTTACTCTCCTTCGTTCCTCCTCTTCATTCTCATTCACTTTGCCCTCCTCCTCTTCTACCTCCTCCTTCAACTCCTCCTATTCCTCCTCCTCCTTTTTCCTCCTCCTATTCCTCCTCTTCTCCACCACCACCATCTTCATTTCTTGCACCACCAACACCTCCTCCTCCACCTCTCCTCTTCCCCTCTTCCTCCTCTTCGCTCTAATAATCTCTGTAATATAGCTCAAGCGGCTTTTACATGACCAGTAATATACTGACACAATATGAAACAATTACACAATACCACTGTGTAATACTGAAATAAGATTAATATTGGGAG
>NC_134794.1:8356455-8363955 GCF_046742065.1 Oratosquilla oratoria
GTTCCGCATCAAATCGTGATTGGCAAAACCATGATTAGGGTCGGGTTCTGTCCCTCTGGATTAGGGATTGCCACAGCAAATGGCTGATTGGGGATCGTGTTCTTGAGGGTCAATAGGGGATTAGGGATTTGTTGTCACGAATGGGAGGAAGTCCATTTCTTCGTTCTGATTGGAACAGATGGCCAAGTTGAACTTTCCCTCACAAGTTGAACTTTTCCTCACCGCTCATTTCCAATTCCCAGCAGTGACCCAGTGCCCCCTAAGGCGCGTAGGACAAAGATGACAGTTTTTTGCCTCTTCTACTCAGCGCGTAGGCTCCTCACCCTTTATTCACGATGTTGTATCGAGCCCCACATCTTCGTCTAAGCATACGGCAAGAGGACCCAAAGCGCCAGAGGTCATTTATCTTCATATGGACGGGACGAAATCCACCCATCGAAGCTGTTAGAGGTGGCGGTGATGTAATTCAGTTTTTTGCGTTTAATGACAAGCTATACAAATAAATGGGCCGAGGAGGGGGGGAATGGGCTTAGTTCGTTAGGACCCGTGTTTGATGTTTGTTTTATGGGTTTTCATGATTTAGGAAAAAAAAAAGAAATTGGTTAGCTTCCGTGATGAAAAAGTGGTTCAAATGAATGCCTAATTGTTTTCGAGACTTCGTTTTTGATAATAGTTGGACTTCATTGTATCCCTTTGTTTCTGGAGGTCGTCAGGCGATTTTATTCAGCCTTGGGGGATAAAAACTAGGTGAACACCCTACCAAACCTCACCCCTACGGACCAGAGTCCCACAGCATTATTGCAGATTAATTCCTACTAAAACAAGAACTCTCATCACTTCTAAGTTCTGAGGGCTAGATTATCCACAAGTATAGAAGCGCTAGTAAAATACAGTCCATTTTTAATCTCGTATATCTCTCCGTCCTGCTATATATATCTATATACCAAGGGTCTTTTCCCCCTTATTAGGGGGGTAGCCAGTCAAGGCATGCATCCAGTCCCACCTATTCCACTCCCATCCACCATCCATCGCTTCCCCTCTCATCTTAGCTCCTCTTGGATGAAAGGTCATCCACGTCTCCTGCCATCTGCCCGAGACATGGATGACCCTTCATCCAGGAGGAGCTAAGACGAGTGGGAAATGATGGGAGTGGAATGGGTGGGAGTGGAATGGGTGGGAGTGGGGGGGGTGTCTTTGACATGGCTACCTCCCTCATATGGGGGAACAGGCTACCCTCCTCAAGTATCACCACGAAGACTGGATCTATTCTGTGCGATATTGTGCCCAGTTAAAAAACCCAAAACTAAACCTCTCTTGCCCTTTAATCAACTTTCTACGGTGACGCTTTATGTGTTGTGTCCTGCCTGACGCCACAAGATTTCAGTCAGTTTAAGCCAGGACCTTCCGCTCCATGAGACACATTTCTTTGTCGCCAGACGATGTCCTTCATCTCGGAAGGACCCCCTTCGGAGGCATTCCCCTTCGAAGGCACCCCTTTCGGCGTCACCCCTTCGGAGACGTCCCTTAGAAGAGAGAGGACGGAAAAGAGTGAGGGGGACGAAGAAAGAGAGAAGAGAGAGGAGTTAGAAGATGAAGTGAGAGAGAACAAGGTGAGACAGAGAGAGAGGCTAGGTGAGAGAGAACGAAACCCCTTTGGCGTCACCCCTTCTGAGGAATCCCTTCGGCGTCACCCCTTCGGAGGAATCCCTTCGGCGTCACTCCTTCAGAGGAACCACTTCAGAGGAACCACTTCGACGTCACCCCTTTGGAGACGTCCCTTCGGTGTCACCCCTTCGGAGACGTCCCTTCGGTGTCACCCCTTCGGAGACGTCCCTTCGGCGTCACCCCTTCGGAGACGTCCCTTCGGCGTCACCCCTTCGGAGACGTCCCTTCGGCGTCACCCCTTCGGAGACGTCCCTTCGGCGTCACCCCTTCGGAGACGTCCCTTCGGCGTCACCCCTTCGGAGACGTCCCTTCGGCGTCACCCCTTCGGAGACGTCCCTTCGGCGTCACCCCTTCGGAGACATCCCTTCGGCGTCACCCCTTCGGAGACGTCCCTTCGGCGTCACCCCTTCGAAGGAAGCACTTCCGCGTCAACCCTTCGGAGGAGTTCCTTCGGCGTCACCCCTTCGGAGTTACCCCTTCGGAGGATTTCCCTCGGCGTCACCCCTTCGGAGACGTCCCTTCGAAGGAAGGACTTCCGCATCACCCCTTCGGAGGCTCCAAGGGGTTACAGATGGCACTAAGTAATAATCCTGGGTCGTCCTTTCTCCAATGTCAATTTCAGTTTCCTTTGAGTAATGGCCTCACAAATGGATCCTATCAGATTCGTGAATTGCGATTTGCCAGCAAACTACCGGTCCAATATAGTTTATTTATATATCTGTCTGTCGGGCTGTCTGCAGTCCACGGGTACCGGGGACTGGTACAAGTCCCGGTACACGGTACAGCCACTTCCGAAGATCCTGCCACACTTGCTGAACTCAACCCCTTCCGTACCGTGTGATACTGTTCCTTTCCTTCTTGTCTGTCGCCAGGCGATTTTATTCATCTCTGTGGCGCCACGAACGGTGGCCGTGGCCGGTTACATGGGGGACGCGGGTCTTCTGCAATGCATCGAGTCCAGAGCTTGACTGAAGAAAATCTTTAGGCCTTAGCTGAGATTAAACTCCAATTAACACAATATATGTATACACATACACACACACACACACATACACACACACACACACACACACACATGCACACACACACAGATACAAAAAATAGATAAATAAAAAAGTCATACAAAGGACACAAACAACCCCCAATGTTACAGTCCATAGATAACATCAACACGAAAATAATCTAGAAAAACCCATTCTACCAAAAGGGGGTATTCGCCCCCTACTACACGTGTTGCGGGCAACCCACATCCCCTCCCTCCTCCTCCTCCTCCTCCCTCCCTCCCTCCCTCCCTCCCTCCCTCCCTCCCTCCCTCCCTCCCTCCCTCCCTCCCTCCTCCTCCTCCTCCTCCTCCTCCTCCTCCTCCTCCTCCTCCTCCTCCTCCTCCTCCTCCTCCTCCTCCTCCTCCTCCTCCTCCTCCTCCTCTTCCTCCTCCTCCTCCTCCTCCTCCTCCTCCTCCTCCTTCTCCTCCTCCTCCTCTTCCTCCTCATTCTTCAAGTAGCTTTCAGTAAATGATGCCCAGATCTTCATAACCCCAGATCACCCC
Source organism: Oratosquilla oratoria (assembly GCF_046742065.1). Taxonomy (NCBI): domain Eukaryota; kingdom Metazoa; phylum Arthropoda; class Malacostraca; order Stomatopoda; family Squillidae; genus Oratosquilla; species Oratosquilla oratoria. Next base: position 8,359,667 of record NC_134794.1, read on the forward strand.
AGCCTCTCCCTGAGACAGCCTCTTGTCTCTCGCGACCCCAACCCTGCACCTGACACGAGGACCGCGACCCAAGGCGTCTTCTGAAACGTAGTTAGGCCTCAGAACACGAGAAGAAACTTATAATTTGTAGGTGATTTTGGTTATCATGTAAAAGATCACTGTGCAAGGCATAAAATGTATTATGCTATACATGTACTAAAATGTACTTTCCCTTATAAATGTTAAAATTAGAAGTATTAAAGGAACAAAGTCTTAACGGTTCCGGTGTCCTTAGGCCAGGGAGCTAATGTTCTTGCCCGGTAGGCTGGCACATGATCCCCATACCGATTCCTATACCTCGACGATGAAATTTATGGAAGGAGAAATATTCCAATGAAGGGAAGAATGAACTCATGATTTAAGAACCAAACAATTCCTCCTCACGTCTTCCCTCCTTCCATCTTCCATCAATTCATTCCTACACCCCCACCCCACCCCCCACCCCCCACACACCAATCTGAGATTGCTCACATACATATCTGCATCCGTCACTCCCGCTTTGTTTACTGATAGCTTCCTTGCCTTGGGAGTGGTGATAGTGGGGGGGGGGGGCACTCCCCCCAACTCCCCCACTCCCCCCTAGAGTTGAAACAAGTGACTCAGACTCGAGCCGGAAGCTCTGATGGGAGAATGAAAAGGGGAACGGGGAGAGGAGACAGCCTCGGAAGAGAGAGGACGGAAAAGAGAGAGGACGGAAAAGAGTGAGGGGGACGAAGAAAGAGAGAAGAGAGAGGAGTTAGAAGATGAAGTGAGAGAGAACAAGGTGAGAGAGAGAGAGAGAGAGAGGCTAGGTGAGAGAGAACGAAAAAGAGGGGAATAGGGAAATAGTGTGGGAAGGAAATACTATTTGGACATGGCGAGGAAGGACAAGAATGGGGGATAAACTAGAAGATGGACGATGTGCTAGACACCTGATGCATAACATCACAAAGAACCTCCCTCCCTTCCTCTCCTCCCTCCCTCTCCCTCCCTCCCTTAAGCCTCCTTCTAGAATAGTCTCTTTGCTTCACCATAAGAAGTCACGTGAAGAATATATTAGTAATCTCTTACAGTAACAATTTAATTTGTTTTACTTCGTTTCCAACGTGACCTAACCTGACCTGAACTGACCTAACCTTACCAAACCAAATCTAACAAAACTAAACTCAATATAACTAAACCTAACATCCTCTCTATCCTAGCTGACATTAAGAAACCCTCATCCAAGAACGGTATGGGGAAGAGGAGGAAGAGGGGGAGGAGAGGGGAGAGGAGGAGGAGAGGGGGAGACTGGGGGGGGGAGAGAGAGTAAGGTCTTGCTCATGCAACTCCACAGGCTTCGTGGAGAACCACACAAACAACTGCAACAATTCTGTGCCTCGCCTAACAATCTGCAACAAATCCCACACATCAACCGCCCTCAAACCTCGTCCGTTGCAGACAAGACGCACGACCACGCACGCGCGCGCGCACACACACACACACACACACACACACACACACACACACACACACACACACACACACACACACACACACACACGCTTGTGTTAATACGGACACAGGTATACGAAGGCTACAGGGCAAATACGCGTATTCACGATGAAACTCACGAACGAACGCACGCACACGCGCGCGCGCACACTCTCTCGATGGCGAGGTGGTTAAAGTTCCCGGCCGCCACTACGGCGGTCTGGGTTCGAATCCCGACCAGGGGCTGAAATAATTTCAGTATCGCTACTCTGCGAGTCGTTACTCCAACTCTTGAGGGCGGGGAGTTGTGTGTGTGTGCGTGCGTGTGTAATGTCACAGCATTACTCATAGGTCGGTCATACATGAGCTTTGAGCTCTCTTCCGGGAGGGAAATAGCTGTCGATCACGAGTCCAACACGTGATCCAAGACCATGGTGAATCACATAAAATTGACCGGTAGAGGAAATGGGAGACCAGATCATACAAGCAGAGTTTTTTTTCCTGTACATTACAATTAGGTCCATAGACACAGTATGTGTATACTATATATATATATATATATATATATATATATATATATATATATATATATATATATATATAGACGGGTGTGTGTGTGTGTGTGTGTGTGTGTGTGTGTGTGTGTGTGTGTGTGTGTGTGTGTGTGTGTGTGTGTGTGTGTGTGTGTGTGTGTGTGTGTGTGTGTGCGCGCGTGTGTGCGTGTACCCTTTACATCCAAACCGAAAGAAAAACATTCACAATAACTAAAGTGAACTTTTCGATTGCGTGGTTCAATACTTCGATGTTCTGCTACGACTCAACTCGACACTTCTTGAAATATGACCTGGAGCCGCTTCTGTTGCTGTCGCCTCGCCTCTCAAATCGCACTGTTACGTCAACACGGTTCCTCTACACTTGAGTTCTTTTCGTCTCGTCCACAGCAACAAACGCGCGGAAAAAAATGCCGGGGCCTTTCTCCCGCAAATGTAGAAATCGATCTTGTTTACTTCCGTTGCCATGACAACAACAACAACAACAAGCGGACACGTTTTCAATAATGTACGAAAATATTCCCTCGTCCCTATACACCCTGTCACAAGTGCACAAACTTATTGCTGAAACTATACTCGATACTTATGAGGTCAACTGTATCCATGATTACCTTATGTTTCATTCACGTCCCGACACTCCCGACTGACTTTTCCTCGCTAGGACGTGACGTTGTGGTATTAATATTATTGCGCAATATTCCGTATCGTACATCTTTCACTGACGGTGTAGGGATGGTATTGAAGAAGCACACGTGTTTAGGCTGTACATTTGATGTCTACAATGTACCGTGCCTTTCTTCAATACCGTTCCTACATGGTCAATATTACTGTGCAATACAGAATATTGTGCAATAATACTGATCGTGTAGGAACTTCATAAGTGTTTATCTAAGCATTAACTGATGCAATAATGGGTGTGAGAGACTGAACTGGACGTCACTATATATATATATATATAATATATATATATATAATATATATATATATATATATATGTAAAGAAAATTCTTAAATTAATAAAGCCCTTCAACGAGCCAGAGGTTTGCGCACCCACTAGACCTCACGACCTTTGTACAAAGGTACAACAAACGAACACACACCGACCCTTGACCAAGGCCCACTGACCTTTGTGCCATCGACCTTGTCCTCGACACGCAGGTGACACTTGCGATCTACGAACTTGTTCCTCGTCGTATATTTGGATCAGACTTGAAAGCCACAAAACCGGATTTCCTCGAGATCCAAGTTGATATTAGGTCGTCCGGGACAAAGTTTAAACTATTCCCCATTTGTTCCCGGAACACTTGCGGACACCCGGACCTGACCCACGACACGCACACAACTATGCAAATTCATCTTCCGTTGTTGCTGTTACTGTTGCTTGTTGTTATTGAACTGATACCATTTTGTTCACATATACCTTTTATATATATATATTGTGTGTGGGTGTTCATGTGTGTGTGTTTATATGTGTGTGTGTTCATGTGTATGCTTGTGTGTTCATGTATGTGTTCATGTGTGTGTGTGTGTGTGTGTGTGTGTGTGTGTGTGTGTGTGTGTGTGTGTGTGTGTGTGTGTGTGTGTGTGTGTGTGTGTGTGTGTGTGTGTGCGTGTGTGTGCGTGTGTGTGTGTGTGCGTGTGCGTGTGTGTGTGTGTGTATTCACCTCGGATCTGCTGCAGTCTCTGTCGAGACAGCCAGACACCACCCTACGGCAGTGAGCTCAGAGCTCCTTATTAGCCGATCTCTGGGTAGGTCTGAGACCACTCACACACCACACACCGGGACAGCAAGGTCACAACTCCCTGACTAACGTCCCGTACCTACTCGCTGCTAGGTGAACAGGGGCTACACGTGAAAGGAGACAAACCCAACTTATCTCCGCCCGACCGGGGAATCGAACCCCGGTTCTCTGGCTTGTGAGGCCAGTACTTTACCAATCCGCCACCGAGCCGTGTGTGTGTCTGTGCGTACGTGCGTGTGTGTGTATTTGCGTTTCCCACCTTATTTTCTTTCATTCTTAAGGGATTAGACGAGCTCAGTCATCTGAGAAGCATCAGAACAAAAATTCAGTTGTATGAAAGTCGTTGGCAACGCTGAAGTTTCCAGAGATCGCAAGATCATTGGGTTCCGAAGTGCGGTCAAAAGCTTCTGCCACAGAACATCAACATGTTACTATTTTTTTTTCTTTCTGCTTCTTGCTAGTTGTGTCACGTTTGTCATCAATATATATATATATATATATATAT
>NC_134794.1:8371455-8383955 GCF_046742065.1 Oratosquilla oratoria
TCACACTCACTCACTCTCACACTCACTCACTCTCACCCACACTCACTCTCACCCACACTCACTCTCACCCACACTCACTCTCACCCACACTCACTCTCACCCACACTCACTCTCACCCACACTCACTCTCACCCACACTCACTCTCACCCACACTCACTCTCACCCACACTCACTCTCACACACACTCACTCTCACACACTCACTCTCACACACTCACTCTCACACACTCACTCTCACACACACACTCTCACACACACTCACTCACACACACTCACTCTCACACACACTCACTCTCACACACACACTCACTCTCACACACTCACTCACACCACTCTCACACACTCACTCTCACACACTCACTCTCACACACTCACTCCCACACACACTCACACACTCACTCTCACACTCACTTACTCTCACACTCACACACACTCACACACTCTCACACACTGACTCACTCACTCTCACACTCCTTTTCACTCTCTTGTTTCCTCTTTTCATTTTATTTTTCAATGCCTCCCAACCCCTTTTGATTTCTCTCTCTCTCTCTCTCTCTCTCTCTCTCTCTCTCTCTCTCTCTCTCTCTCTCTCTCTCTCTCTCTCTCTCTCTCTCGCTCCTTCTCTCACTCTCTCTCTCTCTCGCTCTATCTCTCTCGCTCGGCCCCTCTCGCTCTCTCTCTCTCTACATCTCTCTCTCTCTCTCTCTCTCTCTCTCTCTCTCTCTCTCTCTCTCTCTCTCTCTCTCTCTCTCTCTCTCTCTCTCGCGCTCTCTCTCTCTCCATTTCCCTTTCCTCTTCCTCTTTCACCTTCTCCAATTTCTCCTCTTCCTTTTCTTCCTCCTTCGTGAAACTCCTCCACCCTTTCCGCTTCCTCCTCCACATTTATTTCCTCTTCCTCCTCCTCCTCGTCCTCCACCCCATCTCCTCCCTCCTCCTCCTTCGTGAACTCCTTTATCTCCTCTTTCTCTTCCAATATTACTTCCTCCTCCACTTCCACTTCTTCCTCTTCTTCATCTCCACCATTTCCACTTTCTCTTCTTTCTCCTCTTCACCTGCACCACCACTTCCTCCTCCTCTTCCCTCCTTCCTCCTCCTCTTCCTCCTCCTCCTCCTCTTCTTCATCCTCTTCCTCCCCTCCTCTCCTCGTCTTCCTCTTTTTTCTCTCTCTAAGTCATCGGGGACCAATTCACCCTTCGTCATCTGGAAAGTGCGAAGTGGAGAGCGAAAACTTGATGAAATTCATGAATAAAACGAAGATTTCGGGAAAAAATATACATCCGAACCTCATACGTACGCACAGACGTGGAGGTACACACACACACACACACACACACACACACACACACACACACACACACACACACACACACACAAAATCATATAAAAACACGCGTGTATAGAAAAAACACAAAACACGAACCTGAGCCACTTTATACATAAAACACGAACAAACACGAACGATTGTAAAAAACACGTGTTTAACCTAAACATCTAATGTTTATCAACTCTAACTATCTTTCATACATTCTTCCTGCCGTCAGGCGATTTTATTCGGCAAAAATAATCATCGTCCAGTTCAACTTCCTCCTCCTTCACTTCCTCCTCCCCTAATCCTCCTCCTCCTCCTCCTCCTTCACTTCCTCCTTCATTTCCCCCTTCCCTAATCCTCCTCCTCCCTCACTTCCCCCTCCACTAATCCTCATCCTCCTCCTCCTCCTCCTTCACTTCCTCCTTCATTTCCCCCTCCCCTAATCCTAATCCTCCCTCACTTCCCCCTCCCCTAATCCTCCTTCACTTTCCCTTCCCCTAATCCTCCTTCACTTTCCCCTCCCCTAATCCTCCTTCACTTTCCCCTCACCTACTCATACTCCTCCTCCTCCTCCTCTTTCACTTCCTCCTCCTCTTTCACTTCCCCTCCCCAACCCTAATCCTCCTCCTCCTTCACTCCCCCCTCCCCTAATCCTCCTCCTCCTCCTTCACTCCTCCCTCCCCTAATCCTCCTCCTCCTCCTCCTCCTCCTCCTCCTGTCAAAGCCCATTATTTCAATGAATATGCACTAAAGAACCCCTTTGAACAAAAAAACACTCGTGAGCGTGTTTGAACAAGTTGGGCTCCTTCTGGCTGCACGTCTCGTCTCGTCTCGTCTCGTCTCGTCTCTTCTTCTTTTCGTCTCAAAAATAGAAGAAGAAAAAACGCCCCTCCGACACCAAAATATGATTCGCTCCTAGGCTGCAAGGGGAGGAGGAGGAGGAGGAGGAGGAGGAGGAGGAAGAAGAGGAGGAAGAGCAGATGGAGCAGGAGCAGCTGGAGGAGAAGAAGGAGGAGGAGGAGGAGAGGAGGAAGAGCAGCTGGAGCAGGAGCTGGAGGAGGAAGAGGAGTTGATGGAGAAGAATGAGGAGAAAGAGGTGGGACAGAAAGAGGAGGTAAAGGAAGAAGAGGATGAGGAGGATGAGGAGGATGAGATAGAGGAGGAAGAAGAGAAGGACGAGATAGAGGAGGAGGAAGAGGAGGACGAGATAGAGGAAAAGGTGGAAGAGAAATAAGAGGTGGAAGAGGAATAAGAGGAGAAAGATGTAGAGGAGGATGAAGAGCAAGGATGAAGAGCAATAGGGGGAAGGAAGAGGAAGAGGGGGAAGGAAGATGAAGAGGGGGAAGAAAGAGGAAGAGGGGAAAGAAAGAGGAAGAAGGGAAAGAAAGAGGAAGAGGGGGAAGAAAACGAGGGAGGAAGAGGGGGAAGAAAACGAGGGAGGAAGAGGGGGAAGAAAACGAGGGAGGAAGAGGGGGAAGAAAACGAGGGAGGAAGAGGGGGAAGAAAACGAGGGAGGAAGAGGGGGAAGGAAGAGGAAGAGGGGGAAGGAAGAGGAAGAGGGGGAAGGAAGAGGAAGAGGGGGAAGGAAGAGAAGGGGGAGAGGAGAATTAGGAGTGGGGGAAGAGGAGGAGGAGGAGGAAGTGGAGGAGGAAGTGGAGGAGGAGGAGTAGGAGGAATAGGAGGAGGAGGAGCAGGAGGAGGAAGTGGAGTAGGAAATGGAAGAGGATGCGAGTTGGGGACAAGAGGCCTGTTACAATTATGAGCAATGTGGACAGTCTGCCCGTGGTCCACGATAGATTACAAAAGGCCTTTTCAAGAACGAACTGGACAACCTAGAAAAAAAAAAAAAAAAAAAAAAAAAAAAATGGCCTGACGATTTTATTCAGCCTAAGGGAAACACACAATATGGCAGGACTTCCTCTGTCCAACCTAACCACTTTTCAACAAGTGGCGTACTTTGCAGAATTTATTCTGGTTAAAAACAACCAATGTCGTGGCAGATGACGCTAATATGAATGTGGTCAGCCGCCAAGGGACCAGGAATAATTATTTATTATCATATAATTGTATCACCATATTGTTATATTGTTGTATTATCATATTAGCATATCATTACATCATATATTATTACTATTATCATTATTAGTATTATCAATACTATTAGCGTCATAATTATTATTGATATTATTTATTTATTTATTTCTTATTTTTTATTTTTTATCTATTTTTTTATTTTTGGTAAATGATGATGTCGGTCGTTGTGGAACATATGCACAGTTTCAACGCTGAAGACCATTTGGTCCGTAACGAATCCGGTTGCAAATTGATATAAATCAATCAACAGACAAATAAATGAATTCATAAATGAAAAAATTATAATAACCAGAATAAAACTATCTCGCATTAGTTAACCGAGACAGTACAGAACATTTTGTAAAAAAAAAAAAAAAAAAAAAAAAAAAAAAAAAAAAAAAAAAAAAAAAAAAAAAAAAAAAAAAAAAAAAAAAAAAAAAAAAAATTATTAATTAATTCTTTTCATTCTTATAGACATCTTATCCCCAAAGATAGAAGCGCTGGTTAACCCATGAGGTCATAGATTTCTAATGTATTCTAGAATAAAAAATAACTCCAAAGACATCAAAATATATTATCCGAAACCATCTTCACTCTACTTAGCACTGGGAGACCGAAGATTCTTGAAATCAATTTGCAGCAAACCAGACACCTTTCGCCTCCTCATCAACTTCTATCCGAATATACGTACCTGAAATAGAAGAAAACAGAAAATTACTTCAAGGGGATTGTTGTGTATAGGGCCCTGTTCACACTACAGGTTTCAACCGCCGCAATTGGAACCGCGGCGGTTCAATTATAATGCAAGTCAATGGAGGCGTTCACACGCAACCGCGCAGTTTTTCTTTGACTATACGGTACTTCCGCGGTTTCCACGGAGTACAAACCGCTAGTGTGAACAGGGAATAATTACGGTGTATTATTGTTTTGTTTATTTGACTTGGCGGCAAGTGATTTTATTCAGCAGAAGGGGAACCCTTCCGTGCCTTGTGGTCCTTTTCCTTGTATTCAGGGCCGCCATCGGGCGAATTTATTAACCCTCCTAGGTAGCGAAGGGGGTTAATGGTTGTGAAGTTTAACCCAAAGAGCTTAGAAATATCACCATGTGTACACTGTTTCCGGCTACACACACACATACACACACACACACACACACACACACACACACACACACACATACACACACATACTGCCACACACTCACGCACATATGCACACAGGCACACATGCACACACACACATGCACAGGGGCACACGCACACATGCACACACATATGCACACACACACACACGCACAAAGACACACACACACACAAACACATACACAAACAAACAAACAAACAGCACACACATTTCAAATCTGGAACTTTATCATTGGTGGCAACCATACTCCACTTCGGCTGATGTCTTCCAGGGAGTTATGGGAGTCGTATATCTGCGGGTCGTAGATTTACGACCCGCAGATGAGTAGTTTACGTCCTCGTAAGCTTATTACGTATCGTAAATGGCCGACGTGGGGAAATCCGCCCCTCACAGTTTCCCAGATAACATCAGCTGCTGTAGAACTCAGAAGTGGACGATGATGGCACAGTTTAGAAAACAAGATTCTTCTATTTTTTTTTGTAAATACTTGGTGCTAAAGATAGTTTGAAATCGCTTATGAAAAATAAAATAATTAAAAATCCGCTTTTAACAGACTTACCAATTGAAGAAAAAAAAAATTCTTATTTTTCATTCATGAATAATTTGCACCAGTTGTCTTCTTTTTTTTTTCTTTTTTTTTCTTTTTTTTTTTCAACCGAAGTAAACAAACTGACTCGCAATTTTTCTTTCATGACCAATTTGCACTGCACCAGTTATCTTTTCTTTTTTGTCTTTTTTCTTTCCAGACAAACATCAAGCCTGCAAACGCGAGAAGGCGCCGAGAAAGCTATTTCATCCACACGTTTTTTATACCTGCCGCAGCCGAGACAGCGACCTCAAGATGCCATACAATAAGGCCAAGTCGGCAAAATACGGCGAGCAATATCCCAGGGCAACCAAGGTCATCATTTTTCTACATAGAAATGGACAGTAAGAGGCTCTCTCTCTCTCTCTCTCTCTCTCTCTCTCTCTCTCTCTCTCTCTCTCTCTCTCTCTCTCTCTCTCTCTCTCTCTCTCTCTCTCTCTCTCTCTCTCTCTCTCTCTCTCTCTCTCTCTCTCTCTCTCTCTCTCTCTCTCTCTCTCTCTCTCTCTCTCTCTCTCTCTCTCTCTCTCTCTCTCTCTCTCTCTCTCTCTCTCAGCGCCTTCGCCTGCATGATCCTTGGCCCACGCCACCCAATATTGGCACCCCTCCTCCAAGTTATGGGGAAGCTTACGTCAGGAGACGCTGAGCTGTGGCATAAGTTTTAGCACGGTTATACCCAAACCGTATACAAGTTTGCTCTAATAGCGTAAACTAAACAATGACACACTTTACTGGTTTTGTCCTGGCTGGGGTAAAGAACATTAAGCTTAAGGCAGGACCTTGTGCTAAAAGGGGTTAAAGCTAATCTTAATTAACTCCCTTTCAGTCTACGATGACGCACTTTGTTAATTTAATCCTGACTACCGCCCGACGGATTTTCTTCAGCTTTGGATAAGACTTCATGCTAAAGGGATTAAATGGTTATTCTATGCTTCTTATACGCCTTCATCTTGTGCAGTCTTGCACGTTATCTAATCTTAGCCAACCCCGGAGATTCCAATCAGCTTGGAAGAACCACTCTTAAAGAAACAATACCAGCCACCTTGTTACTACGATTTCTTTTTTTTTCTTTTTTTTTTATCGGCTGAGGGAACGAAAGGAATTAATGTGAATTTAGAGCAAAATTGCGAAAGTATGTTTTCTCAAGTCCTCAGTATGGGAATATAGTTTCGGGAACAGAGAGTCTGACCTAAGTGAGAGTGAAAGTGAAAGTGAGAGAGTGAGAGTGAGAGAGTGAGAGGGCGGGTGAGAGGGCAAGTGACTGCGTGTATACGCCTCGGAAGTGTCTGCACTCTCCCTCACTCTCACTTCCCGCTCTCTTCAACAATTTGCTGACATCGCTGCGAGGACAACCTCGAGGTGCTCCAGCACCTATCACTCTCTCCACCACCTCCACCGCCACAGGTCCAATTTCCTTATCAACACAAGCACAGTCGGTATACTAGCGAATTTATATGCATGCATGTACGTACGCACGCACGCACGCACTCATACTTTCTCCTTCGGTTCTCACTCTCCTTTTTTCACTCTCTCTCTCTCTCTCTCTCTCTCTCTCTCTCTCTCTCTCTCTCTCTCTCTCTCTCTCTCTCTCTCTCTCCCTCTCTCAGTCAAAATTTTAGGAACTTTGATGGCGCCTCTACGGACCAGGGTCATCCTCTACCTCCCCTCCTCCTGCTGAATTCCTTAGATATTTTCTTTATAGCTTCTACAACACCTCTTCGGGGCGATATTGTCCTCAAGGGTAGAAACGCTGGTTAATGTGTAAAATCGCTGGTTAGTATTTATAATACTCTCATTTTCTTACACACCGACACAGACACACACACACACAAACACACATGCATGCACGCATGCACGCACGCACGCATGCACGCACGCACGCACACACACACACATGTATGCACGTACGCACACACATACACACACACACATAAACACGTACACACATATATACACACACATACACACAACACACACACACACACACACACACACACACACACACACACACACACACACACACGACTCGGTGACGCGGTTGGTAGAGCCCTGGACTGGGAAGTACGATGGTGCTCGCAGTACCTGGTTCGAATCCTGCCCAGGGTCGAAATTATTTCAGTATTGCTGCGCTTCGGGTCGTTACTCTGACTCGTGGGCGGGGAGTTGGGGGTGTGGGTGTGTGAAAGGTCATAGCATTACCCATAGATCGGTCATACGAGCTCTGAGCTCTCTTCGGGGAGGGAAATAGCTGTCGATCGCGAGTCCAACACGTGATCCAAAGACCAAGGTGAATACACACGCGCGCGCGCCATGGATACAAGACGGGACTCAGACAGTCGAGCACACAATCAGAAAGTCTTCGAGACAGAGCCAAACAGACAGACTGACAGACAGACAGGAAGACAAACAGACACACAGAAAGTCTCTGAATGCTAAAACTCCATTTTCTACCCAAGCGTTATCTCCCCCAGTGGAAGAGGACCAGGAAGAGGAAGAGGAGAAGGGGGAGGAGGAAGGGGGGGAGGAGAAGGAGGAGGAGGAAGGGGGGAGGAGGAGGAGGAGGAGGAGGAGGAGGAGGAAGGGAAGGAAAGGGACATGGGTATGAGAAGGGAGCCATGGTGGAAAATGAAGGAAGAGGGAGAGAAGAGGAAGAAAATGTAAGACACTGGAGGAGAAGAAAATCAATCTCTCTCACTCTCTCTTTCTCCCTCCCTCCCTCCCCCCCTCTCTCTCTCTCTCTCTTTCTCTCTCTCTCTAGAAGGGGAAGAAAAGGTAAGACACTAGGAGGAAAAGAAAAACAATCTCTCTCTCTCTCTCTCTCTCTCTCTCTCTCTCTCTCTCTCTCTCTCTCTCTCTCTCTCTCTCTCTCTCTCTCTCTCTCTCTCTAGAGAAGAGGAAGAAAAGGTAAGATACTGGAGGAGAAAAAGAAAATCAATGACTCTCACTCTCACTCTTTTTCTCTCTCTCTAGAGAAGAGGAAGAAAATGTAAGATACTGGAGGAGGAAAAGAAAAACAATCTCTCTCACTCACTCACTCTCTCTCTCTCTCTCTCTCTCTCTCTCTCTCTCTCTCTCTCTCTCTTTCTCTCTAGAGAAGAGGAAGAAAAGGTAAGGTACTGGAAAAGGAAAAGAAAATCTCTCTCTCTCTCTCTCTCTCTCTCTCTCTCTCTCTCTCTCTCTCTCTCTCTCTCTCTCTCTCTCTCTCTCTCTCTCTCTCTCTCTCTCTCTCTGTCCCCGTTTTCTTCGGCTCCATTAAGGACCCTTGGGGACCTGTTCCTCTTCGCAGCCCTTCCGCCATGACCAACCAATTTTCAGGCGCCCGAAGTCTTCTTCGTCTCTCCCAAGTAGTCTGCCGACTGCCCTAAGGTCTGCCAGCACCCACTGGACTAATTAGGCATGTACACACATTACAAAGTATCAAGTGACGTCATTGCGACGCCATTCTTATGTGACGTCATTCTTATGTGACGTCATTATGACGTCATTCTTATGTGACGTCATTATCATGACGTCATTCTTATGTGACGTCATTATTGTAACTTCATTCTTATGTGACGTCATTCTTGTGTAACGTTATTCTTCTCCCTCCTCGTCACTACCGTTTCTTTCCCAAAAGTATTGGGCTCCGAAGGGTGCCTGGCGACCTTAGGACACCGAGAAAACGTAGTTGTTCACAGTCATCGTCAATCTCGGCTTCGTCACCACATTTGCTTGTTGACATTATTTCCATCACCACCACTTTTTCCACCTCCACCATCACTTTCTCCACAATTCCACAATTCCACCACTCCACCTCCACTCCACATCCACCACTCCACATCCACCACCACCACCTCTTCACCTCCACCACTCCACCTCCAGTACCACCATTCCACCTCTAGTACCACCACATCACCTCCACCACCACTCCACCTCCAGTACCACCACTCCACCTCCAGTACAACCACTCCACCTCCAGTACCACCACTCCACCTCCAGTACCACCATTCCACCTCCAGTACCACCACTCCACCTCCAGTACCACCACTCCACCTCCACCACCACCCCACCTCCACCACCACTCCACCTCCACCACCACTCCACCTCCACCACCACTCCACCTCCACCACCACTCCACATCCACCACTCCACCACCACTCCACCTCCACCACCACTCCACCTCCACCTCCATTCGAATCCCCTCCACATCCCGAGCACTCCTTTCCCTCTTCCGCCCCACCATCCCTCCAAAAACTTCTACGGCCTCCTCCATCAAAGCACCGCCATCCTCCACGCCACCACCGACTCCCTCCATCCCTCCATCCCCCTCCTCCTCCTCCTCCTCCTCCTCCTCCTCTTCCCCGTCCAACAGGAAGCAGAAGTCGATTTTTCTTCCTCCTCTCCTCTCCTCCATTCTTCCTCACCACCATTGCGACATTCTCCAACGTTCTCTCCCTCTCTCCCTCTTTATCTTCTTCCTCTTCCCTTCCCCTCCCATCCCTTTCTTATCCTCCTCCCCTTACTTACTCTCCCTTACCCTCCTATTTCCCTCCCTCCCTCTCACTCCACTCTCCCTCTCCCTCCTATTCTCTTGCTTCTTCTCATCCTCTCCCCCTCCCTTCCTCTCCCTTCCCTTCTCCCTCCTCTTCCTCTCCCTACAATTCTCCTCCCTCCCTCTCCCTCCCCTTCTCCTTCCTCCCTCCCTCTCCCTCCCCTTCTCCTTCCTCCCTCTCCCTCCCCTTCTCCTCCATCCCTCTCCCTCCCCTTCTCCTTCCTCCCTCTTCCTTCCCTTCTCCTTCCTCCCTCTCCCTACAATTCTCCTCACTCCCTCTCCCTCCCCTTCTCCTTCCTCCCTCCCTCTCCCTCCCCTTCTCCTTCCTCCCTCTCCCTCCCCTTCTCCTCCATCCCTCTCCCTCCCCTTCTCCTTCCTCCCTCCCCTTCTCCTTCCTCCCTCTCCCTCCCCTTCTCCTTCCTCCCTCTCCCTCCCCTTCTCCTCTCCCTCTCCCTCCCCTTCTCCTTCCTCCCTCTCCCTCCCCTTCTCCTTCCTCCCTCTCCCTCCTCTCTTCCCTCCCTCTCCCTCCTCTTCTCCTCCCTCCCTCCCTCCCCTTCTTCTTCTACACCATTCCTCTCCCTTCCCTTCTCTCCCTTTCCTTTTCCTCCCTCCCTCTCCCTCCTCTTCCTTCATTTCCTCTCCTCCACCCCCCTCTCCTCCCATCCTTCTCTTCTCCCTCTCTTTTCCCCTCGCTTCCTCTCCCTTACTCCTCCCTCCCCTACTTCCCCCATCACTTTCTCCCCCTCCCATCACTCCCTCCCCCTCCCCCACCACTTCTCCCCCAATCCTCCCCCTACATCCTCCCACCGTCAGAAACCAAAAACCCAATTTTACCTTCTCCGCACTCCTCTTTATTTTTCCTCTACCGCCTCTCCTCTTTCTCTTTTTCTACATTCTCTGCCAGCTCCGCTCCCAAATGCTCTCCTTTACTCTCTTTTCTCTCCCTCTCCTCTCTCTCTCTTCCTCTCTTCTCTCCCTCTCTTCTCTCCCTCTCTTCTCTCCCTCTCTTCTCTCCCTCTCTTCTCTCCCTCTCTTCTCTCCCCTTCTTCTCTATCTCCCTTCTTTCCCTCTCTTCTCTCCCTCTCTTCTCTCCCTCTCTTCTCTCCCTCTCTTCTCTCCCTCTCTTCTCTCCCTCTCTTCTCTCCCTCTCTTCTCTCCCTCTCTTCTCTCCCTCTCTTCTCTCCCTCTCTTCTCTCCCTCTCTTCTCTCCCTCTCTTCTCTCCCTCTCTTCTTTCCCTCTCTTCTCTCCCTCTCTTCTCTCCCTCTCTTCTCTCCTCTCTTCTCTCCCTCTCTTCTCTCCCTCTCCCCTCTCGCTCTCCTTCTCTCCTCTTCTCTCCCTCTCTCCCTCCCCTCTCCCTCTCTCTTCTCTCCCTCCCCTCTCCTCCTTCTCTCCCGCTCTTCTCTCCCTTCTCTCCTCTCCCCTCTCTTCTCTTCCTTCTCTCCCTCTCTTTCCCTCCTCTCCTCTTCTCTCCCTCTCTTTCCCTCCTCTCCTCTTCTCTCCCTCTCTTCTCTCCCTCTCTTCTCTCTCTCTCTTTTCTCTCCCTCTCTTCTCTCTCTCTTTTCTCTCTCTCTCTCTCTCTCTCTCTCTCTCTCTCTCTCTCTCTCTCTCTCTCTCTCTCTCTCGTCTAGCTGTCGCCAGGTTATTTCATTAAACTTGATAAACCCAGATTGGATTAAAATCTTAGCTCACCCTTTGGCGTTTGTCTTGTTCATCTTAATTCTGGCTGCCGTCAAGTGATTTTATTCATCCAAGCAGTGGGAATGGGAGGGGAATCCCCTATGCGAAGGGGATTAAAAGTGGGATTTTATCCCACTTTCCAGAAACTCTCTCAGGACCTCCCAGAAGTATTTCGGTTCCTCCAAGATAAAGTTTTTCTTTCTTGGGTTCAATCTCTACCTCCCCCCCAGACCCCTCCATTTCCCCCCAGACCCCTCCACTCCCCCCCAGACCCCTCCACTTTCCCCCAGACCCCTCCACTTTCCCCCAGACCCCTCCACTTTACCCCCAGACCCCTCCACTTTCCCCCATGCCATCAACTTTCCCCCATACCATCTACTTTCCCCCATGACATCCACTTCCCCCCCCAGGCCATCCACTTTCCTCCCTCCCCCAGGCCATTCGCTTTCCCCCAGACCCCTCCACTTTCCCCCAAAACCCTCCACTTCCCCCGTCCCCTCCACTTTCCCTCCCCTCCTTTCTCCTTTGGTAACCGCAACAGAATCTACAGCGTCTTTGTCTAGACGAATGAATGACGATTTTATTCAGGTGAATGTAATTGCTGGGGATTACCAGCGTCGCTGTCCTTGGCGACACAACCGCGCGGCGGGAGAGGTGGATGCGATGAGAGATTTCAGGAGTTTAGGTAGAAATGAGGGATAATAAGAGCCAGACCTGATCAGCATAGAATTTTTGAATAAAGAGTGGTCCCTACTCATATAAGAACGATGTATGACGCTGGACCATAAGGGCGGTCGCTGAAGTCGCCTAAAAACTATAATAATAATAATGATAATAGATTAATAGATAAAAAAAAAAGTGAATTTACTAAAAATAGAAATAAACGCTTGAATGAGAAACATTCCTAAAAAAAAAGTACCAAATTGAAAAATATATGTATACACACCCATCCATACATACATACATACACACCCACCCACATATAATTTTTTTCCCTCCCGGTGCCTTTATCCTTTGAAGAACTGAACCCACTTTAAAAGGTTTTGCCGAGGTCACACGATTTTATTCAATAAAAAAAAAAAAAAAAAAACTGGATTAGATCATACGTGTGCTTCACCATGGTCTTGCATCACGTGTTGGACTCGTGATCGATAGCTATTTCCCTCCCGGATGAGAGCTCAGA
>NC_134794.1:8391455-8393955 GCF_046742065.1 Oratosquilla oratoria
GGGAGGAGGAGGGGGAGAAGGGGGAGGAGGAGGGGGAGAAGGGGGAGGAGGAGGAGGGGAGAAGAAGGGCAAGGAGGAGGAGGAGGAGGGGAGAAGAAGGGCAAGGAGGAGGAGGAGGAGGAGGAGGGGAGAAGAAGGGCAAGGAGGAGGAGGAGGAGGGGAGAAGAAGGGCAAGGAGGAGGAGGAGGGGAGAAGAAGGGCAAGGAGGAGGAGGAGGAGGGGAGAAGAAGGGCAAGGAGGAGGAGGAGGAGGGGAGGAGGAGGGCAAGGAGGAGGAGGAGAAAGAGGAGGGAAGGGGAGGAGGGCAAGGAGGAGGAGGGAAGAGGAGAAGGAGGGCAAGGAGAAGGAGGGCAAGGAGGAGGAGGGAAGGGGAGAAGGAGGGCAAGGAGGAGGAGAGAAGGGGAGGAGGGCAAGGAGGAAGAGGAGGGCAAGGAGGAGGAAGAGGAGGGCAAGGAGGAGGAAGAGGGCAAGGAGGAGGAAGAGGGCAAGGAGGAGGAAGAGGGCAAGGAGGAGGAAGAGGGCAAGGAGGAGGAGGAGGCAAGGAGGAGGAGGAGGCAAGGAGGAGGAGGAGGCAAGGAGGAGGAGGAGGAGGAGGAGGAGGAGGAGGAGGAGGAGGAGGAGGAGGGCAAAGAGGAGAAGGAGGGCAAAGAGGAGGAGGAGGAGGGCAAAGAGGAGGAGGAGGGCAAAGAGGAGGAGGAGGGCAAAGAGGAGGAGGAGGGCAAAGAGGAGGAGGAGGGCAAAGAGGAGGAGGAGGAGGAGGGCGAGGAGGAGGGCGAGGAAGAGGAGGAGGAGGGCGAGGAAGAGGAGGAGGGCGAGGAGGAGGAGGAGGAGGAGGAAAGAGGAAAGGAGGAAAAGGCGGGAAAGAGAGAAAAGAGGACAGGGGGAAAGGAAAGGAGGGAAGGATGGTGGGTAGAAGGAGAAGGGAGGGAAAGAGGGGAGTAGGGAGGGGTGGAGGGGGGAAAGGAGAGGAGGGGGGAAAGGAGAGGAGGGAGGGGAGGAGGGAGGGGAGGAGGGAGGGGAGGAGGGAGGGGAGGAGGGAGGGGAGGAGGAAAGAAGGGAGGAGGGAGGGGAGGAGGAAAGAAGGGAGGAGGGAGGGGAGGAGGAAAGAAGGGAAGAGGGAGGGGAGGACGAAAGGAGGGGAGGAGGGAGGGGAGGAGGGAGGGGTGGAGGGAGAGGAGGAGGATGAGTAGGAGCAGATGACGGAGGGAAGGAGAGGGAGGGAGAGCAGCAGAAGAGCAGTGAGGAAAGGAGGGGAGGAGTGAGGGAAGGAGGTAAGGAATGAGGGAAGGAAGGAGGGAAGGCGGGAAGGTAGGAGGGAAGGAGGGAAGGCGGGAAGGAAGGAGGGAAGGCGGGAAGGAAGGAGGGAAGCAATCTTCAGGAGCGGCGGTGATGACCTTGGCTTAACGGCGCATTTTGGGTTAATTTGAAAAGTTGCGGCACACAAAGACGGGGGAAAGGGGGGAAGGAAGGGGGGAGTCACTGCCCCCCCAGCCACCACCCCAGACCTCACAACTCCTGCTAGCGACACCACAAACCTCTCTTAACTCCCACCTACCACCACCGCCGCCGCAGCCGCCGCAAATTCAACACAGACTGCGGCATAGAGACTGCGGAAGGTGTGAAAATGCGAGGTAGGGTCTTGTCTTGATATGATGGCCGCCATTACCTCCCCGGGTAACTCCAGCCGGCTTTGTTCAGTTGAGGAGGAGGAGGAGGAGGAGGAGGAGGAGGAGGAGGAGGAGGAGGAGGAGGAAGAGGGGGAGGAGGAGGAGGAGGAAGAGGAGGAGGAGGAGGAGAGGAGGAGGAGGAGGAGGAGGAGGAGAGGAGGAGGAGGAGGAGGAAGAGGAGGCGGAGGAGGAGGAGGAGAGGAGGAGGAGGAGGAGGAGGAAGAGGAGGAGGAGGAAGAGGAGGAGGAGGAGGAGGAGGAGGGTGGTGTTCTGAAGAGCGTTCCCTTGGGCCGGGACCCCCCTTGAAAATAATAAATAAAAATAATAAAAAAAGAGGGAGAAAAGAAGGAGAGAAGGGGAGAGAGAGAGAGAGAGAGAGAGAGAGAGAGAAGGAAGACCAGAAATCCTACGAAGTTCGGTAGACCAAAGTCCGCGATGTACGATACAACACTGAGTGTCGTTGCCACTACACTACTCGAAATTCGACCCCAATTCTTCTATCCACCTCAAGAGGAGATCCTCACAAAGCGACATACGCTAGACCAACTTATCCATTTTATTTAGTACAACGTCGTCCCTTCGCGATCTCCTTAATGGTTCATCCCCGTCACTGATATTGGCCGCCCACCCACCCACCCCCGCCCACCCCGCCCCCCAATTTCCCTTATAACGACTCCGCCCCATCACCACGTCATCAACTCCGCCCCAGTGGCCTTTTACGTCGAGGACAAGTTTCCGAGGCAGAGTCAGCTTCTCGTCCAGGAGCGAGGTCGAGGCGTCGACCTGCCGATAGAGGGCGACGGAAACTCGTCACGTTAAAGGCGCACGCGGGAC
>NC_134794.1:8396455-8398955 GCF_046742065.1 Oratosquilla oratoria
CCATGTTTCGTGTGAGGGACTTTAGTACCACCTCTACGGACCAGGGTCGCGTAACATTATTTAACGACTCGTATAGGAATACTAAAAAAAAATTATTCTACGATCTCACTATTAAGGATAGAAGCACTTGAATTGGCGACGAGACACGAAGGCAAGATAAATGAATATATAAATAAATAAATAAAGATAAACAAGTAAATTAATTAATTAATCAGTCTGAATTAATTGATTCATCAATTGATAAATACACGGGAGTTTACTCCACAATGTTACAAAAAAAAAAACGTGAACGAAATCCTCCCACATGCTCGTGATTTATACAGTGCATTCTGAAGGTCTGGCACTTTACTTCCCGAATGCCCATAATTGGCACTTACCCACACTTGTTACCTCCACGTATGTGTGAGATTCACCATGATCTTGGATTACGTGCTGCACTCGTGATCGACAGCTATTTCCCTCCCGGAAGAGAGCTCAGAGCTCGTATATGATCGATCTATGGGTAATGCTGTGAACCCAAACCACCGTAGTAGCAGCCGGGAACTCCAACCACTGCGCTACATATAAATGTGTGTGTGTGCGTGTGTGTGTGTGTGTGTGTGTGTGTGTGTGTGTGTGTGTGTGTGTGTGTGTGTGTGTGTGTGTGTGTGTGTGTGTGTGTGTGTGTGTGTGTGCGCACATACATGTATGTGTAAACACATATGGACATAAAAATATACATCAGATATAGCAAAAGTGTTGATGGGTGGTCATTCTAATAAACAATATATATTATTTTCGTTCCAAACGTAAATCATGTGAGAGCCACACATATTTACACAGATGTAATTTCTTAAATACGAATTCGTTGTAAAAGTCCCCTCTTTTTATTCTATCTCTATCGTGGACAAATCAATATTACCTATGATGTATCAGATCTACAAAATAAAAATATAAACACACACACACACACACACACACACACACACACACACACACACACACACACTAATGTTAATAAATTAGCACATTACACTTATGTAGATAGATTACAAATATTTACAAATACAGTATTTACAGACCCAGAACATTATATATATATATATATATATATATATATATATACATACAGTATATATATATACAAACACAGGTATTAACAGCTTCTATGTATATTTTTCTCCATGAAAATATACAAGTGTTCTGCATAAGAAATTAGTGTACGGGAATTTCTATGTTTACGTCCACGTACACCAAAATATACATTTTATGTACGAAAATAATGTAAACAAATATAGTCGTGGTAGCATTTTAAAGATGAACACTCGTAATCATTCTGAAACGAGTCTTCTTACTCAAACGTAAATTATGAATACATGATAATGATTATAATAAATCAGTTAAGTCTTTTTACTTTTTTGTCATTTCATTTGATTTATTTATATTTTTTAAGGGTAAATGACGTGACCCTTGACACAAAGAAAGGAAACAACAGTGCCAGTAAGTGGAGATGGAGGTGGAGATGGAAGTGGAGGTGGAGGTGGAAGTGGAGGTGGAGATGGTGTTCGAGGTGGAAAAGGATGTGGAGGTTCAGGTGGAGATGGAAGTGAAGGTGGAGAGGTGGATGTGAAAATAGTGATCGAGGTGGATATGGAGGTGGTGGAGGAGATGGCGATCGAGGTGGAAATGTATGTGGAGGTGGAGATGGCGATCGAGGTGGAAATAGAGGTGGAGATGGAGGGGTGGAGATGGCGGTGGAGATGGAGGGGTGGAGATGGAGGTGGAGATGGTGATCGAAGTGGAAATAGAGGTGGAGGTGGAGATGGAGATAGAGACAGGTGGAGATGGAGAGGTGGAAATAGATGTGGAGGTGGAGATGCAGGTAGAGGTGGATATGGAGGTGGTGGAGGAGATGGCGATCGAGGTGGAAATGTATGTGGAGGTGGAGATGGCGATCGAGGTGGAAATAGAGGTGGAGATGGAGGGGTGGAGATGGCGGTGGAGATGGAGGGGTGGAGATGGAGGTGGAGATGGTGATCGAAGTGGAAATAGAGGTGGAGGTGGAGATGGAGATAGAGACAGAGAGGTGGAGATGGAGATGTGGAAATAGATGTGGAGGTGGAGATGCAGGTAGAGGTGGATATGGAGGTAGAGGTGGAGATGGAGGTAGAGGTGGAGATGGAGGTAGAGGTGGAGATGGAGGCTGAGGTGGAGATGGAGGTAGAGGCGGAGATGGAGGTAGAGGCGGAGATGGAGGTAGAGGCGGAGATGGAGGTAGAGGCGGAGATGGAGGTAGAGGCGGAGATGGAGGTAGAGGCGGAGATGGAGGTAGAGGCGGAGATGGAGGTAGAGGTGGATATGGAGGTAGAGGTGGAGATGGAGGTAGAGATGGAGATGGAGGTAGAGATGGAGATGGAGGTAGAGATTGATATGGAGGTAGAGATGGAGATGGAGGTAGAGGTGGAGATGGAGGCTGAGGTAGAGATGGAGGTAAAGGCGGCGATGGAGGTAGAGGTGGAGA
>NC_134794.1:8403991-8421491 GCF_046742065.1 Oratosquilla oratoria
GACTGTGTCAGCTGGCACAGCCTGTCAAGCAGGGTGAGCACAAGCGCCCCTGGATTATTAGCTGACGAATCAGCCAATCGATCAGCAGCCGGTCAGTGTCCGCGTTAGCGAGAGGTACAGTCGCCAGCACTTATACCTGTTACAGAGCTCAAACAACAGCAACGCTCCAAGCGACACGTGAGTGCTTATGTAACAAGGTATTCATAGCCTGTTACTCCTTCGTTACCGTTACCGTTACCCAAAGGTATAGCGTTAGTCAGAATAAACTATGTAAATTCTGCCACTTTGTCGAGCTCCGAACATCGCGTTGTCTCAGGTTCACAAACCAGCAAGTGTACATGAACAAGAATTTACAGTGATATTCATGTTGGCAATAGGGGTAATACCTGCCAACACTACGTTCTCGTTATTTACTGGCGTTGGCAGCTACTTGTGCCTCGTGCAGTTCTGGTTGTCAGTCTGCCAACTGGCATAGACAACCACGGGATTTTTGGTTTTTGGTTTTGAATTTTCTTATTTTGGTCACCTCGAGACCTCGCCCAACATTTTCGACACTTCCATGTTATAGATGTGTGTGTGTGTGTGTGTGTGTGTGTGTGTGTGTGTGTGTGTGTGTGTGTGTGTGTGTGTGTGTGTGTGTGTGTGTGTGAGTGGGTGTGTGTGTGTGGGTGTGTGTGTGTGTGTGTGTCATGTGTGTGTGGTTGTTGTGAGAGAGAGAGATGAGAGAGAGAGAGAGAGAGAGAGAGATTAGAGATATAGATGAGAGGAGAGAGAATGCTGAGGATAGAGAGAGAGAGAAAGATAGAGGAGAGAAAGGGAGCGAGGGACAGAGAAAGGGAGAGTGACAGAGAATGGGAGAGGGACAGAGAGAGAGAGAGGGACAGAGAGAGGAGAGAGAGAGGGACAGAGTGAGAGACAGAGAGGGACAGAGAAAGTGAGAGGGACAGCAGAGAGAGAGAGTAAGGACAGAGAGGAGGGACAGAAGAGAGGGGGACAGAGACAGTCAAAGAGGAAAGAGAGAGAAAGAGAGGACGGACAGGAGAGAAAGAGAGAGAGAGGGACAGAGAGAGAGAGAGGGAGAGAGAGAGTAGAGAGAGAGAGAGGAGAGAGAGGACGAGGGATGAGAGGAGATGAGAGAGAGGAGAGAAGAAGAGAGAGAGGGAGAGGAGAGAGGAGGAAGAGAGGGAGAGAGAGCGAGGAGAGTGAGAGAGAGGGGTTGAGATGAGAGAGAGAGAGAGAGAGAGAGAGAGGAGCGAGAGAGTAGAGAGAGAGAGGAGAGAGACGAGAGAGAGATGGCAGATTGAGAGCGAGATGAGAGAGAGAGAGAGAGCGAGATGATTGAGGACGAGAGAGATGAATCCGGAGAGAGAGAGGAGTGAGAGAGACGAGGAAGACGTCGAGCGAGAGAGAGGGAAGAGCGTTGTAAACGAGGACGACACACTCCGAAACGCATTACAACGCAACCCCCATCACCTTAACCCCGTCTTCTCGCCCTCTAACCCGAACAACGACTAGAACGACTTCACCAGGTTCGACCTCTGGGCTACCGCTGACCAGAGAGGCCTAACCGGAGGGAGAACGACTGTCCCCTCGTCCCCCTCCCCCCCTCTCCCCCTCTCCCCCGGGGGATTTCCAGGAAGAGGAAGATCCTCTCTCTGTTCCAGAGTCGGAGTCTTTGTTGTCCTCGGCGCGGGATTTCGCTTCGCTTTCTTCCTTTCTTTCGCCTCGCCTCCGCCTCGGCTTGACGCTCGATGACATCAACAGCCGGGGGATGAAGGTAGGCCGGATAGCTAGCTAACTCTAGGTCTCCCTCTCCCTTTCCTTCTCCCTCTCTCTCTCTCTCTCTCTCACACACACACACACACACACACACACACACACACACACACACACACACACTCACAAAACACACACACACACACACACACACACGACCACACACACACACACACACACGCTCACACACACCACACTCACACACATTCATTGTATATTATATATATTATATATATATATTTAAAATATATATTATATATATATATATATATATACGTCCATATCTTCTTACTTCTCTCTACACAAACGTTTCTTTACACCTCTCCCTCTTCATAACCTTTCTCCCTCTTCAAACTTCCCTCTCCTCATACCTCTCACTCTCTCCACACCTCCTTAACCTCCCCCCTCCCTCTTTCCTTCCCTCCCTCCCTCCCTTCATCCTTCCCTTGGGACCGTTCCCTCGTGGTAAGGAGTCCGAGAGGTACCAGAGGCACAAGGAAACTTGCGGTCCTAGTTGATTACTAGGGAGCTAGCTATGACAAGTCCCCTGAGGAGGTCGGAATGGGAGATGGGGAGGGAGGGGGGAGGAAGGGGGAAGGGAGGAAGGGGGAAGAGGGGGGTGAGGGGAGATGGTACAGATGCAGGGACTAACGTCTGGTAGACAATTGGTGTGGAAATGTTACATGTTACAATAGTTTGTTTTCAAATTCTCTCTCTTTCCCTGATCTTCCTTAAGGCTAACCACGGTTACTGTGTAGGTTAGGAAGGCAGTGATGGTGGTAGTGGTGGTAGTTGTTGGTTAGTGGTGGTGGTGGTGGTGGTGATGGTGGTGGTAGTAGTAGTGGTAGTGGTATTGGTCGTAGTAGTAGTGGTGGTGGTGGTGGTGGTGGTGGTGGTGGTGGTGGTGGTGGTGGTGGTAGCAGTAGTGGTGGTGGAGGTAGTGGTGGAGGTAGTGGTGGTGGTAGCAGTGGTGGTGGTCATGGTGGTGGTAGTGGCGGTGGTGATTGGGGTTGTGGTGGTGATAGGGGTTGTGGTGGTGATAGGGGTTGTGATGGTGATAGGGGTGGTGCTGATAGGGGAGGTGGTCATAGAGGTGGTGGTGACAGTGGTGGTGGTGGTGGTGGTGGTGGCGGGAACAGTAGAGTTTGCATTGTAATTCCTCATTCTATTTCTTCGTTTATCTAATTGTTTTTTTCATTTAATAAAACATTTGTGTATTCATCAATTCATATATCCATTTCTTTGTTCAGTATTGTTTCAGACCTCTATATAGACCAAAAGGTTGCTCTGTCATTCTGGTGTGAAAGAATAATATTAATAATAAAATCAGACCATATGCAGCTCTCACCCGGAAGGAACCTGTTAATCACAAGTCAGACACGTGGTCCAGGACCACACTGTCGACAGAACACAAGACATGGAGGCATTCTAAAGGAACAAAACTGTGAATGTTCCTCGTGATTACGCTGGTTGGAGTATGTATGGGAGCGGGTGTGGGGCTGGCGGTGGAGTAGGGAGGGGGCGGTGGAGTAGGGAGGGGGCAGGGAGGGGAGGGGGAGAGGAGGGGGAGGGGGAGGGGGAGAGGAGGGGGAGGGGGAGGGGGAGAGGAGGGGGAGGGGGGAGAGGAGGGGAGTTCCGTGTGCAGCCATCAGCGTCTTGCTACTCACTCCATGTGGAGTCTTCTGTTAATCCCGAAGGAACCATAGTTGGGCTGAGAGGTGTATGGGAGTAGAAGCAAGAGGAGGGAAAAAGAGCCGGGGAGAGGGGGGAGGGGGAGAGGGGGGAGGGGGGAGAAAATGAGCTCAACAAGCTATAAATGCTCTCTGTGAGACTGTCACCCATTACGTTCTTAATGTCTTCGAAGTGGCACTTTTCTTCGAAGTGACTCGAGCTCCTGAAGACCCAGAGGTGGTTGGCCGGGGGAGACTCTTCGGGAGGGGACCCTGGACGGTTACGAAGGGCGTCTTCGACTCCGAAGGCGACCGTGGGAACGTGAAGGAAATCGATGACGACGCGATGGCACTGCCCGTGTGCCGGTGCCGGTGCCAGGGAGGAGGAGGAGGAGGAGGAGGAGGAGGAGGAGGAGGAGGAGGAGGAGGAGGAGGAGGAGGAGGAGGAGGAGGAGGAGGGGGAGGAGGGGGAGAATCGCCATAAGTTCATCGGTTCCATGGCTCGGGCACCAGAGACTCTTGTGTGACTCCCATGGAGGTGAAGGAAGAGGAGGAGGAGGAGGAGGAGGGAAGAAGGGGGAGGAGGAGGAGTGAAGAAGGGTGAGAAGGGAAGAGGAGAGAAGAGAAGGAAAGATGAGGGAAGAAGGGGAGGAGGGAAGAAAGGAAGGGGAAGGAGAAGGAGGAAGAGGAGGAAATTAAAGAGGAGGAAGAGGAAGAAGGAGGAGTTGGAGGAGGATTTGGGGGAAGAGGAGGAGTTGGAGGAGTAGAAAGGGAGAATTGAAGAAGAGGAACAATGAAGTAGGCGAGGGGTAGGCGAGGGGAAAGGAGAGGAGGAAAAGGAGAGGGGGAAGAGAGGAAAAGGATAGCAAAAATTATGGAGAAAAAGTGGAAGGGAACATAGAAGAAAGCAACAGTACGAGGGAGGAAGAGGAAGAGGAGGGAGGAAGAGGAAGAGGAGGACGGGGGAGGAAGAGGAGGAGGAGGTGGAGGAGTAGGAGGAGGAGGAGGAGGAGGAGGTGGAGGAGAAAAACTGGAGAGGAAGGGGAGGGGAACTGAGAGGAAGGGGAGGGGAACTGAGAGAAAGGGAAGGGGAACTGAGAGGAGGGGAGGGGAGGGGAGTGGAGGGGAAGAGGAGGACGGGGGAGGAAGAGGAGGGAAAAACGGGAGAGGAAGGGGAGGGAAAGTGAGAGGAGGGGAGGGAAGGGAGGAAAGTAAAGTAGGAAGAGGGGAAAAAAGAGAAAAGAGAGGGAAAAAGAGAAAAGAGGAAGAAACCACAAAAGAGAGAAAAGGGACATATAAAAGGAGAAGACGAATGAAGTGAAAGAGAGAAAGAGAGAGAGAGAGAGTAATAAGGAAACGTAGTGCAACAAAGGCAATAAAGAGGGGAAAGAAGGAACAGACGAGGGGAAACTGAAGCATAAATGGAGAATATGGCGTGGCAAGGAGAAAGAGGGGGGGGTGGCAAAATGACGCAGAGAAGAGGAAGAAGAGGAGGAAGATGAAGAGGATAATTAGGGAGGAGAGAGAGAGAGACCAGTAAACAAGGGAACAAAGGGGAAAGAATCGATGAAAACGGGAGAAAAGGAAAAGAAGAAAAACAAATAAAGAAGAGGAGATGGAGAGGAGGCGAGAACGAATAGATAAGACAGGGGAGGGGAGGAGGTAGGGGGTAAGGGGAGGGGAGAAGGGGTGGGAGGAAAGGAGAAAGGGGGAGTAGTTGTGGGAGGTGTGGGACAAAGGAGTTGGGAAAGGGTGGGGGGAAGTCGAGAGGGGAGGGGAAGTGGGTGGGGAGAGAGAAGTTGGGAAAGGGGGGTGGGAAGTGAAGAGGGGAGGGGAAGTGGAGAGGGAAGGGGAAGTGGAGTAGGGAAAGGAAGTGGAGAGGGGAGGGGAAGTGGAGAGGGGAGGGGAAGCGGAGAGGGGAGGGGAAGAGGAGAGGGGAGGGGAAGTGGAGTGGGGAGTGGAAGTGAAGAGGGAAGGTAAGTGGAGAAGGGAGGGGAAGCGGAGTGGGGAGGGAAAGTGGAGAGGAGAGGGGAAGTAGAGAGGGGAGGGAAAATGGAGAAGAGAGGGGAAGTGGAGAGGGGAGGGAAAATGGAGAGGAGAGGGGAAGTGGAGAGGGGAGGGAAAATGGAGAGGAGAGGGGAAGTGGAGAGGGGAGGGGAAGTGGAGAGGGGAAGTGGAGAGGAGAGGGGAGGGGAAGTGGAGTGGAGAGGGGAGGGGAAGTGGAGAGGAGAGAGGAAGTAGAGAGGGGAGGGGAAATGGAGAGGGGAGGGGGAAGGAAGAGGGGAGGGGAAGTGGAGGGGGAAAGGGGCGAGGAGGGGTATGGACAAGGGATAAGGGTGAGAACGGGTGTGGAAGGAAGAGGGGAAGGGGAAAAGGTGATGGGGGGAAGGGGAAGGGGGGAAGGGGAAGGGGAAAGGGGGGTCTAGGGAATTGTATGATCGATAATGGCGACAAGAATAGGGGAAGTTCGAATCCAATAAATGGAGGACGAGGAGGAGGAGGAGGAGAATGAGGAGGAGTGGAAAAAAAGAGGAGTCAGAGGAGAATGTGGAGGGAGATGAGGAAGAATGTGGAGGAAAACGAAGAGGAGGTGGAGGAGGAAGAAAAGGAGGACAATTGGTGAGAACGCGGATTGGGAATGGGAATGTGTAGGGGAGGAGGTAAAGGAGGAGAGGGAGGTGGGGAGGAGATTGGGGAGAATGTAATTGTTGTTGTTGTCGCTATTTTTGTTGTTATTGTTTTTGTTGTTGGTGGTAGTGGTGAAGGTGGTGGCGATGGTGGAGGTGGTGGTAGTGGTGGTAGTGGTGACGGTGGTGGTGGTTGGGGTGAGTGATGGCGGGAGTGGTAGTTGAGGTTGGTGGTAGGTGTGGTGATAGAAATGGTGGTGGAAATGGCGGTGGTGCTAGTGGCAGTTGCAGTGGTGGAGGAGGAGGTGGTGGTGGAGGAGGAGGTGGTGGTGATGGTGGAGGTGGTGGTGATGGTGGAGGTGGTGGTGAAGGTGGTGGTGTAGATAGTGGTGGTGTAGATAGTGGTGGCAGCGGCTGTGGTGGCAGCCTTAGAGAGACGCTGGCGACGACAGCGACACACTCCCGGGTGTCGACGACGGATTGTGTCGTGTGTATGGTATCGGCAGGGAGAAGGTCATGACGAGCAGCGGGTGGCCGAAGGGGCGGCAGAGGGGAAACGAGGGCAACCCGCCATGATGACAGAGATAACGAGGGAGGGGAGAAGGGCGGTGCCGCTTGGAAGGGGGAGATGGGGAGAGGGTGCAAATGGAAGGGTAAATGGGGACATGGTGGTGGTGGTGGTGGTGGTGGTGGTGGTGGTGGTGGTGGTGGTGGTGGTGGTGGTGGT
Source organism: Oratosquilla oratoria (assembly GCF_046742065.1). Taxonomy (NCBI): domain Eukaryota; kingdom Metazoa; phylum Arthropoda; class Malacostraca; order Stomatopoda; family Squillidae; genus Oratosquilla; species Oratosquilla oratoria. The sequence continues at coordinate 8,410,792 of NC_134794.1, forward strand.
GGTGGTGGTGGTGGTGGTGGTGGTGGTAATAATGGTGGTAGTGGTGGTAGTGATGTTGGTGGTGGTAGTGATGTTGGTGGTGGTAGTGATGTTGGTGGTGGTGGTAGTAGTAGTAGTAGTAGTAGTAGTAGTAGTAGTAGTAGTAGTAGTAGTAGTAGTAGTAGTAGTAGTAGTGGTGGTGGTGATGGTGGTACTGATGTTGGTGGTAAAGATGTTGGTAGTGGTGGAGATGTTGGTAGCGGTGGTTATGGTGGTGGTGGAAACAATGGAAGGTGGAAGAAATGGGAAGCGAGAACACACAGACTTTCTTCGTCAGCACTAACCAGCGATTCTATCCCTTTTCCCCCCGCAAGAGGTCAGACAAGTGGTCAATAACAACTTTCAGGAGTCGGGCAGCGGAACGGAGGGGCAGTACAAGTTACAGTTACAGAGTGGACAACATTTCTCTTCGGGTGGAAATGACTGCTGGGTGACTCTGGTCCGTAGAGATTATCACTAAGTCCCTAAACAATAGACAGCATAAAAGATGCCTTCCATCCCCCCATAGAAAAGAGAGGAAGAGAGGAAGAGCGAAGAGAGGAAGAGAAAATAGAAGAAAAAAGGGGAAAGAAAAGAGTAGAGAAAAGAGAAGAAAAAAGAGGAATAGAAAAACAAGAGAAAAGAGAAAAACAAGAAGAGGGGAAGAGAGAAGAGAGGAAGAGAGAAGAGAGGGAGAGAGAAGAAAGGGAGAGAGGGAGTAAGACAAAAAGAGGAAGAGAGAAGAAGGAGGGGAGAGAAGAGAAAGATAAAAGAAATAGGGAGAGAAGACAGAGGGAGCGAGAAAAGAAAGGGAGAGAGAAGAGAGAGGGAGAGAGAAGAGAGAGGGAGAGAGAAGAGAGAGGGAGAGAGAAGAGAGAGGGAGAGAGAAGAGAGGGAGAGAGAAGAGAGAGGGAGAGAGAAGAGAGGGAGAGAGAAGAGAGTGGGGAGAGAAGAGAGTGGGGAGAGAAGAGAATGGGGAGAGAAGAGAGTGGGGAGAGAAGAGAGTGGGGAGAGAAGAGAGGGAGAGAAAAGAGAGAGGGAGAGAAAAGAGAAAGGAGAGAGAAGAGGGAGAGAGAAGAGAGAAGAGAGGGAGAGAGAAGAGGGAGAGAGAAGAGGGAGAGAGAAGAGGGAGAGAGAAGAGAGAAGAGAGGGAGAGAGAAGAGAGAAGAGAGAGAGAGAGAGAAAGGGAGAGAGAAGAGAGGGAGAGAGAAGAGAGGGAGAAAGAAGAGAGGGAGAGAGAAGAGAGGGAGATAGAAGAGAGGGAGAGAGAAGAGAGGGAGAGAGAAGAGAGGGAGAGAGAAGAGAGGGAGAGAGAAGAGAGGGAGAGAGAAGAGAGGGAGAGAGAGAAGAGAGGGAGACAGAGGAAAAAAGAAAAGAGAGTAAAAGAAGAGTAAGAGAAGAGAGAGTAAGAGATAAAGAAAGAAAAGAGGAAAAGAGAAGAGAGTATAGAGAAGAAGCGGAGAAAGGAGCCGCAGAAATATGTCATAAATGAAGATGAAAAAAAAATGACATGGAAAAGGTATTAGAGCTAAGGAGGGGGACACAGAGCGAGACGAAGATGAATAGAGGGTGAAGAAGTTGTGGAGAGGAGGAGGGGGAGGGAAGGGAGTGGAGGGAGGGAGGGGAGGGAGGAAAGGACAAAAGAACGAAATGTGGGAGAGAGGGGGGAAGGATGGGGGAGGGGGAAGGATGGTGAGGGAGGGGGGAAGAAGGGGGAGGGAGGGGGAAGGATGGGGAGGGAGGGAGGAGGGGAAGGATGAGGAGGGGGAGGGGGAAGGAGAGAGGGAAGGATGAGGGGAGGGGGAAGGGAGGGAGGGATGGTAAGGGAGGAGGGAAGGAGGGGGAGGGAGAGGAAGGAAGAAGGATGGGGAGAGAGGGAAGAAGGGGGAGGGAAAGGGAAGGGGAGGGAAAGAGAGGGGGAAGGGGTGGGAGGGAATTAAAAAGCTGAGATAGAACGTATGGCGTAGACTGAGAGAGAGAGAGAGAGAGAGAGAGAGAGAGAGAGAGAGAGAGAGAGAGAGAGAGAGAGAGAGAGAGAGAGAGAGAGAGAGGAAGAAAAAAGATAATGTTACGAGAAAGAAGAATCAAGGAAAGTAATTTCGGTAAATTAGATGTGTAGGCGAATAAAAAGAAGGGAGGCGAGAAGAGTGGAGGGGAACGGGAGGGAAGGGGGAAAGGGAGAGGAGGGAAGGGGGAAAGGGAGAGGAGGGAAGGGGGAAAGGGAGGGGAGGGAAGGGGGAAAGGGAAAGGAGGGAAGGGGGAAAGGGAGAGGAGGGAAGGGGGAAAGGGAGAGGAGGGAAGGGGGAAAGGGAGAGGAGGGAAGGGGGAATGAGAAAGGAGGGAAAGGTTAAGAAGGAGGTAGTGGGTGATGGGGAAGGAGAGGGAAAGGAGAGGAAAACGAGAGGTAAAGGAGAGGGAGAAGGAAAAAAAGGAGGAGGAGATGGAGGGATGGAGGTAAGGTTGTAGGTGGAATTGAAGGTGGTGGAATTGAAGTTGGAGGTGGAGGTGGAGGTGGAGGTGGAGGCGGATTCAAGTCTTATACATAGGTCACGTGAGGCCGAGTGCAGCGCCTCCAGTCGTGAGACAGAAGTCTTCCTCCTCCCCCAACCCCTCCCTTCCCCACCTCTTCCCCAACCCCTCTCCTTTCCCATCACCCTCTTCAACACTTCCCCAATCCCATCCCAAACCCTCATACCACATCGTCCCCCCCTCCCTCCCTCCCGCCCTCCCTCCCTCCTCCTCCTCTTCCTCCTCCTCTTCCTCCTCCTCTTCCTCCTCCTCCTCCTCCTCCTCCTCCTCCTCCTCCAGGGAAAGGAGGAAGTCTCAGGCTGAACGGCTCCCCGAGCGTGGTGCTAGGTTGGGAGTTCCGCGCCGTAGCGACAAGAAGAGAAATGTATTGCTCGCAAGACGTCGCGTCGTCGCCGAAGTCACAGAAGTTATTTCGGAGAGCGCCTTCAGAAATCAGGAGAGAGAGGAGAGAGAGGAGAGAGAGGAGAGGAGAGGAGAGGAGAGGAGAGGAGAGAGAGAGAGAGAGAGAGAGAGAGAGAGAGAGAGAGAGAGAGAGAGAGAGAGAGAGAGAGAGAGAGAGAGAGAGAGAGAGAGAGAGAGCGCATAGGATTAGGAAAGCCGTTGGCCTTGAGGAACCTGATCCAGTTCGGATTGGAGACGGCGAGTTCGAGGAGCACAGTGTTGATGGAAACCCATCTGGCGGAAGAGTGAGTCTTCAACCAAATCCTACAGTGTCTCAGGTCTTCCTGTTGGTACCAACTAAGGGCAGTAACTCAGGCCTTCCTGTTGGCACCAACGAACGTCTGTGCCTCTTGTCTTCCTGTTGGCACCAACCAACGTCAATGCCTCATGTCTTCCTGTTAGCATCAACCGAGGGCAGTTTCTCGTGTCTTCCTGTTGGTATCAACCGAGGGAGTCTCATGTCCTCCTGTTGGCACCAACCAACGTCAGTGTCTCAGGTCTTCCTGTTGATACCAACTGAGGGTAGAGTCTCATGTCTTCCTGTTGGCACCAACCGAGGGCAGAGTCAGGTCTTCCTGTTGGCACCAACCGAGGGCAGAATCAGGTCTTCCTGTTGGCACCAACCAACGTCAGTGCCTCATGTCTTCCTGTTGGCACCAACCAATGTCAGTGCCTCATGTCTTCCTGTTAGCATCAACCGAGGGCAGTGCTTCATGTCTTCCTGTTGGCACCAGCCGAGGGAAGTGCTTCATGTCTTCTTGTTGGCACCAGCCGAGGGTAGAGTCCCAGGTCTTCTTGTTGACACCAACCGAGGGCAGAGTCTCATGTCCTCCTGTTGGCACCAACCAACGTCAGTGAATCAGGTCTTCCTGTTGGCACCAGCCGAGGGCAGAGTCTCAGTTCTTCTTGTTGGCACCAACCGAGGGCAGAGTCTCAGTTCTTCTTGTTGGCACCAACCGAGGGCAGTCTCATGTCCTCCTGTTGGTACCAACCAACGTCAGTGCCTCAGGTCTTCCTGTTGGCACCAACCGAGGGCAGAATCTCAGGTCTTCCTGTTAACACCAAAAGTCTTCAAGACTTGCCAAGGTGGAAGTCTTCCGACAAAGTACGAAGAAAGACTGGTCCGGTCCAGATCTTCCATTAGCCGAAGTGTGAAGTCAGAAAGGTCTGACAAAGGTCTTCTTCGAACAGGCGAAGTATAAAGTCCGTCTCTTCTGGCAGAGTCTTAACTTCGCTTAGTCCCGTAGAAATCTTCAGATTGAAGTTTAGCTACGATTCAGATCTGGTCCAGCACAGTGAAGCCGGTCTGCCCAAGAATAAGGGGAAAGACGAACAAGAAGAAAATTAAAAATAAGAATAAAAAGGATGAAAAGAAGAATAAAGAACAAGAAAGAACATGAAAGAGCAAGAAAAAAGAAAGAACAGAAAGCATAAGAGAGAAGAACAGAAAGAACAAGAAGAATGAGAAAGAAGAACAAGAAAGAAGAAGAAGAAGAAAGAAAAAAAACAGAAATAAAGAAAAAGGAAGAATGCAAAAGTGGTTTAATCAATTTAGCTATGTAACTGTTCAACTATTCAAATTATTCAAATCATCCAACTGCTCAACAATTTGAAAATAATTTAAACGGTTCAAATATAACGGTTCATCCGTCTATAACGGTCCGATGATTTAAATACAAGTACACTACGTGCCACTTGTGCCGTGTCAAGTACGGTAGACTGTTACATCCACTGATTGATTAATTTATCAATTGAATAACTAATTAAATGTGAACTTTGGAAGAATTGTACAAACGTCCTGTGAATACAGCATTATACTAACGCCTTCCGTACCAGAGGGTACTGTTCCTTTTATTAAGGCTGTCGTCAAATGATTTAATTGTTTTCCATTGCACCAAATTCACATTAATTTTAAAAAATTTATGGTAGGTTAATTACGAAAAAAATAATAGGAAAAAGCGTAAACTTACTCTTATCTGTAGGACGGCTACGAAAAAAAATCACGTGTAGGACCCTCTGTAGGCAGGCTACGAAAATTAAATGTGTGCGAGAGAATGGGTGACCTAGTTTCGATTCCTGTTGACACAATTTGGAGGATTCGTCACTAACTCGCACACGCGTACACGCACGTACGCGCACGCGCACACACACACACACACACACACACACACACACACACACACACACACACACACACACACACACACACACACACACACACACACACACACACACACACACACACACACACACACACACACACACACACACACACACACACACACTGGTTAGAGTTTCCGGCTGCCACTACGGTGGTTTGGGTTCGAGTCCCGCCTAGAGCTGAAAATTTTCAGTATCGCTACGCTGCGAGTTGTTACTCCAACTCTCGTGGGCGGGGAGTTGGGGGTGTGTGTGTGTGCGTGCAAGGTCACAGCATTACCCATAGATCGGTCATATACGATCTCTGAGCTCTCTTCCGGGACGGGAAATAGCTGTCGATCACAAGTCCAACACATGATCCAAGACCATGGTGAATCACATGAACACACACACACATGAACACACACACATCACACACACACACACATGAACACACACATACATGAACACATACACACATAAACACACATACATATGAACACACGCACACAAGAACACATACACACATAAACACACATACACATGAACACACGCACACATGAACACACGCACACAAGAACACACACACATGAACACATACACACAAATATATACACAAACACGTACAATGAACACACGCACACATGAACACAAACACATGAACACACACACACACACACACACACACACACACACACACACACACACACACACACACACATACACACACACACACACACACACACAGACAAAGTATCACAACTCACCGATTCTCACCTAAATGACAAAGCGAGCGAATAATAACGGAATATCCATAATCAAGATAATGGCAACACAATGTGGTTCCCCGTTAATAGGGACTTAATAGGGAAATGGAAGCCTGTGGCAGACAAGGACAGACAGACAAAATTCCATCGTGACGTCCCTTAATGCATATCGTTGATTGCTTCCGCTCCCTAATTCCCTACCTCCCTATCACCCTCCCTCTCCCTATCACCCTTGCCCTCCCTACCCCCCGCTCCCTTCCACCCTCCCTCCTCTTTCTCTTTCTCTCTCGCTTTCTCTCGCACTCTCTCTCTTGCTCGCTCGCTCTCTCGCTCACTCTCTCTCTCGCTCGCTCTCTCTCTCACTCGCTCTCTCTTTCGCTCGCTCTCTCTATCTCACTCGCTCTCTCTCACATTCGCTATCTCTCACATTCGCTCTCTCTCTCTCTCACTCGCTCTCTCTCACATTCGCTCTCTCTCTCTCACTCGCTCTCTATCTCTCACTCGCTCTCTCTCTCTCACTCGCTCTCTCTCTCATTCGCTCTCGCTCTCTCTCTCACTCGCTCTCTCTCTCTCTCTCTCACTCGCTCTCTCTCTCTCACTCTCTCTCTCTCTCACTCGCTCGCTCTCTCTCACTCGCTCTCTCTCTCTCACTCGCTCTCTCTCTCACTCGCTCTCTCTCTCTCACTCGCTCTCTCTCACTCACTCGCTCTCTCTCACTCACTCGCTCTCTCTCACTCACTCGCTCTCTCACTCGCTCTCTCTCTCTCACTCGCTCTCTCTCTCACTCGCTCTCTCTCTCTCACATCGCTCTCTCTCTCACTCGCTCTCTCTCTCACTCGCTCTCTCTCTCACTCGCTCTCTCACTCGCTCTCTCACTCGTTCTCTCTCTCACTCGCTCTCTCTCTCACTCGCTCTCTCTCACTCGCTCTCGCTCTCTCATTCGCTCTCTCTTTCTCACTCCCTCTCTCACTCTCACTCTCCCTCTCTCACTCTCCCTCTCTCACTCTCACTCTCTCACTCCCTCTCTTACTCTCTCTCATATGCAAATCAAATCTAACCAAACTACCAAAAAACTCGAGTCGAGACCAATGTGCTGGAATAGGAAAGGTATAGAAACCTCCAACTCAGCAAGAGGGGGGGAGGGGGAGGAGAATTGAGGGGGAGGGGGGAATGGGGGAGGAGGAGATGATTGAGGGAGAAATGGCCAAGGAGGATTACCCTTTACTCTGCAGTGATGGATTGCAAGGGATGCAGTCATCCATTTGTGAAATTTTGTTTTGTTTCAGAATTTATAGTTTATTTCTTTACTGGACCTTGTCCGTTCTGATTTGTCGCCCAACTCTCTTTGTCTTTGTATTCTCTTCTTCTGTTTACATATTCTCGTTTCTTTATTCTTGTCTATTTGTTTTCTATTTTGTTTGGCTATATATTCTACCTTTATTTGTTCTTTTTTAAGTTATTCATATTTTGTTCTATTTTGTTTATATTCTATCAGAAAATAAAAGATAAGGACACAATGATAATCGAAATTACCACGACCATCAAAAGCAGACGAATAGTCCAGACTGGTGGTGAGGGAGGCGGGGGGGTTGGGGGGGGGGGGCAAGTCACGAGACCGCACTGGAGGAAGAGAGGGAGAAAAGGGAGAGAGGGAGGAAAGGTAGAGGAGAGAGGGGGAGAGGGGGGAGGGGGAGAGGAGAGACGGGGAGAGGGGGGAGGGGGAGAGGAGAGATGGAGGAGAGGGGGAGAGGAGAGGTGGAGGAGAGTGGGAGGAGAGAGGGAGAGGGAGAGGAGAGGGGAAGGGGTGGGAGGAGAGTGGAAGAAGCGGGTAAGAGTGGGAGGAGAGTGGGAGGAGAGGGAGAGGAGAGGGAGAAGAGATGGAGAAGAGAGGGAGAAGAGAGGGAGAAGAGAGGGAGGAGAGAGGGAGAGGAGAGGGAGAAGAGAGGGAGGAGAGAGGGAGGAGAGGGAGAGAAGAGGGAGAGGAGGGGAGAGGAGAGGGAGAGGAGAAAGAGAGGAAAGTGGGAGAAGACAAGAAGAAAAAGGGAAAAAGGAAGGAAAGTGAGAGAGGAAGGAAAGGGAAAGAGGAAGGAAATTGAGAGAAGAGAGGGGGAGGAGAGAGGCGGAGGTGAGAGGGGGAGGAGAGAGGGGGAGGAGAGAGGGGAAGGAGAGGGGGAGGAGAGAGGGGAGGTGGGAGGAGAGAGGGGGAGGTGAGAGAGGGGAGGTGAGAAGGGTGGAAAGGGGGAGGAGAGAGGGGAAGGAGAGGGGGAGGGGATGGGGTGGAGAGGGGGAGGAGAGAGGGGGAGGAGAGAGGGGGAGGAGAGAGGGGGAGGAGAGAGGGGGAGAGAGGGGAGAGAGGGGGAGGAGAGAGGGGGAGGAAAGAGGGGGAGCAGAGAAGGTGAGGGGATGGGGTGGAGATAGGGAGGAAAGAGGGGGAGGAGAAATGGGGAGGAGGGGGAGCGGAGAGGATGAGGGGATGGGGAGGAGATAGGGAGGAAAGAGGGGGAGGGGATGGGGAGGAGATGGGGAGGAGCGAGGGGGGGGGGTTGAACACGCAGCCCGATGGAGATCGTAAGTATCCGCCTGCGGGAGATTTTGTGGACTGCAGCGGCGGCAGCGGCGAGTGAGTTATGGGGCGAGAGTGTCTTAGTCCGAAAAATTATTAAGTTTTATTGAAGGCCAAGACGATGTCGAAGTCTCGCCAGATGTCAAGAGTCGGAACACGTGAGGGAGAGCGAAGAAACGAACACGCGCCCAAAAGAAAAAGAAAGAAAAAACAAAAAAACACGAAGAAGAGTCGGAGGGGGGGGGTTTGAGAAGAGGAGTAAAGAGAAGAAAGGAGTCTTACGACTGAGAGAGTTGGAGAGTCGGGAGCCACCTCCCCCACCCCCAGTTTCCCCCCCTCCCTCCACTTCCCCCAGTTCAAACCAAGGATAGGCTACGACTGCAAGTGGGAGCAGAGAGAGAGGCGGGGGGGGGGGGGAGGAAGCACACAAAAGAAGACTGGGGAGAGGGAGAAAGAGAGAGGGAGAGAGGGGGAGAGGGAGAAAGAGAGAGGGGAAAGGGAGAAAGAAAGGGAGAGGGAGAAAGAGAGAAAGGGAGAGGGAGAAATAGAGTGGGGGAGATGGACAGTATGAGTGTGGATATAGGAGGAGAGGAAAAGAGAGGGCAGGTAGGAAAAGAGGTAATGGTTGGAGAAGGGGAGGGGAAAGGGAAGATTGAGGGAAAGGGAACATGGGGAAGGAAAAGGGAGGGAGAGGGGGAGATTGGAGGGAATGGAGAAAGTTGGAGGAAGAGGGAAAAGACTAGAGAGGGGAAGAGGGGAGGAGGAGGGAAGAATAAGGGAAGATGAGGGGAGGACAAGGGAAGAAGGGAGGAAAGGGAAGGAGGAAAGGGAAGGAAGGAAAGGGAAGGAGAAAAGGGAAGAAGGGAGGAAAGGAAAGAAGGGAGGAAAGGGAAGGAGGAAAGGGAAGAAGGGAGGAAAGGGAAGAAGGGAGGAAAGGGAAGGGAGGAAAGGGAAGAAGGGAGGAAAGGGAAGAAGGGAGGAAAGGGAAGAAGGGAGGAAAGGGAAGAAGGGAGGAAAGGGAAGAAGGGAGGAAAGGGAAGAAGGGAGGAAAGGGAAGAAGGGAGGAAAGGGAAGGGAGGAAAGGGAAGAAGGGAGAAAAGGGAAGAAGGGAGGAAAGGGAAGATGGGAGGAAAGGGAAGATGGGAGGAAAGGGAAGAAGGGAGGAAAGGGAAGAAGGGGGGAAAGGGAAGAAGGGAGGAAAGGGAAGAAGGGAGGAAAGGGAAGAAGGGAGGAAAGGGAAGATGGGAGGAAAGGGAAGATGGGAGGAAAGGGAAGGAGGAAAGGGAAGAAGGGAGGAAAGGGAATAAGGGAGGAAAGGGAAGGGAGGAAAGGGAAGAAGGGAGGAGAGGGAAGAAGGGGGAAAGGGAAGAAGGGAGGAAAGGGAAGGGAGAAAAGGGAAGAAGGGAGGAAAGGGAAGAAGGGAGGAAAGGGAAGAAGGAAGGAAAGGGAAGAAGGGAGGAAAGGGAAGAGGGGAGGAAAGGGAAGAAGGGAGGAAAGGGAAGAAGGGAGGAAAGGGAAGAAGGGAGGAAAGGGAAGAAGGGAGGAAAGGGAAGAAGGGAGGAAAGGGGAAGGGAGGAAAGGGAAGAAGGGAGGAAAAGGAAGAAGGGAGGAAAGGAAAGGGAAGAGGGGAGGAAAGGGAAGAGGGGAGAAGAGAACACGTGAGAAGAGAAGAGAGAAGGGAAGAGGGGAGATGGGAAGAGGGGTGAAAGGAAGAGAGGAGGGGTGATGCGAGAGGGGAAGCTTAGAGGAAGGGGATGAGAAAAGGGGAAGAGAGGGGAAAGAGGCGACAGAGGGCACCATGAGCGTAAGAGGGGGAATAGAGGGGACAGGAGGGCAAGAACATAAAGAACTGGATGAAGAGGGAAATGTTGGAAACTGTGAAAAGAGGGGAAGGGGAGGGGAAACAGTAGGTGAGTGAGGGGAAAACGTAGGTGAATGAGGGGATGGAGAGAAAAATACATGAACAGGAAAATGGAGGGGGCAGAGCGGAGGATGGAGGTGGAAAGAGTGGGAGAGGGAAAGTGGAAGGAGTGGGAAGGGGAATGGGAATGAGTGGGAGGGGGAATGGGAATGAGTGGGAGGGGGAATGGGAATGAGTGGGAGGGGGAATGGGAAGGAGTGGGATGGGGATAAAAAGAGGTTAGAGGGGGGTAAAAGAGGGAAAGGGGAAAGAGTGGGAGGGGAAAGGGGAAAGAGTGGAAGGAGAAAGGGGAAAGAATAGGAGGGAGAAAGGGGAAAGAGTG
>NC_134794.1:8426491-8433991 GCF_046742065.1 Oratosquilla oratoria
AAGGGAGGGAAGGGAAGAAGGGGAGGGAGGGAAGAAGGGGAGGGAGGGAAGAAGGGGAGGGAGGGAGGGAAGAAGGGGAGGGAGGGAGAGAAGAAGGGAAGGGAGGAAGGGTGGTGGAAGGGAGAGAGGGAGGAAGAGAAAGATGGAGGGAGTATTTTGTTGAAATAACCAGAGCTTCTATCCTTATTGACAGTATCACGCCGAAAAGGTGTAGTCACAGAGAGGAAACGAGTGAGAGAATGAGAGTAAGAGAAGGAGATTGAGAGAATGAGTGAGAATGAAAGAGAGGGCAAAAGAGAGAGAAACAGGGAGACCAATGGAGAGCACAGGAAAGAGAAATGGAAAGATAAAGAGATCCATAATCACCCCTCACGCATATATTGACAAAAATACTTGCCCGGCGCATTATCGACATCCACATCCAAAAGACGTTTCCTACAAACGCACAATTCCGAGGAGCAGTGATGGTACGATTTCTCATTTCCCGGCTGTTTACGTACCCAAAGAACCCCTTGGATACCTCTTTGCCCTTTCCATCCCACCCGGATCTCTTCTCTACGCTTCGTCGTCCACCCACACTCACGGGATATATTCCTCCGCGTCGCTCTTTCTGGCCGAACTGTCTCCCATTGTACGTAAATCAGCTTTCTCGATCTAATCGCGGTGTCAATCTCGCTGAGTAAACCACCTCGGTTACACAATAGGAGTCCTCCCTCCCACCCCCAATCCTGTCCACAATCTCCCCTCCACCCACCCCCAAGTTGAAATATAAGGAGGGGGGGGATCTCCGTCCACACTGCCATGAGCATGCTCAGTCCTCTCCTGCTTCTTACATACCCAACCCCTTTCTACCTTCCATTCACCCTCACACTCTCTCACACACACACACACATACACACACACACACACACACACACACACACACACACACACACACACACACACACACACACACGCACACACACGCACATACACACACACATACACACACACACACTCCCTCTCTCTCCCCCCCCCCCTCTCTCTCTCTCTCTCTCTCTCTCTCTCTCTCTCTCTCTCTCTCTCTTTCTCCCTCCCTCCCTCTTTCTCCTTCTCTCTCCATATATCTATGTAACTCTCTCCCTCTCTCAAAAGCAGACTTTTACCCTCACCATGTCCAGCCTTCGAGTTCGAGTGACACACGGTCACGCTGTCGAAGTCGAGAACGGAGATCGAAGCGACAGAGGATCGCTACCCGAACGAAAACACTCGAAGTCTGTCACCAAGTTGTCCTCAGTGGTGAGCACCGACTCTCCCGGTTTCTCCTCCCCCCACCGACCCCCATCCGCCGAGTAATAATGTTGATCATGAAGCAACTCAGTCAGTCAGTCTGTGTTAGTCAGTCAGTTAGTCAGTCTGTCAGTCTGTGTTAGTCAGTCAGTTACAAAGGATTACAAAGGATTACAAAGGCGGAGCATGCCGACAGGAGACCTTTTGATCCATATCTAGGTCGGATGCAAAAAAAAAAAAAAAAAAAAAAAAAAAAAAAAAAAAATTAATAAAAAAATAATAAATAAAAACTATAATAATGTAAATAACAAATAAAATACATAAATCAATTCATAGGTATAGTTAAATAATAAACAAACAGGTAAATAGCAAACAATAATAAATTGACATATAACTAATAATAAATTAAAATCAGACAGACAAATGATAACAAAACAAAAGCAAATAATATAAGATAAATTATAATCATTACAGCATCTTACTTAGGTATTTATCTAAATGATTCTTAAAGCTTCGAACTGAACTACATTGCACTACCTGTGCAGGAAGTTTATTCCATTCATTAACTACACGGTTGGCAAAGTTGTTTCTACCTACTTCCAAATTGAATATATTTCCGGACAGTTTGAGACCATTGTTTCTTGTCTGATTCTCATTCAATGTAAAAATTTGGTCACTTTTGATGTTGTCAATTCCCTTTAGAATTTTAAAGACCTGTATCAAGTCACCTCTGAGTCTACGCTTTTTTAGGGAAAACAGATTCATATGTTTTAGTCAGTCTGTCAGTCAGTGTTAGTCAGTCTGTCAGTCAGTCAGTCAGTCAGTCAGTCAGTCAGTCAGTCAGTCAGTCAGTCAGTCAGTCAGTCAGTCAGTCAGTCAGTCAGTCAGTCAGTCTGTCAGTCAGTGTCAGTCAGTCAGTCTGTCTGTCAGTCAGTGTTAGTCAGACAAACAGTCAGTGTGTGTCAGTCAGTGTTTCAGTCAGTGTGTGTCAGTCAGTGTTTCAGTCAGTGTGTGTCAGTCAGTGTTTCAGTCAGTCAGTGTTTCAGTCAGTCAGTGTTTCAGTCAGTCAGTGTTTCAGTCAGTCAGTGTGTGTCAGTCTGTGTCAGTCTGTGTGTCAGTCAGTCAGTGTCAGTCTGTGTGTCAGTCAGTCAGTGTCAGTCTGTGTGTCAGTCAGTCAGTCATTCTGTAAGTCAAAGTCAGTCTGTAAGTTAGTCTAAGTCAGTCTGTAAGTTAGTCTAAGTCAGTCTGTAAGTTAATCTAAGTCAGCTAGTCAGTCAAACAGTTAGTCGATTAGTTGGTCGGTCAGTCGGTTAGTAGGTCAGTCACTCAGTAACTCAGTAAGTCAGTCAATCAGTAAGGCAGTTAGTCAGTCAGTCAGTCAGTCAGTCAGTCAGTCTGCCAGTCAGTCAGTCTGCCAGTCAGTCAGTCTGCCAGTCAGTCAGTCAGTCAGTCAGCCAACCAGTCAGTCAGCCAACCAGTCAGTCAGCCAACCAGGCAAACTCATCTTAATTCCATCAAGCGCTCATCTGACAAGTCCCCGCCAACGTAACACACTACTATGTTTGAGACTGCAAGGCAGTACTTTTCACGAAGGAGGAAGGGGGAAGAGGGGGAGGGGAAAGAGGGGGAAAGGGAAGAGGGGGAGGGGAAAGAGGGGGAAAGGGAAGAGGGGGAGGGGAAGAGGGGGAAAGGGAAGAGGGGGAGGGGAAGAGGGGGAAAGGGAAGAGGAGGAGGGGAAGAGGGGGAGGGGTAGAGGGGGAGGGGGAAGAGGGGGAGGGGGAAGAGGGGGAGGTGGAATAGGGGGGTGGGGGAAGAGGGGGGTGGGGGAAGAGGGGGGTGGGGGAAGAGGGGGAGGGGAAGAGGGGGAGGGGAAGAGGGGGGAGGGGAAGAGGGGGAGGGGAAGAGGGGGGAGGGGAAGAGGGGGAGGGGAAGAGGGGGGAGGGGAAGAGGGGGAGGGGAAGAGGGGGAGAAGGGGTAGCAAAAGAAGGAAGCGGTGTCAGAAAGAAGGGGAGGGCGGAGGGAGGGAAAGAGGAGAGATAAAGGGGAGAGGGAAGGAAAGGAAGGAGAGAAAGGTTAAAGGTAGGGAGTGGTAAAAGGAGAAGAGGAGGGGTAGGAGGGGAGGGGTAGGAGGGGAGGGTTAGGAGGGGAGGGGGAGGGGTAGGAGGGGAGGTGTAGGAGGGGAGGTGTAGGAGGGGAGGGGTAGGAGGGGAGGAGGAGAGGAGGGGGAGGAGGGGAGGGGAGGAGGGGAGGGGGAAGAGGGGAGGGGGAGGAGGGGAGGGGGAAGAGGAGGAGGGGAGGGGAGGAGGGGAGGGGAGGGGAGGAGGGGGAGGGAGAGGGGGAGGGGAAGAAGGGAGGGGGAAGAGGGGAGGGGGAAGAAGGGAGGGGGAAGAGGGGAGGGGGAAGAGGGGGAAGAAGGGAGGGGGAAGAGGGGAGGGGGAAGAGGGGGAAGAGGGGAGGGGGAAGAAGGGAGGGGGAAGAGGGGAGGGGGAAGAGGGGAGGGGGAAGAGGGGAGGGGTAGGAGGGGAGGGGTAGGAGGGGAGGGGTAGGAGGGGAGGGGCAGGAGGAAAAAAGAAAAAAGAAAAGGACAAAGGTAAAGGTAGAAGGGCAATGGGAAAGGGGGACAAAGGGAAGTGGGGGGGGAAAGGGGAAAAGAGGGGAAAAAGGGGAAGAAGGAGAGCAGGCGGAAGGGAGAGGAGGGAGGAAGAGCAGAAAGAGGGAAGGAGGAAGAGGAGAGGAAGAAGAGGAGAGGAGGAAGAGGGAAGGTGGAAGAGGGGAGGAGGAAGAGGGGAGGAGGAAGAGGGGAAGGAGGAAGAGGGGAAGGAGGAAGAGGGGAAGGAGGAAGAGGGGAAGGAGGAGGAGGGGAAGGAGGAAGAGGGGAAGGAGGAGGAGGGGAAGGAGGAAGAGGGGAAGGAGGAAGAGGGCAAGGAGGAAGAGGGCAAGGAGGAAGAGGGCAAGGAGGAAGAGGGCAAGGAGGAAGAGGGCAAGGAGGAAGAGGGCAAGGAGGAAGAGGGCAAGGAGGAAGAGGGGAAGGAGGAAGAGGGGAAGGAGGAAGAGGGGAAGGAGGAAGAGGGGAAGGAGGAAGAGGGGAAGGAGGAAGAGGGGAAGGAGGAAGAGGGGAAGGAGGAAGAGGGGAAGGAGGAAGAGGGGAAGGAGGAAGAGGGGAAGGAGGAAGAGGGGAAGGAGGAAGAGGGGAAGGAGGAAGGTTGAAGGGAATAGAGAACTAAAACATTAAAAGTACATACACACACTATTGGAAAATAAAATCCTCCTTCCTGAAGAAGAAGAAGATGAGGAGGAGGAAGATGAGGAGAAAGATGAGGAGGAGGAAGATGAGGAGGAGGAGGAGGAGGAGGAGGAGGAGGAGGAGAAGGAGGAGGAGTAGGAGGAGGAGGAGGAGGAGGAGTCTCTTGAAAGTTTATCTGAAAAAGATTTATAATCACCGTCGTTAGTTAACTTTCTTTCCCCAAAAGCCGCCAAGCCGCTCTAACCGTCTTTGACATATTCTATTCTGTCTAACGCCACAAGCTTTTTCTCCTTCACCGTCTACCCATCTTAATCTACTTCGCCGTCTACCCATCTTCATCTGCCTCGGAAACTCTAACTCTGGAAGGGGGGAGGGTTTGAAGGGGGAAAGGGGGGAAGGGGGGAAGGGGGAAAGGGGAAGGGGGAAAGGGGAAGGGGGAAAGGGGGAAAGGGGGAAAGAGGGAAAGGGGGAAGAGGGAAAGGGGGAAGAGGGAAGGGGGAAGGGAGAAAGGGAGAAGGGAGAAGGGGGAGGGAGAAAGGGGGAAGGGGGAAGGGGGGAGGGAGAAAGGGGAAGGGAGAAAGGGGGAAGGGGAAAGGGGGAAGAGGGAAGGGGGGAAGGGAGAAAGGGGGAAGGGAGAAAGGGGGAAGGGGGAAGGGGGAAAGGGGGAAAGGGGGAAGGGAGAAAGGGGGAAGGGAGAAAGGGGGAAGGGAGAAAGGGGGAAGGGGGAAGGGGGAAAGGGGGAAAGGGGGAAGGGTGAAAGCGGGAAAGAGGGAAAGGGGGAAAGAGGGAAAGGGGGAAGAGGGAAAGGGGGCAAGGGGGAAGAGGGAAAGGGGGTAAGGGGGAAAGAGGGAAAGGGGGAAGAGGGAAAGGGGGTAAGGGGGAAAGAGGGAAAGGGGGAAAGAGGGAAAGGGGGGAAGAGGGAAAGGGGGAAGAGGGAAAGGGGGAAGAGGGAAAGGGGGAAAGGGGAAAGGGGAAAGAGGGAAAGGGGAAAGGGAGAGGATAAGGGGTTAAGACTAACTCAGTTAATGACAAGCTATTCGATTCAGTTGAATGGGTGAGTGGGGATGGGGTGCCACCGCATTGAAAAAAATAACGCGGACGACAATGCAACCTAAACCCATCGACACCTTCAATACGGATACACGAGCGTTCTAGAACCCATCAAAATCTCGGATTTTTTTTTTTTTTTTTTTTTTCAATACAACACCAACACTCAGGTCTCTAGTGGTGCAGTTGGAAGCGTGCTGAGCTCGCAAATCTGTAGTCACGAGTTCGAATCCCGCACTCCTCTCCGGTTCCCAAGTGGGGGGGGGGGACCCTTCGGGAAAGAACTCTATTCTTGCTCGAAACTCACTCCAAAGTGTTCTCCACTTGAGTGTATAATTAAGGACTTTCACCCCTCCAACGTGTCAGAGTTTCTCAAGTAGTTACCAATATGGACAGCTCTCTTTCTCTCTCTTTCTCTTTCTCTCTCTCTCTCTCTCTCTCTCTCTCTTCTTTTCTCTCTCTTTCTCTCTCTGACGTAATTGCAACCATAGACGCCAAGTCTTTCAGTTGCCAGTACCTGTTTTTTTTTCTTTCTTTTTTTTATCATTGTAAATTTTCTTCACCATTACCGAGTAGCTGGTTTTTAATGACCAAATTTCAATTAATTTCAGTTATTCACCATTTCCGTGTTTGTTTGTTTTTCATTTCATTTTATTTATTATTTTTGAGGAGAAATGTGTTATTTCGCCATGTTTGTTCCCCGACACGTCTCAAAGACCCACACAGCTTAGGGAAAACGCACTGCAGAGAGGGGCAGTTCCTCAGCCAATAGAAAATAAAAAGACCCACATACATAGATGATTATTACCGAAATCACATACACGCGCGCACGCACGCACGCACGCACGCACGCACGCACACACACACACCCACTGGAAAATTTTCTAAACAGTTAAAAAGAAAATTGTGAGTTTGTGCGTGCGTGCGTGTGTGTGTGTGTGTGTGTGTGTGTGTGTGTGTGTGTGTGTGTGTGTGTGTGTGTGTGTGTGTGTGTGTGTGCATGTGTATGTATATGTGTGTGTGTCTGTGTGTACAAACGCACTGACTACGGAGAACATTCTTCCTTGCTTACTATTGGCCCGACTTCTCCCGAAGAAGGTCGGAAAAAGAAGAACGGCGGATGAAGAAGAAGAAGACCTTTTGTTTGGCGCCAGAGGTTTCCCTCAAGGGCCACTTGGGATGGAGAGGCGTGACCTGGACGGGCTGACGCCAAGCCTTCGAGGACGAGCCCTCGAGGACGAGGCCTCGAGGACGAGTTGGGGTGCTACTTTTTCACATACAAATAAATAGATAGATAAATAAATAGATGAATAAATAAAATAATTAACAAATAAATTAATAAAAAAAATCATAAATAAAAATATTAACACCAACATTCCAGAAGAAGATACTAAACCTTATTTCAAAAATTAAAAAATACAAATAAAGAGAAAGAGAAAAGAGAGAAAAGAAAGAAAAGAGAGAAGAGAGAAAAAGAGAGAAAAGAGAATACACCTCTCCAAAACCAAGCCACACCATATGTACACCATTCCGCCTCTCACCAGACCATTCCATTCAGCCTTGGGGACGACCCGAGCGCTCAATGGGTTGTGTACACCGAGTCCCCGCGGATGAGGAGAGCGGGAAAAGCCTCGATAGAAGGCGGACGTTTTTAAAGTCGAACTGTCACATCGAGGACGTGAAGGAGACGATCCTCCCCCACACCCCACCCTCCCACTCCCTCTCCCTACTATGCTGGGGCCCTTAACCAACTCAATACGGTGGCCTGTGTGTATATGATACGCATACGTACATGCGTACGTTCATACATACACACGTACGTAAATAGTCGTATAGGCATGTATATGTATATACACGTGTTCACATATAAACGTATGTATACACATATATGCACGCATATGTACACATACAGTACATATACATACATTCATACATACGTA
>NC_134794.1:8443991-8446491 GCF_046742065.1 Oratosquilla oratoria
AGAAGCCCGTACTGCTATGATGGCCATATCCATCACTAAGCCCCGCCCAGTCGATGACGTCACTGGAGGACCCAAACCCGCGTTCAAGAACGTTTGCAGAGAGCCCTAAGGTCGCTCCAAACCTTAACGCTCTCCCGCTACGAGTCCTCAAGTCGCCAGACGATTTTATTCAGCTGTATGAAGACTCCATCGCAGTATGCCCCATAAATGATCATATTGACTGTTTTTATTTATATAAATTAATCTATGAAGAAGGTATGTAAGAGTACTGTATTGTATAAAATTAATAATAACAGGATAGGAAGTTAACATAGCGTTTCTATGATGCATTTTTTCTACGTAGAACAAAGTCATGAAAAAGTCATGGAATTTTGAAAAGTCGTGAATTTTTTTTTTTTTTTTAAAAAGGTCTTCTTTCTTTTTTTCTTTGAGACAAGACGTATTCTTATCATATTCCTTGTCTTTCTTTACACCCCATTACATCCAAAATGCCTCTCTTTCTCTTTCTCTCTCTTTCTCTTTCTCTTTCTCTCTCGTACATTCCAACACTTCCGGTACCGTGTAACATTTGATGCATTTTAGATTAATTGATTAATTGACAGAATTAATTTTTCATTAAATTATTTTCTATTTGCTTGTTTAATTATTCATCTATTAGTCTGTTTATTAATTTACTTCATTTATCTATTTATGTATTTTATTTTTATTTATTGGAGCAAACGCTTGACGATTTGAGGACGTCGACTAGGGCAGGGTCCACCCCCACAGCTGAATTAAGTCGCCTGGCCACCTCGGCTGCCAAGCCCAAGAGCCCAAGCAAGGCGACGCTGTTTCCAAAGAGTACAAGTATCAAGAGGAGATGGAAGGAGGGAAGAGGAAGGAGGAACGAGAGGAAAATGGCGAGGAGAAAGAAGAGGAAGAGGGAGTAGAAAGAAGAGGAAGATGAAGAAGTGGAGACGGAAGAAGAGGAAGAGGAGGAAGGGGGAGAAAGAAGAGGAGGAAGTGGTGGAGGAAGGGGAAGTGGTGGAGGAAGGGGAAGTGGTGGAGGAAGGGGAAGTGGAGGAAGTGGTGGAGGAGGAATGGTGGACAAGTGGTGAAGGAAATGGTGGAGGAGGAGAAAGTGGTGGAGGAGAAAGTGGTGGAGGAAGAGGAGGAAGTTGTGGAGGACGAGGAAGAGAGGAGGAAGAGGTGGTACAGGGTGAGGAGGAGAAAGAAGAGAAGGAAGACGAGGAAGAGGTGGACGAGGGGAGGAACAGGTGGCACAGGAAGAGGAAGAGGAGGAAGAAATGGAAGAGGAGGAAGAGGTGCAACAGGAAGAAGAGGAGGAAGAAGAGGGGGTTGTGCAGGAGTTGGAACAGGAGGAAGAGGAGGAGGAAGAGGAGGAGGAAGAGGAGGAGGAGGAAGAGGAGGAGGAAGAGGAGGAAGAGGAAGAAAAGGAGGAAAGAAAAAGGGAAAAAATAAAGAGGACGGGAGAAAAAGAGGAAGAGGAAGAAGAGGAGGAAGAAGACAATAAAGACATATCGACGGCACAAACAAGACCAACAAACAAAAAAACAAAAAATTAAAAACAAACAAAAATTACCAGAGGACAAACGAAGACAAAGAAGAAAACGAAGAACGACGAAGGAGAAGAGGAAGAAGTGCAAAAACAAAGCAGCGGAAGGACATTAAGAAAAAATAAAAAATGTTGGGATGGGGGGGAGAGGGGGAGAGGGGGGAGAGGGGGAGAGGGGGGAGAGGGGGGAGAGGGGGAGAGGGGGGAGAGGGGGGAGAGGGGCGGGTTTGGTGTGGAACAAGAGGCAAGACTTGAAACATATAACAAGGAAGTGACGAAATAAAAAACTCGTAAAAATCTCATAAAAGAAGTGTTGGACACTCTCAGAGGTTGGACTTGGCGGAGAGGGGGAAGGGAAGGGGGAGGGGGGAAAGGACGGGGACTGGGGAGGGGGGAAGGGGGGGAAAAGGGGAAGGGGGAAAGGGAGGAGGGGGAAGGGTAGGAGGGGAAAGTGGAGGAGGGGGAAGGGGAGGAGGGGAAGGGGAGGAGGGGGAAGGGGAGGAGGGGAAGGGGAGGAGGGGGAAGGGGAGGAGGGGGAAGGGGAGGAGGGGAAGGGGAGGATGGGGAAGGGGAGGAGGGGAAGGGGAGGAGGGGGAAGGGGAGGAGGGAAAGGGGAGGAGGGAAGGAAAGGGGAGGAGGGAAGGAAAGGGGAGGAGGGAAGGAAAGGGGAGGAGGGAAGGGAAGGGGAGGAGGGAAGGGGGAGGAGGGAAGGGAAGGTGAGGAGGGTGAAGGTAGGAGGGGAAAAGGTAGGAGGGGAAAGGGGAGGAGGGGAAAGGGGAGGAGGGGAAAGGGGAGGAGTGGGAAGGGGAGGAGTGGGAAGGGGAGTAGGGGAAGGGGAAGGAGGGAAGGGGAGGAGGGGGAAGGGGTAGGAGGGGGAAGGTGTAGGAGGGGGAAGGGGTAGGAGGGAAGTGGGAGAAGGGAAGGGGGAGGAGGGAGAAGGGGAGG
>NC_134794.1:8451491-8453991 GCF_046742065.1 Oratosquilla oratoria
TACAAAATCCCGGGAAGGAGCGCAGCATCAGCACGGGGGGGGGTGGGCGGGAAATGACGGGAAACGATAATAAGAGGTCTTCCCGGAGGGAGGAGGAGGAGGAGGAAGAGGGAGGAGTGGGGAGGAGGGTGGGTGGGGGGGATGTTGGCACTAGGTGTTATGCAAATTGGGCAAGCGGACCTAAGAAGGACAACGTAAGAGCTTATGCAAAACTCGACACTAAGCCTGGATCCAGATGAAGTAGACAAGACGGGGGAAGACAAAAGGGGGACCTCCTTCACTACTGGAGGGAGTGGGGGGGAGGGGGAGGAGGGAATGGCACGGAGCTGAGCAAGACAATGCCACGGAGTTGAGATAGACAGTGCCAACCACTAAGTACCACAAACTCGAGTTGAACTGAATCACTTGGCGACAGCCTGAATAAGAGTACAAGTATCATCAGGTACGGAAGGGGCTCAAGATAAAACATTCATTGAGACTGAAACAGAACCTATTGCTGAAAGGGTTAAGATCAGTAAGTGTGCGTGTGTGCGTATATGTGCGTGTGTACGTGTGTGCGTATATGTGCGTGTGTACGTGTGTGTGCGTATTCTGTACACACTAATCCAAAGGACGAATAAGCAAATGACTAAGAGGGAGGAGACGTCAAATCTAGAGGTCAGAGGTAAAGAGGCAGTGGAACAAGAGGGATGACAAGCTGGACGAGGTAACCTTCTGCGACCTCTGCCTTGGGGGCGCTATTAGAGGCCAAGAGGCAGAAGCACTTAAGAGGAAAGCTCAAGAACCACGGCAGAGGCATAAACACGTACACTACGAGAGATACGGAGGAGCAAATTTGGAGTAAAGATAAGGAAGGACGACGTAAAGCGAGCCTCGACGTAAAGCGAAACCCGATTTAAAACGAGGCCCGACATAAAGCGAGGGTCGACGCAAAGCAAGACCCGATGTAAAGCGAGAACCGACGTAAAGCGAGGCCCGACGTAAAGCTAGGCCAGACGTAAAGCTAGGCCCGACGTAAAGCTAGGCCCGACGTAAAGCTAGGCCCGACGTAAAGCTAGGCCCGACGTAAAACGAGACCTGACGTAAAGCGAGACCGACGTAAAGCGAGCCCGACGTAAAGCGAGGCCCGACGAAAAACATGAACAACCTAGAGCAGGACCCAATGTAATGCGAGAACGACCTAGGATGAGACCCGACGTAAAACGAGGACGACCTAGAACGAGACCCGACGTAAAGCAAGGACAAGTTAGAGTGAGACCCGACGTAAAGCGAGGACGACGTAAAGCGAGGACGACGTAAAAGGAGACCCAACCGACGTTAAGCGAGACTCTAGTGAAAGCCGGGAAGGAGGAAAAGGGATAAAAGGAAATATTACGGGTTTATGGACGGCCGTAATACAGACATGAATGTGTGCGTGTATGACGTATGAAGGATACGTGTGTGTGTGTGTGTGTGTGTGTGTGTGTGTGTGTGTGTGTGTGTGTGTGTGTGTGTGTGTGTGTGTGTGTGTGTGTGTGTGTGTGTGTGTGTGTGTGTGTGTGTGTGTGTGTGTGTGTGTGTATGTGTGTGTTTGTGTGTACACGCCTTCAGGGAAGATATCGAGATTTCACGTGATACCCAAATCCGACATGAAGAAGAGAATTTATAAAGGAATTAAGATTTAGGAAATAAAAAAGGGGTGTATAAAGAAGGCATGAAAGAGGTACAAAGACTGCTTGCCGACGTTCATAGTCAGAGATAACTAAGGTCTGGCAGACAAAGGCCTTGCCTCAAGAAGTTTTGTGTTCAGTAAGATGAACGCCTGGGAGGTTGATGTACAGAAGCTTCCACATCTAAGTACTACACTGACTGGTAATAAAGAAACAAATATATAAACAAATTAATTAATGAATAAATAGATAGATATGCATTACCCAAAGACACACGCGCAGAAGCCATCACAGTGTTCCAAATGCATGAAGATTTTGTTCAGCTGAAGGCAGACCCTTGTACTGAGATTAATGGGTCCATTTAAACCCATTCGCTACAATAACAAACTCAACCAATCTTTTTTTTTTTTTTTTTTTTTTTTGGCCGACGCCAAGAGATTTTGTTTAGCTCTGGGTGGGGAAGAGTCTCGTTCTGAAAATATTCATATGTATCTAATAAATAATAAAATCACTTGTTTATATTTCGAGGATAGGGAATGTATAGAGGGTCGGAGTGAGGAGGATAATTGGCTCAGACAGCCTAGAAAAAAAAGAAAAAAAAAAACAAAAAAAATCCGTTCTCGACTCGTCGGCACAGCCCGAACGCCCAAGAAAAGGCCAGGGTGAGCGTCTCGGCATGTCGTCGACCCGCTCTCTATTTCAACGGCCTTAGAAGTCGGATCGTTCTTCCTCTCGAACTCCAAGCACGTAAGGCAAAGGTGGTGGAGGAAGAGGAGGAAGAGGAAGACGAGGAGGAGGAGGAGGAGGAGGAGGAGGAGGAAGAGGAGGAGGAGGATCAATCGTGAGCCCTT
>NC_134794.1:8463991-8466491 GCF_046742065.1 Oratosquilla oratoria
TGGAGGTGGAGGGAGGTGGAGGGAGGTGGAGGGAGGTGGAGGGAGGGGGAGGGAGGGACGTGGAGGGAGGGGGATGGAGGTGGAGGGAGGGGGGATAGAGGTGGAGGGAGGTGAAGGGAGGGGGGATGGAGGTGGAGGGGGGAAGGGGGAGGAGGGGGGGGAGGGGAGGGAGGAGGGGGGGGAGGGGGGGGAGGTGGAGGAGGGGTGGAGGGAGGGGGAGGTGGAGGGAGGGGAATGGATGGAGGAACGGAGTGGGGAGATGGAGGGAGAGGGGAGGGGGGAGCGCGGTATGAGGGCCGAGGAAGCAGGAAAGGAGATGGAGGATGAAAGAGGAGATGGAGGAGATGGAGGACAGCGGGTGGAGGGAGAAAGAATAAAGGAAGAGAGGAGGAAATAGAGGAGGGAGGAGGGAATGAGGAGGAAGTGAGGAGGGAGGGAGTGAGGAGGAAGTGAGGAGGGAGGGAGTGAGAAGGAAAGGAGGAGTGAGGAGGAAAGGAGGGGAGGGAGGGAGGAGGAGGGAAAGGAGGGGGGAGGAAGGAGGGAGGGAGGAGAGAGGAGAGAAGGAGGAGGAGGAGAGAGAAGGGAGGAGAGAGAAGGGAGGAGGGAGGAGGGAGGAGGGAGGTAAGAGCAAAGAAAGAGGTAGGAGGAAACAGGGAGGTATGGAGGAGGGAGAAGGGAGAGATGTAGGAAGGAGGGAGGAGGGAGGGAAGGAGGAGATAGGAGGGCGGAATGGAGGGATATATGGAGGAGAGATGGAGGGAGGGGGAGGGATGGAGAAGAAAGGAGAGATAAAATAGGAGGGTAAAGGGAGAAGAGAGGAATGAGAAGGAGAGAGATGAAGTGTACGAGGAGGAGGAGAGAAGAGAGGAGGAGAGGAGAAAGGAGGAGAAGAAGGAAGAGGAAACAGGAGGAGTGAGAGGAGTTGTGTGTGTGTTGTGTGGTGTGTGTGTGGTGTGTGTGTGTGTGTGTGTGTGTGTGTGTGTGGTGTGTGTGTGTGTGTGTGTGTGTCGAGAGTTACGTAGTCCTATCTACGGGCGATGCTGTGATCTCACACACCCATCATTCCTTTTTCTCAAGGGAGACAGTAACGACCCTTAGACAAACTCTGAATATGAGACCCGAGACTGAGGCTATTCCTCGAGAGATTTGAGGCTGAAGCGGATTGCCGTGGACTGAAAGCGCCTGAAGCTTTTAAGCTGCTTCCCGTGGACTGAAAGCGCCTGAAGTCTGAATGCAGCTTTCCATGGACTGAAAGCGCCTGAAGTCTGAATGCAGCTTTCCACGGACTGAAAGCGCCTGAAGTCTGAATGCAGCTTTCCACGGACTGAAAGTGCCTGAAGTCTGAATGCAGCTTTCCACGGACTGAAAGCGCCTGAAGCCTTTAAGCGGCTTCTCGTGTACTGAAAACGTCTGAAGCCTGAACACTGCTTTCCACGGACTGAACGTGCCTGAAGCCAGAACGCGGCTTCCCGTGGACTGAAAGTGCCTGTACATGGCTTCCCTTGGACTGAAAGAGCCTGAATGTGGCTTCCTGTGGACTGAAAGTGCCTGAACGTAGCTTCCCGTAGACTGAAAGCTCCTGAAGCCTTTAAGCGGCTTTCCGTGGACTGAAAGCTCCTGAAGCCTTTAAGCGGCTTCCCGTGGACTGAAACCACCTGATGGCTTTAAACGGCTTCTCGTGGACTGAAAACGCCTGAATTCTGAAAGCGGCTTTCCACGGACTTAACGTGTCTGAAGCCTGAACGTGGCTTCCCGTGGACTGAAAGTGCCTGAACGTGGGTTTCCGTTGACTGAAAGCGCCTGAACGTGGGTTCCCGTGGACTGAAAGCGCCTGAAGCCTGAACGCGGCCTTCCGTGGCCTGAAAGCGCCTGAAGCCTGAACGCGGCCTTCCGTGGCCTGAAAGCGCCTGAAGCCTGAACGCGGCCTTCCGTGGCCTGAAGGCGCCTGAAGCCTGAACGCGGCCTTCCGTGGCCTGAAGGCGCCTGAAGCCTGAACGCGGCCTTCCGTGGCCTGAAGGCGCCTGAAGCCTGAACGCGGCCTTCCGTGGACTGAAACCTCCTGAAGCCTTTAAGCGGGCGGGCCTTCGGGACCTGACGGACAAGGCTGGGCGCATTGGCGGTAATGGTATACATCAGCCCCGGCAACACGAACAAACCTTCGACAAGTCAAAAGATAACGATCGTAATTCTACGCCCACACGCCCACGGATCTGGGCGTCGCCTCTCCCCCCGAAGAGACGCGTCTGGCACGCGAACCGAAACCCCACGGCCTCCGGCAACGGCGACAATGGAGGAGAAATCCTTTTTCTGGCCCTGAGAAGAAGGTGTCTTACGTCTGGAGACGCTGAGCTTCAGTCGAAACAGTCAACTTTGCTCTATGTACACAGAGAGCCTTGGAATCGAACTCGAGTTCGTGTAGTTACAAGGTGACTACAAAGCTCAGTAAAAAGCTGTAGTTATCTTTTTCAATCTCTTTGGAGTGATATAAACAAAAATAAAC
>NC_134794.1:8471491-8486491 GCF_046742065.1 Oratosquilla oratoria
GGAGGAGGGAGGAGGAGGAGGGAGGAGGAGGGAGGAGGAGGAGGGAGGAGGGGAGGAGGGAGGAGGAGGAGGGAGGAGGAGGAGAGAGGAGGAGGACGAGGGAGGAGGAGGGAGGAGGAGGAGGGAGGAGGAGGGAGGAGGGAGGAGGAGGGAGGAGGAGGAGGAGGGAGGAGGAGGAGGAGGGAGGAGGAGGGAGGAGGGAGGAGGAGGGAGGAGGAGGAGGAGGAGGAGGAGGGAGGAGGAGGAGGGAGGAGGGGGCAAAAGATGCAAACACGTCCGGCTCGGATCATGGAAGAGGTGTAATCCGGTTAGGAAGGACCGGAGTAGCAGCCTGGGGAGGAGGAGGAGGAGGAGGAGGTAGAGGGAGGAGGACGTGGGGGAAGGAGGAGAGAAGAGGTGGAGGGAGGAGGAGGGAAGAGGCAGAATAGGAGGGAAGATGTGGAAGGAGAGAAGTGACGGGATAAGGGAGGAGAAGGGAAGAGGTGGAGGTAGGAGGTGGGAAATGTGGAGGTAGGAGGTGGAAGAGGTGAAGGGAGAAGGAGGGAAGAGGTGGAGGAAGGATGTGGGAAGAGGTGGAGGGAGGAGGAGGAAAGAGGTGGAGGGAGGAGAGGGAGGGGGGAGGGAAGAGGTGGAGTGAGGAGAGGGAGTAGGGAAGAGGTGGAGGGAGGAGAGGGAGGAGGGAAGAGGTGGAGGGAGGAGAGGGAGGAGGGAAGAGGTGGAGGGAGGAGAGGGAGGAGGGAAGAGGTGGAGGGAGGAGAGGGAGGAGGGAAGAGGTGGAGGGAGGAGAGGGAGGAGGGAAGAGGTGGAGGGAGGAGGAGGGAAGAGGTGGAGGGAGGAGAGGGAGGAGGGAAGAGGTGGAGGGAGGAGGAGGGAAGAGGTGGAGGGAGGAGGAGGGAAGAGGTGGAGGGAGGAGGAGGGAAGAGGTGGAGGGAGGAGAGGGAGAAGGGAAGAGGTGGAGGGAGGAGGAAGAGGTGGAGAGAGGAGGATGAGGATGAAAGAAGTGGAGAGAGGAGGGAAGAGGTGATGGAAGGAAGAGGGAAGAGAAGGGAGGAGGGAAGAGGAGGGAGGAGGGAAGAGGAGGGAGGAGGGAAGAAGAGGAGGGAGGAGGGAGGAGGAGGGAGGAGAGAGGAGGGAGGAGGGAAGAGGAGGGAGGAGGGAAGAAGAGGAGGGAGGAGAAGGGAGGAGGGAAGAGGAGGAGGGAGGAGGAGGGAGGAGGGAAGAGGAGGAGGGAAGGAGGGAAGAGGAGAGGAGTATTACGAGGAGGAGAAGAGGGGAGGAAGAAAAAATGAGGAGGAGGAAGAGGAGGAGGAAGAAGAGGAGAGAGAAGGAGGAGGGAGGAGAAGGAGGAGGGAGGACCAGGAGGAGGAAGAGAAGGGAAAAGAAGGGAGAAGGATGGAGGAGGTAGAAGGAGGGAGGAGGTAGAAGGACGAGGTAGGAAGAGAAAGAGGTGGGAGGAGGTAAAAGGACGAGGAGGAAGGAGGACGAAGAGGAGGAGGAGGAAGAGGAGGCGGAGGAGGAAGGAAGAGAGAGGAGATAGGAGGGCATATGTAGGAGGAGGTAGGATGAGGAGGGGGTAGAATGAGGAAGAGGCAGAAGGAGGAGGCAGAAGGAGGAGGAGGCAGAAGGAGGAGGAGGTAGGATGAGGAAGAGGTAGGATGAGGAAGAGGTAGAAGGAGGAGGAGGCAGAAGGAGGAGGAGGTAGGATGAGGAGGAGGTAGAATGAGGAAGAGGCAGAAGGAGGAGGAGGCAGAAGGAGGAGGAGGCAGAAGGAGGAGGAGGTAGGATGAGGAAGAGGTAGGATGAGGAAGAGGTAGAAGGAGGAGGAGGCAGAAGGAGGAGGAGGAGGTAGGAGGAGAAAGAGGCAGAAGGAGGAGGAGGCAGAAGGAGGAGGAGGCAGAAGGAGGAAGACGAGGAGGAGGAGGAGGGTGGTTCAGAATGAGGACCCCGTGGTTGAAAGACTAAATCCCGGCCGGGGGTCCCCAAAATGGCGCCAAGAGTCCAGCATTAACGACTTCTGGGCGAAACACTATCTTGCGTCCGGCGCCAAATGATTCGATTCATCTGTGCGGAGGGGACGGGGGGGGGGGGGGAGAACGGGCGAGTGGGGGAAGGAGGTGAAAGGGGAAAGGGAAGGGGAGAGAGGGAAGGGAGAAGGGAGGAAGGAGGAAAGGATGGAGGAGGGAGATGAGAGAAGGGGGTAGGGGAAGGGGGTAGGGGAAGGTATGGAAGGGAAAAGTAGGGGGAGAAGAGGAAGGAGAAAGGGGAGAAGGAGGAAAGTAGGGGGAATGGAAGGGGGAATGGAAGGGGGAAGTAGAGGGGATGGAAGGGAGAAACAGAGGGAATGGAAGGGGAAAGTAAGGGGAATGGAAGGGGAGAGGGTAAAGGGGAGAGGGGAAGGGGGAGGGGGAACGAGGCGGGGGAGAAGGGGGAGGCGGGGGAGAAGGGGAGGGGGATGGGGAACGGGGAGAAGGGGAAGTGGGAATGATGGAAGGCGGGGGAGAAGGAGAAGTGGGAAGGGGGAGAAGTGGGAAGGGGGAGAGGTGGAAGGGGGAGAGGTGGAAGGGGGAGAGGTGGAAGAGGGAGAATGGTAAAGAAGGGGAAGATGGAGAAGGGGAAGGTAGGGGGAAGAAGTGGACGGGAGAGGGAACGGGGAGAAGGTGAAAGGGGGAAGGGGAGAGGTGGAAGAGGGAAGGGGAGAGATGGTGGAGGGAATGTTGGAGAGGCTGGAATGGTGGAGAGGGGGAGTGGGGGAGAGGGGAACAAGGGGAAATAGAGAGGTGACCGGATTGAAGGGGGTTAAACATCCATCCGGTTAGGAAATCACCGGTGGATTAGTGTTCCCGATCCGTAACCGGGAAGGGGGGGGGAGAGGGGGAACGGGGGGGAGAGGGGGGCTAAATCGATGCAGACTGCTTAGAAGGAGCAGAAGACGCCGTGAGGGGAATACACGGGAAGTGGCGGTGGAGGAAGTGGCGAGGGATGTGGAGGAAGTGGCGAGGGATGTGGAGGAAGTGGCGAGGGATGTGGAGGAAGTGGAGACGCAAAGAAAGGTGGTTAATCATACGGTGGATAAAGGGAAGTTGAAGAGAGGGGAAGGCGAAGGGAAGTGGTACGTGATCGAAGTGGAGAAGTGGCGAAAAGGCCTGGGAAGTGACGAGAGAGAAGGGAAGTGGAGAGCAATAAAACACAAACAAGGAGGAAGGGATGTGAAGGGAAACAGAAGGAAAACCAGGAAGAGGAATGTGGAAGAGTGAAATGGGAGGGGAAGTGGAAGGTAATGGGAAGTGGAAGGGAAGTGGAAGAAAGGAATGGAAGGAAGGTGTGGAAGGATTAGAAAGAGCAGGTGGAATGGAAAAGTGGATTGGAAAGGATAAATGGAAGGGAAAAGTAGGGGGAGAAGAGGAAGGAGAAAGGGGAGAAGGAGGAAAGTAGGGGGAATGGAAGGGGGAATGGAAGGGGGAAGTAGAGGGGATGGAAGGGAGAAACAGAGGGAATGGAAGGGGAAAGTAAGGGGAATGGAAGGGGAAAGCAAAGGGAATGGAAGGGGAAAGTAAGGGGGACGGAATGGGAAGGTAGGGGGAATGGAAAGGGAAAGTAGGGGGAATGGAAGGGGAAGTAGGGGGAATGGAAGAGGAAAGTAGGGGGAGAAGAGGAAACAATGGAAGGGGAAAGTACGGGGGATGGAATGGGAAAGTAGGGGGAATGGAAAGGAAAAGTAGGGGGAATGGAAGGGGAAAGTAGGGGGAGAAGAGGAAGGGGAAGTAGGGGGAGCAATAGAAGGGGAAAGTAGATGAATGGAAGGGGAAAGTAGAGGAATGGAAGGGGAAACTAGGGGGAATGGAAGGGGGAAAATAGGGGGATTGGAAAGGGAAAGTAGGGGGATTGGAAAGGGAAAGTAGGGGGATTGGAAAGGGAAAGGAAGGGGAAGAAGGAAATGTTCCCTGAAGAATCGACTGCCTCTGACGGGTTCCATGTCGATCCCAAGACCTCGGACACTTTGGACCTTCGGGCTCGACTGGAAAACCCCAAATGGCCGGGGCTCTCTGGCTCCCTAATCCCGATGTCCAAGCACAGAAGGCAAAGGTGAAGGTTTCTGCCGCAACCGAGCGCTTTCTGGACGTGGGTCCTTTTTTCATGATAATGATAACAATAATAACAATAAAACAATATGATAATAACAACAACAATAATTGTTATAAATACTAATAAAAAGGACAATCACTTCGGAGAGAATGATTCAGATCGATCGGCCCCTCTTCCTGAGGAGAAAAAGAGTGAGACGAGGTGGAGGTAGTGGTGAGAGAGGAAGAAGACGGAGGAGACGAGTGAAGGAGATGGAGAGTGAGAGAGGTGAGAGAGAGAGAAGAGAGAGAAGATGTGAGATGAAGAGATTGAACGAGAGAGAGGAGAGAGGAGCGAGGGAGAGAGATGAGAGATTGAGAGGAGAGAGAGATGAGATCCCCCCCCCGCCAGACTCCCGGAGAGACCGAGGGGAGACTGGGAGAGAGAGAGAGATGCTGATTCGTAGGAGTTAGAGAGAGTTTGAGAGAGAGAGAGAGAGTGATTGTGAAGTGAGAAGAGATGAGAGTGAGAAGAGACGAGAGAGAGCTGGGACCAGACAAAACAATGAGTAAAAGTGGCATACATCAAACGAAGTTCTTGTAGAGGTACTGTGAAGGAGGAGGAGGAGGAGAGGGAGGAGGAGGAGGAGGAGGAGGAGGAGGAGGAGGAGGAGGAGGAGGAGCGGGAAGAGTGAGGAGGAAAAAACTGACAGGAGGAGGAGGAGGAAGTGGAGGTGGGGTAGGAATTGGAAGAGGTGGAGAAGTAAAGGGAAAAAGTAACAGAAGGAAGAGGTGGAGGAAGATGAGGTGGAGGAAGATGAGGTGGAGGAAGATGAGGTGGAAGAAGATGAGGAGGAGGAGGAGGAAGTAGTGGAGGATGAGGTGGGGAGGATGGTGGGGGAGGATGAGGAGGTGGGGAGAATGAAGTGGGGGTGGATGAGGTGGGGGTGGATAAGGTGGGGGAGGATGAGGAGGTGGGGAGGATGAGGAGGTGGGGAGGATGAGGAGGTGGGGAGGATGAGGTGGGGAGGATGAGGTGGGGGAGGATGAGGAGGTGGGGAGGATGAGGAGGTGGTGGTGAGAGATGAGGAGTGTTGGTGGTATTATTATTCTTCCGTGGGGGCAAGGGCATGAGGAGGTGGGGGAGGATGAGGAGGAGGGGAAGGAAGAGGTGGGGAAGGATGAGGAGGTGGGGAAGGAAGAGGAGGTGGGGCGGATGAGGTTGGAAGGATGGTGGGGGAGGATGAGAAGGTGGGAGAGAATGAGGAGGTGGGGAGGATGAGGAAGTAGGGGAGGAAGAGAAGGTGGGGAGGAAGGGGTGGGAGACAGTGTGGGAGAGGAAGAGGAGGTGAGCAGGAAGAGGTGAAGAAGAAGAGGAGATGAGAAGGTGGGAGAGAATGAGGAGGTGGGGAGGATGAGGAAGTAGGGGAGGAAGAGAAGGTGGGGAGGAAGGGGTGGGAGACAGTGTGGGAGAGGAAGAGGAGGTGAGCAGGAAGAGGTGAAGAAGAAGAGGAGATGAGAAGGAAGAGGAGATGAGAAGGAAGAGGAGATGAGAAGGAAGAGGAGATGAGAAGGAAGAGATGAGAAGGAAGAGGAGATGAGGGAGGAGGTGAGGGAGGTGGGGAGGAAGGTGGGGAGGAAGGTGGGGAGGAAGGTGGGGGAGGAAGGTGGGGAGGAAGGTGGGGAGGAAGGTGGGGAGGAAGGTTGGGAGGAAGGTTGGGAGGGAGGTGGGGAGGAAGGTGGGAAGGAAGGTGGGGAGGAAGGTGGGGAGGGAGGTGGGGAGGAGATGGAGAGACAAAAGTTGTGGAGGAAGAAGTGTAGGAAGGAAAAGGAGGTGGGGCAGGATAGGGAGATCGGGGTAGAAAAACGTGGGGAGGAAGAGGAGATTGGAAGGAAGGAGGTGGGGAGGAAGAGGATGTGGAAGAGGAGGTGGGGGAAGAAGTGGGAGAGGAAGAGGATGTGAGAGAGGAATAGAATGTGGGAGAGGAAGAGGAAGTGGAAGAGGAGGTGGGAGAAGAAGTGGAAGGGGAAGAGGATGTGAGAGAAGAAGAGGATATGGAAGAGGAAGAGGAAGAGGAAGAGGAATAGGTGAGGAAGGAAGAAGTAGGATGGGAAGAGGAAATGGGAGAGGAAAGGGAGGTGGAAGAAGAATAGGAAATGAAGAAGAGGAAATGAAGAAGAGGAAGGAAAGGCGAAAAAAATTAGAATGAAATTGGAGGAGCGCAAAAGGAAGAGAGTAGGAGGCGAGAGGAGCGGAGGGGAGGATAGAGGTAGGCTGGAGGAGCGAGAGGAAGGAGGGAGGATTGGACATGCGAAAGAAAAAAAGTAAGAAAAGGAAAGAGGCAAAAGGTAGCGAGGAGGAAGAAAAACCGTAGTAAAAGGCAGACATGGGGACGCAGAAGGACAAATTATCCGATGACTTTTACAAACAGAAAATGGGAGAATGGAGAGAGAGAGGAGAATCGAAAACAGAATGAAGGAAAACGTTTAAAAGGGGAAAAAGCCGAAAGAAAATGCGCGAGAGTGGAAGGGAGGGAGGAGTGGAGCGACAGGACTAGGGGGAGGGAGGGAGGAGATGAGAGGAGGGAAGGAGAACAAAGAGGAGAGGGATGGAGGGGAGAGGTGGAAGGAGAGAGGACGGGGCCAAAGAGGAGAAGGAGAGAGGGAGGGAGGGAGGGAGAGAGGGTGGGAGGGAGGGAGAGAGAGAGGGAGAGAGGGAGGGAGAGAGGGGGAGAGGGGGAGTGAGAGAAGAATGGATGAGGTGCTCGAGAAGGAGAGGGGGGGATAGAGGGGAGAGGGGGAGAAAGGGACGAGCATCATGGGGTGAAGCTTTGGGAGGGATGAGGCTTTCGGTGGGGGGAAACTATGGGGGGAGAGAGGAGAATTGAATTACGCATCAGTTGCCAAGAGGGGGACTACGGAGCGGGGAAAGAGACAGACTAATAGCACGCACCAGAGGGGGGAAGGGGGGAAGGGGGGAAAGGGGGAAGGGAGAAGGGGAGGCTTGGAAGGGAGAAGGGAGGAAAACGGGGAGGAACAGAAGACAGGGTAGGGGAGGGAGGGCAAAGGGAGGAGAGGAGGGAAAGGTAAGAGGGGGGCAAAGGAGAGGGGAGAAGAAAGAAAGGAAGAAGGAAGAGAGGGGAGATTAAGGGAGGAGAGAAGGGAGAGAGGTGAGAAGGAAGAGAGGGAAGAGGGAAGAGAGGAATGAGAAGAAATAGAGGGATGAGAAGAGAGGGATGAGATGGAAGAGAGGGATGAGAAGGAAGTGAGAAAGAGGAGGAGGACAGGGGGGAGAAGGATAGGGGGGAGAAGGATGAGAGGGAGGAGGAGGAGAGGGAGAAGGAAGAGAGGGAAGAGAAGGAAGAGAGGGAGAAGAAGGAGGAGAGGGAGGAGAAGGAAGAGAAGAGAAGGAAGAGGTAAGAGAAGAAAGAAAGGGAGAGGGAAGAGAGGGAGGCGAAGGAAGAGAGGGATGAGAAGGAAAGAAGGAGGAGAAGGAATAGTGGGAGGAGGAGGAGGAGGAGGAGAGATAATAGAGGGATGAAAAAGAGGCAAAACCCAGCGCTTCTATTCTTGGGAACAATATGGCGCCGACTGGGTGGGGTCGGATGTCACAGAAAAAATGGAGAGAGTAGAAGGTACACAAGATCACTTTTTTTCTTTTTCTTTTTTCTTTTTTTCTTTGGCGGAAACTGGTCTCCAGCCATGAAAGTCCGTGTGCCTCTGGTCCGTAGGGGAAGCCACCCACAATACAGACTGCATAGAACTTAAGCATTTAATACTCCCAGCGAGTGCAGGGATGGAGAAGAGAGGAAAGATGTGGATGGAGAGGAGGTGGGAAGCGGAAAGAGGGGGAAGGGAAAGAGGGCGAGAGTGAGAGGATGGGAGGGAGAGGCGAAATGGGTTAGAGAGAGGGATGAGAAGAGAGGGGTGAGGAGAGAGAGGGAGAGAAAGGAAAAGGAGGGGAGGGACGAGGGGAAGGAGAAAGAAGAGAGAAAAAAATGATGGTTTAGGAAAAGTGAGGGGATGAGAGGAGGGAGGAGGGGAGGGAGGGGGAGGGGGGGAGGGGTGAGTGGTGAGGGGGTCGTGGGAGAGGAGGGGAGGTGGTGGGGGGAATTCGAGAGGTAAAAGGGGAGGGGAAAAAGTAAGAAAAGGAAAATGGGGGAGACTGAGCTTATCAGAGGAGGGCGTGGGGGTGGGGGTGGGGGTGGGGGCGAGAGGATAATGGGAAATGAAAGGAAAGAACAGAGCTCAAATGGACGAGGGGAAATGGGGAACGGGAGGGAAAGTGGACATGGCGAGAGAAAGTGAGTGTGGAGTGAGTATGGAACGAGTGTGGAGTGAGTATGGAACGAGTGTGGAGTGAATGTGGAATGAGTGTGGAGTGAATGTGGAACAAGTATAGAGTGTGGAGGGAGTGTGGAACGAGTATAGAGTGTGGAGTGGTGTGGAGTGAGTGTGGAGTGAGTGTGGAGTGAGTGTGGAGGAGTGCGGAGTGAGTGCGGAGGGAGTGTAGAGGGAGTGTGGAGGGAGTGTGAATGAATCCTGTGACAGGAACGGCATAAGCCTCCCGGAGTGAAGACATGGAAGGACGAGGAGGAAGGACGAGGAGGAAGAACAGAAGGCAGAAGAGGAAGAAGAGAAGGACGAAGAGGAAGAAGAGGAGGAGGAGGAGGAGAAAGAGGAGGAGAAAGAGGAGGAGAAAGAGGAGGAGAAAGAGGAGGAGGAGGAGGAGGGGGAAGAGGCGGGGAGAAGATTGAAAAATAGGAGAAGGAATAGGAGGAGAAGGAAGGAGTATGAAAAGATAAATGAGGATGAGGAGGAAAAGAAAGAGGAGGAGAAGGAAAAGAAAGAGGAGGAAAAGGAGTAAAGATGGGGAGGATGAAAACAAAAGGGAAAAAGAGGAGGAAGAAAAAAAAATGAGTAGAAGGAAAAAGAGGAGAAAGAGGAAAAGGAAAAAGTGGAGAAGGATGATGAGGGGGAAAAAGAGAAGGAAGAAGAGGAGGATGAAGAGGATGAAGAGGAGGAGGAAGAGGAGGCGCAGGAGGAAGAGAAGAGGAGGAAGAGAAGAGGAGGAAGAAGAGGAGGAAGAGGAAGAGGTAAGGCGGGAGCGAAGAGGAAGGCGGAGGAAGAGGAGGAGGAGCAGAGAGGAGGAGGAGAGGAGAAGGAGGGAAGAAGGAGGAGGGAAGGGAGGAGGAAGAGAGAGGTAGGAGGAAAGAGGAGGTCGGAGGAAGAGGAGGGGCAGGAAGAAGGGTAGGCGGGAGGAAGAGGGGAGCAAGAAGGAGGAAGGAAGAGAAGGAAGGGGAAGACGAGCAGGAGCGAAGAGAAGATGGAAGGAACGTAGGAAGAGGAGGAGGTCGGGATGAGGGAATATGAGAGCAGCAGGTGAAAGAAGATGAAGAGGAGGAGGTCAAGACGAGGGTCCTGTATATGCTACGAAGTTTCCAAACTTGGGGGTCGCCACGCCCGAGTTCGAGGAGAGGAGGGGGGGGGGAAAGGGGGATTAAGGAATTACGGGGGGGAGTGAGGGGGGACATTAAGAATAGGGTTAGGAGTTGGGGGGATTAGTCTCATGGAAGAAGATGCGGTGGGGGAGGGGAGGGGGGAGGGGGAGAGGGTGGAGGATGGGATGGAGTAGGAGTGGAGAGGGATGGAAGGGATGGAGGAAGGGGGGAGGGGGAGGAGAGGGAAGGGGAAGGGGAGGGATGGCGGAGGAAGGGGTACAGGGAGAAAGGAAGAAGGGGTACAGGGAGAAAGGAAGAAGGGGTGGAGGAGGAAGAAGGGGTGGAGGAGGAAGAAGGGGTGGAGGAGGAAGAAGGGGTGGAGGAGGAAGAAGGGGTGGAGGAGGAAGAAGGGGTGGAGGAGGAAGAAGGGGTGGAGGAGGAAGAAGGGGTGGAGGAGGAAGAAGGGGTGGAGGAGGAGAAGGAGGTGGAGGAGGGGAGGAAGAAGGGGTGGAGGAGAAAGAAGGGGCGGTGGTAGGAGGTAAGAAGGGGTGGCAGGAGGGAAAGCAAGGGGTGGAGGTGGAAGACAAGGGCGTGAGATTCCGGAGGAGGAAGGAAGTAAGAGGGTGATGAGGAAGAAGGGGTGGAGGGAGGAAGAATGGGTGCGAGGAGGAAGAAGGGGGTGGGAGGAAGAAGAAGGGTGGAGGAAGAAGAAGGCGTTGGATGAGGAAGGAAGAAGGAGGTGGAGGAGAGAGGAAAGAGGGGAAGGGGGGGGGGGGGGGGGAAGGGGGGAGGGGGGGGGGAGGGGGGGGGGGAGGGGGGGGTGGAGGAGGGGGTGGGGGTGGGGGGGGCGAGGGGCGGGGGGGGGGGGAGGGGGGGAGGGCCGGGGGGGGGGTGGGGGGGAGGGGGAGGGGGGGGGGGGGGAAGGAGAGAGAGGGGAGAGGAGAGGGGGGGAGGGTGAGAGGGGGAGAAAGAGGGGGGGGGGGGGGAGGAGGGGGGGGGGGGGGGAGGAGGGGGGGGGGGGAGGGGGGGGGGGGGGGAGGGGGGAGAGGAGAGGGGGGGGGGGGGGAGAGGGGAAGGGAGGGGGGGGGGAGGAGGGGGGAGAGGAAGAGAGGTGGGAGGGGGGGGGGGAGGGGAGGGGGGGAGAAGGGGAGGGGGGGAGGGGGGGGAGAGGGGGGGGGGGGGAGTGAGTGGGAGGAGGGGGGGGGGGGAGGGGGGGAAGGGGGAGGGGAGGGGAGGGGGAGGAGGAGGGGGAGGGAGAGGGGGGGGGGAGGGGGAGGGGGGGGGGGGGGAGAGAGAGGAGGGGGGGGGGGGTGGAGGGAGAGGGGGGGGGGGAGAGAGGGGGGGGGAGAGGAGAGGGGAGGAGGGAGGGGGAGGGGGGGGGAGGAGGGGGGGGGAGGGTGGGAGAGGGGGGGGGGAGGGGGGGGAGGAGGGGGGAGGGAGGGGGGAGGGGAAGGGGGGAGGGAGGGAGTGGAGGGGGAGGGAGAGGGGAGGATGGAGGAGTGGGGAGAGGGGAGGGGAGGGTGGTAGAGAGGAGGGTGGAGGGAAGGAAGGGGGAGAGGGGGGAGGGGGAGGGGAGGGGGGGGGGGGGGAGGGGGGAGAGGGGGATGGGGTGGAGGGGATGCGAGAGGGGGGGGGTGGAGGGAGGGGGGGAGGGATTGAAAGGAGGGTGGGGAGGAGGGGAGGAGGGGGAGGAAAGAGAGGGAAAAGAGGAGGGAAAGAGAGGAGAGAGGAGAAGGGGAAAGGGAGGGGGAGAGGGCGGAGGAGAGAGAAGGAAAGGGAAGGGAAGAGGAGGGAAGGGGAGGGGAGGGTGAGGGGAAGGGGTGAGGGGAAGGGAGGAATGAGGGAAGTAGACAAAGCGAAGAGAGGATGGGGAGAGCGAGAGAAAAGATATCAGAAATAAGGTATGGAAATTGGAAGAGGGAAGAGGAGAAAGTGGGGGGGAAAGAGACGTGAAGCATTGGAGAGGTGAGGGGGGGGGGTGGGAGGGGGGAGGGCGGTTGGGGCGGGGAAGAGAGTGGGGGTGGAGAGGAACAAAGGGAAGGATGGGGTGAGGAGAGAGGGTAAAGGGAGGGTGGGGGAGGAGGGGGGGAGGGGGGAGAGGGAGTGGAAGGAGGGGAGTGTTGAGGAGGGAGAGGGGGAGAAGGCGAGAGGGGAGGAGAGAGGGGGGATGGGGAGGAGGGAGAGGAGAGGAGAGTGGGTAGGGGAGGAGGGGGAGGGGGGGGGAAGGGAGAGGGAGGATGAGAGGGGGAGAGAGAGAGAGAGGAAGGGGAGGAGAGGAGGGGGTGGGGAGGAAGAGGAGGAGAGAGGAAGAGAGAGAGGGAGGGATGAGGAGGAAAGAGGGAGGGATGAGGAGGAAAGAGGGAGGGATGAGGAGAGAGGGATGGGTGGGGAAGAGAGAGGGAGGGAGGGAGGGGGAAGGGGGGATGATGGGGAGGAGGGGGGGGAGGGGGAGAGGGGAGGAGGGAGAGAGGAGGAGAGGGAGATTTGGGGAGGAGAGAGGGAAGGGGCGGAGGAGCGGGATGGTGGAGGGAGAGGTGAGGGTGAGGGAGAGAGATGGAGGAGAGAGATTGAGGACGGGGAGGAAGAGATGGAGAGGATGGGAGAGGAGAAACGATTTTATTCAGAGAGGAGTGAGAGATGAGAGAGAGAGGTAGATTTACCTCTTATTCTGTATGAGAGAGATTTTATTTGTGGAGCTGAAGCGAACGGGGGAGATGCTGATTGGTTCCGAGGGGGAGGGGGAACAGCGAGGAGAGTTAGGTGTGAGTCCTCGCGTGTTGTGTCGAGATACGAGGACGAATACGAGACATGGGAGAACAAGGAGAGAACAGGGGGGAGAGAGGAGATGAACAGAGGAGAGATGGGAAGAACAAGGTGAGGTAGAGTAACCAGAGGAGAGAGGAGAGAGGAATAGAGAACAGAGGAGGGATGAAGTGAGACAAAGGGGTCGAAGAAGAGACACGCGATGGTGGACAGAGGAGAGGTGGAAAGGAAAGTTAGGAAATATATAGGAAAGAAGTAGGGAGGGGGAGTGGGGGGGACGGAGGGAAGGAGGAGGGAAGGAGGAGAGAGAGGAGAGGAGGAGGAAGAGGAGGGAGATGGGAAGGGGAGCGAGAGAGAGGTTTGAGTGAGGAAGATGAGAGGAGGAGGAGGAGGAGGGAGGAGGAGGAGGAGGAGCGGGGAAGAGAGGGGGATGGAAGCGAGGTGAAAGGAAGAAGGGAGAAGAGAGAGGAGAGTAGGAGGAGGAGAGAGGAGGAGAAGAGGGTATAATGGGAGTGAGGAGAAAAGAGAAGAGAGGGCAGGAGATTGTGGGATATCCAGCTAAAATACCTTGGGGTCCCCATTTTTTTTTTTTTTTTTTTGTTGGGGGGGAGGAGGGCGGGGGAGGAGGGTGGAGGGTATGGGGCGGGGAGAAACAGTTAGAATAATGAGAGAGGGGAGAGGAGAGAAAGAGAGTGGAGGAGGAGAGGGGAGGGAGAGAGTAGAATAGAGAAGGAGAGGAGAGATGAGAGGAGAAGAGAGGGGAGGAGGAGAGAGAGGAGTGAGAGAAAGGAGAGAGCGAATGGAGAGATGAGACCGAGAGAGAGAGAGAGAGAGGAGAGAGAGGAGTGGAGAGATTGTAGGAGAGAGAGAGAGAGGGAGAGCGGAGATTGAGAGGACGAGAGAGGAGGATGAGAGAGTGTCATGATCTAAAATCGAGTTCCAAGGCCCGGTACCACACGAGATCGATGACGTACCCCTTCCCCCCTCCTCCCCCCCAACCTGTCCCCCTCAGGTGCACCCCATCGCTCATAACCAACATGAATAAACATCAACAAGAAAACGCAACGCTGTGTTAAAGAGGATCCGGAAGAGTCTTCCTCTCTTCGCTCTTTTCCGGAAGTTCTCTCTTCGAGGGGGGGGGAGGGGGAAGGGCGGTGGAGGAGACTCTCAGGGCAGAGCAGGAGCGAGATAAGAGACGACGTGACGTTTCTCCTTATATTAAAAGTAATATAGATATATATACAGTATATATTGATATATATATATATATAGTTTATATATATATATATATATCTATATATATGATATATATATATCACTGCCGGAATTGGTAAAGAAGCGAAGTAAATACACTAAAAACCCACTTAAGGATTCTGAGAAAGATGGAAAATAATTATTGTGAGATCATGGCTGTGATACTCTTCAGAGAATAGGTTTTCTGAAGAGGATCACAGCAGTGATCGAAATATATGGAAATACGTTATTTTCTTTTGGTACTTTTTAACAGTGGAGGAGTGTATGTATATAATATATATACTTATACATACACAACAGACATACACACATATATATATTATAGATATATATGTAGTATATATATAGTGTATATATATATATATATATATATATATATATTTATATAGTAGTCGCGAGTGTGTGGGCGCGCGCGGGGCGTGTGGGGTGGCTGTGGGGTGTGTTTGATCGTGGTGTTGTGTTGTGTGTTGTTGGTGTTGTGTGTTGTTTTTTGTGTGTTGTGTGTGTGGGGCGTGTGGGGGGGGTGTTGTTTGTGTGGGTTGTGGTGTGTGTGGGTGTTGTTTGTGTGTGTGTGTGTGTTTGTGTGTGTGTGTGGTTAGGTAGTGTGTGTGTTGGGTATGTGTATGTGTGTGTGTAGATTATGACCATCAAGTGAGGTCGTGAGTCGACGAGGAAGAGGATGAGTAGTAGTATGTGCATGTGTTGTGAGGGAGAGGTGAGAGAGGATGCGAGTGATGAGGAGAGAGAGCGAGAGAGTGTGAAGAGAGGGGGAGAGAGACGAGACGTGAGATTGTGGGAGAGTTGCGGGAGGTGGAAGGTGTGGAGAGACGAGAGTTAGGTGTGTGTGTGTGTGTGTGTTGGAGGGAGAGAGTGTGTGTGAGAGAGATTGGTGTTGTGCGTGTGGTTGTGTGGAT
Organism: Oratosquilla oratoria; assembly: GCF_046742065.1. Classification (NCBI taxonomy): domain Eukaryota; kingdom Metazoa; phylum Arthropoda; class Malacostraca; order Stomatopoda; family Squillidae; genus Oratosquilla; species Oratosquilla oratoria. The sequence goes on from NC_134794.1 coordinate 8,485,925, forward strand.
GCTTGTGAGTTGATTGGAGAGGAGAGGTGAGGTGAGGTTGTGTGGGTGTTTGAGTTGTGACGGTGTAGAGGGGTTTGTGGGTGGTGGTTGTGTGTGGTTTGTGAGGTTTCGAAGTTTGAGTGTGTGGTGTCTGGGTGACCATGGGGGTGGTGTTGGTTGGGGGGTTTTTAGGGAGTGTGTTGTGTGAAGTGTTATGTGTGTCGTAGTTGGGGGTTGACAAGGGGAGGATTAGAGTTTGGGATTGAGAAGGAAGAAGAGAGGAGAAAGAGGGAGAGAGAGAGGAGAAGAGAGGGATGGGGGAAAGAGAGGAGGGAGAGAGAGAGGGAGAGAGGAGGAAGGTGAGGGTGAGAGAGAGAGGAGAGAGAGGAGTGAGAGAGAGAGGGAGAGGGAGAGGGTGAGAGAGAGAGAGAGAGAGAGAGGAGAGGAGAGAGAGAGAGAGAGAGAGAGAGGGTGAGAGGTGAAGAGAGTGGAGTGTGAGAGAGAGGGGAGGGGAGACGGGAGAGAGGGAGAAGAGGGGGGGGAGAGAGGGGGGGGTGTGGAGGTGGTGGTGGAGAACGAGAGAGGGAG
>NC_134794.1:8491216-8498716 GCF_046742065.1 Oratosquilla oratoria
TGAGTCCATGTATCATTTTCGGTTCATTCTTCCTTCCTGTACTGATTCTAGTGATTATTGATTGTCCATTCTATAGGACGGAGACCAATAACCTGTACCGCATAGTCAAGGATGGGTCTAACTATCGCTAGAGTTTGATAATTACCTCTGCACTTCTATTCGTTACCGTCCTAGCAATGAAACCTAATGCTCTGTTAGCTTTATTCCTGGCGCTAATGCACTGTTTCGTCATCGTCATCATCATTATCGTCATCACCATCATCATCATCATCGTCATTGTCGTCATCGTCATCACCATCGTCATCGTCGTCATCGTCATCATCATCATCATTTTTTTAGCTTTGGTCACGTGACTGCAGTGGCATACTTTGAAGACTTCATTCAGACAAACGCCAGATAGATGATGCGTCAGATTAAGGTCCGTACTATTAAAAACCTTCCGCCCATCATCAGAAAGCAGATTATCTTACCTGCTTAAGTCGAGGCTTACTGGTTCATCTAACGGCAGTTTTTGTAAGCATGGCCAAATTAAGTTAGTAAAAATGTGTTTCCCAATAGTAGAAAGCTTTCGCCACAACTGGCAAAAGGTTTCTGAAACCACGGCCACAACCACATTACAACCACATTTGCGATACAACCACAATGCAACTACATTTACAATACATTTGCGATACAGCCACATTTGCGATACAACCACATTTATAATACATTTGCGATACAACCACATTTGTGATACAACCACATTTGCGATACAACCACATTTGCGAAACAACCACACTTGCGATACAAGCATTTGCGATCCAAACACATTTGCGATATAAGCTATACAACCACGTTTGCGATACAACCACATCTGCAATACAACCACATTTGCGATGCAACCACATTTGCGATACAACCACATTTGCGATACAACCACATTTGCGATACATCCACATTTGCGATACATCCACATTTGTGATACAACCATATTTACAATACAACCACAAGAAATATACAGCCACAATAGAACCATAAAAATACAACACCATTCACAATGCAACCAGTCACACTCCATTCATAATAAAAATACAATCACAATACAACCACAAGTACACTATAACAACAAATACAATACGACCACGACAAACAAATACTACAGCGGCCACGGCGTTTAAATCTACCGGAATGGACCGTGCCATTAGAAAAGAAAAGAAAAAAAATGAATAAAAAAAGTAAAAGATAAAATGGGGGAGGGGGATAGGGGGAAGGGGGTAGGGGGAGAGGAGAGGGGGAGGGGAGAGGGGGAGGGGAGAGAGGGAGGGGAGAGGAGAGGAGAGGGGGAGGGGAGGGGAGGAGGGGAGAGGGGGAGAGGAGGGGAGAGGGGGAGGGGAGAGGGGGAGGGGAGAGGAGGGGAGGGGAGAGGAGGGGAGGGGAGGGAGAGGGGGAGAGGGGGATAGGGGGACGGGCCCCTGGGTCCACGCACCATCACGAAAGGCGCGTCCGTATCCATACATACATCTAATTGTACCATTAAGTTGATGACACTAGCAGCACCAATGGCAGCGTCGGTCCTGTAGGTTCGTGAGTCATACGAAGTCTACACATACACACACGCGCACGCATACACACATACATCACACACACGCACACACATCACACATACGCACACACACAGGCACACACACACACACACACACACACACAGGCACACACACACACACACACACACACACACACACACACACACACACACACACACACACACACACACACACACACACACACACACACACACACACACGCACATATCACACACACACATATACATACATGAGACAAACACATACATACATACATCACGCACGCACACACATCACACATACGCGCACACACACACACACACACACACACACACACACACAATCACACACACACAATCACACACACACATACATCACACAAACACATACATCACACAAACACATACATACATACATACATCACACACACACATCACACAAACACATACATATATGCATGCATACATCACACTCACACACACATACATCACACAAGCACATACATACATACATATATATATATGCATATATACATCACACAAACACATACATACGTACATACATACAAACATACATCAGATAATCACACACACACACACACACACACACACACACACGATGCCCCCCCCCCCATGGTTCGGTTCACCACCAAATTTTACTTCAAAGCTGATAACCAGCGTTTCTATCCTCGGGTGGACAGAGTCGGAGAGGGGGGGGGGGGCAAGTGTCAACGACTGAAGATCTGACCGACTTTAATAAACAGGTTTCTAGTTTAAACCGCGGTTTAACCGCCTCCAAGACACGGGTACCCAGGTGACGCTAAGGAAGAAATCAACGTTTTGTTTACCACTACCACCATCATCACTACCACCACAACCACCACTACCACCACCACCACAACCACTAATACCACCATCACCACTACCACCACCACCTCTACCATCATCACTACCACCACTACTACCACCACCACAACCACCACTACCATAACTACCACTACCACCACCACTACCACCACCACCACAACCACCACCACTACCACCACCACCACAACCACCAAAATGTATAAACAGTTTTTCCAGGTGTCAAGCAAGGTTAACAAAACCAGTTTTAACCACTAAAATCAACGATAACCCGACAGCCACAAACCCCTTAACATAAGCCCCACAACAGAGGGGATTAAAAGAGGGTTTTAACCATGTTTTTCATTTTCCTTAATGGTGCACGAGTTGGCGGGAATCAGGTACAGATGGAGTACGAGTATAACGTGCGAGTTACGCTCTATTCTAATTAGACTTCCCAAAGAGGGGAAAGAGGGGAAAAGGGGGGATAGCCCCACGCACGCCCGAATTTTGTCTCCATACAGGCGGATGAGATGGGGAAGGAAATGGGGGGGGGGGGGCTGGAGACAGAATTAGGGTGGGGGTGCGGTGGGTAGTGGTGGGGGTGCGGGGGATAGGGGTGGGGAGTGCGGGGGTAGGGGTGGGGGCGGGGGGCGTGGGTGGGGGGTGCGGGGGTGGGGGCGGTTGTGGGGGTGCGGGGGGTGGGGGTGCGGGTGCGGGTAGGGTAGGAGTGGGGATGCGAGGGTAGGGGTGGGGATGCGAGGGTAGGGGTGGGGATGCGAGGGTAGGGGTGGGGATGCGAGGGTAGGGGTGGGGATGCGAGGGTAGGGGTGGGGATGCGAGGGTAGGGGTGGGGATGCGAGGGTAGGGGTGGGGATGCGAGGGTAGGGGTGGGGATGCGAGGGTAGGGGTGGGTAGAGGTGGGGTTGGGTAGGGGTAAGGGTGGGGTGGGTAGGTGTAGGGGTGAGTAGGGGTAACGGTGGGGGTGGGCGGGGATGGGGTAGGAAGGGCTGGGGTGGGGTGGGTAGGGATATTGTGGGGGTGGGTAGGGATGTTGTGGGGGTGGAAAGGGATGGGGTGGATAATGGTAAGGGTGGGAGTGGGTAGGGGTAAGGGTGGGAGTGGGTAGGGGTAAGGGTGGGAGTGGGTAGGGGGTAAGGGTGGGAGTGGGTAGGGGGTAAGGGTGGGAGTGGGTAGGGGGTAAGGGTGGGAGTGGGTAGGGGGTAAGGGTGGGAGTGGGTAGGGGGTAAAGGTGGGAGTGGGTAGGGGGTAAGGGTGGGAGTGGGTAGGGGGTAAGATTGGGAGTGGGTAGGGGTAGGGGTGAGAGTGGGTAGGGGTAGGAGTAGGAGTGGGTAGGGGTAGGGGTGGGAGTAGATAGGGGTAGGGGTGGGAGTGGGTAGGGGTAGGGGTGGGAGTGGGTAGGGGTAGGGGTGGGAGTGGGAGTGGGTAGGGGTGGGAGTTGGCAGGGGTAGGGGTGAGAGAGGGTAGGGGTAGGAGTGGGAGAGGAGAGTGGGTAGGGGTAGGGGTGGGAGTGGAGAGTGGGTAGGGGTAGGGGTGGGAGTGGAGAGTGGGTAGGGGTAGGGGTGGGAGTGGAGAGTGGGTAGGGGTAGGGATGGGAATGGGTAGGAGTAGGGGTAGGGATGGGAATGGGTAGTAGTAGGGATAGGGATGGGAATGGGTACGAGTAGGAGTAGGGGGAGGGATGGGAATGGGTAGGAGTAGGGGTAGGGATGGGAATGGGTAGGAGTAGGAGTAGGGGTAGGGATGGGAATGGGTAGGAGTAGGGGTAGGGATGAGAATGGGTAGGGGTAGGGATGGGAATGGGTAGGAGTAGGGGTAGGGATGGGAGTAGGTAGGAGTAGGGGTAAGGGTGGGAGTGCGTAGGAGTAGGGGTTAGGGTGGGAGTGGGTAGGAGTAGGGGTTAGGGTGGGAGTGGGTAGGATTAGGGGTAAGGGTGGGAAGGTAGGAGCTGAACAGGTGATGGTGGTCATGATGGTCATGGTGGTCTTGGTGGTTGTGGTAGTGGAAGTAGTAGTAGTGATAGTGGTGGCGGTGATGGTGAAAGTGGTGGCAGTGATGGTGGTGATGTTGGCGGTGGTGGTAGTGATGTTGGCGGTCGTGGTGGTGATGTTGGCGGTGGTGGTAGTGATGTTGGCGGTCGTGGTGGTGATGTTGGTGGTGGCGGTGATGGTGGTGGTGGTTGAGGTGGTGGTGGTGGTTGAGGTGGTGGTGGTGGTGGTGGTGGTGGTGGTGGTGGTGGTGGTGGCGGTGATGGTGGCGGTGGTGGTGATGGTGGTGGTGGTGGTGGTGATGGTGGCGGTGGTGATGGTGGCGGTGGTGGTGATGGTGGCGGTGGTGATGGTGGCGGTGGTGGTGATGGTGGCGGTGGTGGTGGTGATGGTGGCGGTGGTGGTGATGGTGGTGGTGATGGTGGCGGTGGTGGTGATGGTAGCGGTGGTGGTGATGGTAGCGGTGGTGGTGGTGGTGATGGTGGCGGTGGTGGTGATGGTGGCGGTGGTGGTGATGGTGGCGGTGGTGGTGATGGTGGCGGTGGTGGTGATGGTGGCGGTGGTGGTGATGGTGGCGGTGGTGGTGATGGTGGCGGTGGTGGTGATGGTGATGGTGGCGGTGGCGGTGGTGGTGGTGATGGTGGCGGTGGTGATAGTAGTGGCGGTGGTGGTGATAGTAGTGGCGGTGGTGGTGATAGTAGTGGCGGTGGTGGTGATAGTAGTGGCGGTGGTGGTGATAGTAGTGGCGGTGGTGGTGATAGTAGTGGCGGTGGTGGTGATGGTGATATTAGTGTCGATGGTGGTGGTAGTGGTAGTGGTGGTGGTAGTGGTGATGGTAGTGGTAGTGGTGGTGGTAGTGGTGATGATATTGGTGATAGTAGTGGTAGTGGTGGTGGTAGTGATGGTAGTGGTGGTGGTAGTGATGGTAGTGGTGGGAGTGGTGGTAGCGGTAGTGGTGATGATGGTGATACTAGTAACGATGATGGTGGTGGTAGTGGTGGTAGTGGTGGCGGCGTGCCGCGCGTGAGGTGCGCTGGGGATGCACTCTCATCGATCTGGTGCTGGGGGGGGAGTGAGTGGAGGGAGGGAGGGAGGAAAGGAAGGAGGGAGGGAGGGAGGGAGGGAAGGAAGGAGGGAGGGAGGGAGGGAGGGAGGGAGGGAAGGAGGGAGAGAGGGTAGGGGAGGAGAGAGCGAGGGGACGGAAGGAGGGAAAGAGTGAGACGAGAGTGAGACGAGGAAGGAGAGAGGGAGAGTGGGAAGGAGGGAGGGAGAGGGGGAAGGAGGGAGGGAGAGGGGGAAGGAGGGAGGGAGGGTGATAAAGTATTAGGGAGGAAAGGTGTGAAATGAGCAAGTGGAGGGAGGGAAACGAGGAGAGGGAAGGGGTGCGAAGAGGAGAGAAGAGGATAGGAGAGGAGAGGAAATTAGAGGAGAGGAGAGGAGAGGAGAGGATAGGAAAGAAGGGGAAGTGGAGAGAAAGCGAGGGGAGGTGGAGAGAAAGCGAGGGGAGGTGGAGAGGCCTGTTCCACCAACACCGGACCGATACAGACACACACAGACGCAACAATCATTGAAAAAGGCTGAATGATTATCGGGAGACAACACACCTGCTTCGCGAAACAACGGGCCGTTTGTTCTGCGAAGCCCCACGGACCGCCCCTCTGCTGGCACTGTGCCATAGAAAGCGAAATCCATATCGCCCAAGTCAGAATTTCGCCGGGAATGATGTTGGTTTCGACCAAGGCAGATTTCGCCCAGGGTCTGCGTTCGACCAAGGGAGGCGAAATCCATTTCGCCCAAGTCAGAATTTCGCCGGGAACGAAGTTAATTTCGACCATGGGCAGATTTCGCCCAGAGTTTCCGCTCGACCAAGGGAAGCGAAATCTATTGCGCCAAAGTCAGAATTTCGCCGGGAACGAAGTTAATTTCAACCACAGGCAGATTTCGCCCAGAGTTTGCGCTCGACCAAGGGAAGCGAAGGAAATATCGACGTCAGTGCTTAGCGATCTCTGCCAAGGAAACGAAGTCCATTTCGACCAAGTTGGCCCCTCCCGGTTCGAAATTGGTTCCTGGCCACAGAAACTGAGTAAATTTCGACCAAGGCAGAATTTCACCACCATTGTTCAGTCTCAACCAGTGAAGTATTATAAAGTTCGACCAAGGGCGTATTTCGACATAGAAACTATTATATATATATATATATATATATATATATATATATATAGAGAGAGAGAGAGAGAGAGAGAGAGAGAGAGAGAGAGAGAGAGAGAGAGAGAGAGAGAGAGAGAGAGAGAGAGAGAGAGAGAGAGACTGACTGAGGCCGAATTTCGCTGCCGGGGTCCAATCCACGCTCAATCAAGAAAGAGAAACAAATTTCGACCAAGAAGAATTTCGCTCACTGGACTTCGCTCTCGACACCGGCAAAAAGTGACGCAATCTGTCCGGATTTTTTTTTTTTTTTTTTTTTCGGACGCTGTTGCAAGAAGGGTTCCCGCAGTTCTCGGGGGGCGGAGGAGGGGGAGGGGTGTGCGTCCCCAATCACCTTCGTTACTGGATTACTATTATTATCATTATAGTTTATTATTATTATAATCATCATTAGTAGTATATTATTACCATTTATCATGTATCATCGCTATATCATTGTGATATATATCATTATCATATCACATATGATTATCATATATATATAACATTACTATTATTAGTATCATCATTACTATTTACAGCACTCTCCGGATAGGCCGACTGTTAACCCCATCAATACGGTGACACACTTTGTTATGGACTTCTGTTCACTGTAACCGTGTTGAAGAGGTTCATTTGCACATACCTGTACATAAATACCATTTTTCCCTTTTATAAGAGGGCTAGCCGAGTCAAAGCATACACCTATCCCACGCCCACATCACCCTTCCCCATGTTAGTACCTCGTGGACAAAAGGGGGCATCCCCGACTCCCGACACCCTGCTAGGGTCAGTCAATGTAATGCTGCAATAACGTGTCTAACCACTTCCGCGCCAGACGATTTTATTCATCTCCGTAGCATCCCTTTGGCATCTCAGTGGTTAAAGCCTTCCTCGATTAAC
>NC_134794.1:8511216-8513716 GCF_046742065.1 Oratosquilla oratoria
TAGTGGATTCTGCATATTTGAGATTCACGTGTGCCTTGTGAAATTTGGGAGCAGAAGATATATATATATATATATATATATATACATACATATATATATACATATATATATATCACATATACATATATATATCACATATACATATATATACACACATATATATATATACACACATATATATATACATATATATACACATATATATATACATATATATATATCACATATACATATATATACACATATATATATACATATATATATATCACATTATATATATATATATATACATATATATATACACACATACATATATATATATATATATATATACATATATATATATATTCATGTACATATATATACATATATATATATATATACATATATATATATATTCATGTACATATATATACATATATATATATACATATATATATATACATGTACATATATATATATATACATACATATATATACACAAACATATATATATATATATATATATATATACAGTATATATATATATATACTGTATACATATATACATACACTAAAATAAGAAAAACAAAATAATGAAAACAATACGACAAAAAAATCTCCTTCCAGTTCCATCGTCACACCATCCCCTCCCAAAGAATAATCATTCGTACTCTGGCGAATTGGAATCGACGCCCACCGCCCCTCCCCCCGCCTCGCCCGGCCCTCGGGGGGCGGGACGGGGCGGAGCGGGGAGGGGCGGGCCTCCCTCTCATCCCGAATGCACCGAAGAGGATAATCTCCTGTTCCTCTCGAGATACGCCGTCGATGCCTTTTATCCTTTTAGGCAAAGTAATCTTGTATCAAAATGATAATTAATCAGTTTTACTCTCGGTTTCTCGTTCCTCGGTTCTTCTCTTGACGTGGCACGTGGCGCGGTGTGTGTGTGTGTGTGTGTGTGTGTGTGTGTGTGTGTGTGTGTGTGTGTGTGTGTGTGTGTGTGTGTGTGTGTGTGTGTGTGTGTGTGTGTGTGTGTGTGTGTGTGTGTGTGTGTGTGTGTGTGTGTGTGTGTGTGTGTGTGTGTGTGTGTGTTGTGTGTGTGTTGTGTGTGTGTATATCTTACGGGAAGGGGAGCTATGCTCGTGGTGTCCCGTCTTTGTATCTCGGTGCCTAGTTTGCTATTATATTTGTGTATAGTTTTTGCACACACTATTGTTTTATCCAGTTTGTTCCAGACATCCACCACTCTGTGTGGAAAACTTTGTGTGTGTGTGTCTCTTCTATAACTATACTTTTGTGAGTTTCTTATCATGTCCCCTCTGTGTGTGTGTGTGTGTGTGTGCGCGCGCTACACCGAAGGGCTGGTACTCGACCTCCCTATGAACTTCTAATACATTATCTCCACCTGATAACACCCCTACGGACCCGAGTAACGCAGCACCCTTTTCTGGTTCGAGGTTAATCCCTACTTGGCAAATAATTTTTTTTTTTTTTTTTTTTTTTTTGCCAAGCATCCACAGAGGCATAAGCGCTAGCTGTCTGATGAAATACAACCGGCGACAGCTCCCTCCTTCCTCTTATTACTACATAAAGCGGTCACGTGGAAACAGGCAGCAGTCAAAAGTTTCTTCACAGAGAGATCTACGGGAGGATTCCCAGGACAGTTGCCGGCAACGCTGGGGTTGCGGACTAACTTCCAGTCAGTAGAAATAGAGGCAACAACTGCTATCTCACACACACACACACACACACACACACACACACACACACACACACACACACACACACACACACACACACACACACACACACCACAAACACACACACCACAAACACACACGCACAAACGTTCACACACACACGTACACACAAACACGCACACACGTACACACAAACGCGCACACACACGTAAACACACACGCACACGCTCTCTCTCTCTCTCTCTCTCTCTCACACACACACACACACACACACACACACACACACACACACACACACACACACACACACACACACACACACGTACGCACGCACACACACGTACACACAAACGTGAGCACACACGAACACATGTATATATACACGTACACACGTGCACACACACGTACACACAAAAATCCCCAAGCCCCATTATCTCTTCATATATCTTGATTCATTTTCTCTTCCTCCTCCTCCTCCTCCTCTTCTTCTTCCTCCTCCTCTTCCTCCTCCTCAATTTGCCGCTATCTCCACTAAGCCCTGCAGTCCCAGAGCTCCTCGTCCTCCTCCTCTTCCTCCTCCTTTCGTAAATTACTCCCCTATCTCCACTTTCACATGATTTTCCTCCTCCTCCTGCTCCTCCTCCTCCTCCTGCTCCTCCTCCTCATCTTCCTCCTCCTGCTCCTCTTCCGTCATCTCCTCCCCCGGCATCATTTCTTTCCTACCGTCATTTCCTCCATCTCCTCCTCCCCCTCCTCCTTTTCTCCCGTCCCCTCCTCCTACTCCTCCTCTTCCTTTTCCTCTTCTTTATTTTATTATTCCC
>NC_134794.1:8518716-8528716 GCF_046742065.1 Oratosquilla oratoria
CCTCTCTCCTTCCACTCCCTCCCCTTTCCTCTCCTTCCTCTCCCTTTCGTCTCTCTCCCCTCCCCTCTCCTTTCTCTCCCTTTCCTCCCCCGCCCCTCCCCTCTCCTTCCTCTCCCTTTCCACTCCCTCCCTTTTCCTCTCCCTTCCCTCCCCTCCCCTCCTCTCCCCTCTTCCTTTCCCCTCCCTTTTCGTCTCCCTCCCCTCCCCCGTGGCGCATCACCTAAGCAGTCTGCACTTTGCCGAACTATGAATAAAAGAGACGCCTCCGTCTGCTGTCTGTCCAAGTCTTTGTTCCTCCAGACACTAGTAAATAAATAAACAAACCAGCCAACCAACAAATAGATGTATAAGATCTATAGAATATATATTAAAAAATCGCATCCGGTGTCCTTCTGAAGGTCATGTCCACACTTGTCGCCGACATGTCACCAACATGTTAAGAAACACAATACCAGATAACAAATAAATAAAATATATTTGCAGATCTCCATGTCCTTTGCCCCTCCAAAGAGTTAAGGTAAATAAATGATAAAGATCATAATGCGTAATTAAAGAAAACAAATAAATACTGTAGATAAATGTTGGTCGCAAGTGTATCCAGCAACAAATGTGCGTCCACACTTGTCGCAGACATGTTACGAACATTCCTACTCCTTCAAACAGTTAAAAAAATTCTCATTTAACCATTTTCTATGGACAGTATCAAACCACTGTCAGTTGTACTGACTAAGTGAATTGGATCAAGTAACACGTAATAGATTACCCTCAACAATAAAAACACCAAAAACACAATTACTAATGAAACGTTCACAAGTATTGTTCAATATATGTTGGCTTTGTGTTAAAGCCCCTTAACACGTTTGTGAATATCATTTTGCATATTTACTCTAGATGCCGCCAGACGATTTCATTCAATCTGAAGACGAAACGTTTATTTTTTTACTATTTCGTCGATTCGCTCGTAACACTCCGAAAGAAACTTTCGCCAGTCGACATCTTCAGACAGAATTCGTCTTAATCTTTGGCGGGATAACAAGATTCATAACTCGACAACGACACAGGATTTTTTTCCTCTGAATCTCTTCAGGTCTGAAGCGAAGCCAGCAACGGACGACCAAACACACTTCAGTTGCATGCAGAGCCCCAATTTGAGCTCCTGATAAGCCCAGCGGGATTTATCTCACAGAACAATCTGACAACCAACCAACCCACCCCATCCTAACACACACACACGCACCCACACACACGCACCCACACACACACACACACACACGCACACACACGACTCGATGGCCTGGTTGCTATAGTTCCTAGTTGCCACTAGGGTAGTCCGGGTTCGACTCCCGCCTAGGACTGAAATAATTTCAGTATCGCTGCACTGCAGGTTGTTACTCCAACTCTCGTGAGCGGGGAGTTGGGAGTATGTGTGCGTGTAAGGTCACAGCATTACCCATAGATCGGTCATATACGAGTTCTGAGTTCTCTTCCATGAGGGAAATAGCTATCACGAGTCCTACACGTGATCCAAGACCATAGTGAATCACACAAACACACACACACACACACACACACACACACACACACACACACACACACACACACACACACACACACACACACACACACACACACACACACACACACACACACACACACACACACACACACACACACACACACACACACAAACACACACTCCCTTCGACCGACCCGACAACATTTACACATTTTGTTTTGCTGCCAAAGAAAGCGATTTTACAGGTCATTTTCTGGCGCCAAAGGAACGCCCTTTACACATCTCGTTCTGGCGTCAAATTTTGTCCTCTTTTATTCAACACACTGACGACTAAAAACGTCCTCTTGTCGCTAGGCGATTTTAATCAACAAAAGGAAAACAGACTCCCATGTTCCGGGTCTCCATTCCAGTCCTCTGAGGCTTTCCAGTGTCGCCTCAAAAAGACAAAGACACCTTGTTCCCAAGGGCGTCAAGGCCTGGAAGGAGTGGGTGGGTGGGCGTGCGGGTGAGTGGATGGGCGTGCGTGCGGGTGGGTGGGTAAGGTTTCTTGGCCTGTGTGGTGGTTCCTTTGTCCAAGCACGGTCTTCTTTCAAAGCCGTGGAAGTGTGAGTACAGGCGCAGGTCCATATCTGCTTCTTCTTGTGTACCTGCGAGAAGGCGAGTCCGCGTGGCTGTCTGCTTGTGCCTGACTGCATGTCTGTCTGTGTCTGTCTGTCTGCCTGTGTCTGCCTGTGTCTGTCTGTCTGTCTGTCTGCCTGCGTATGTATGTCTGCTTGTGTTTGTCTGCCTGTGTCTGTCTGTCTGTCTGCCTGCCTGTCTGTGTCTGTGTTTGCCTGCTTGTGTCTGCCTGTCTGTGTCTGTCTATCTGTCTGTGTGTCTGTCTGTCTGTGTGTCTGTCTGTTTGTCTGCCTCTGTCTATCTGTGTCTGTCTGTCTGTCTGTGTCTGTCTGTGTCTGTCTGTCTGTGTCTGTCTGTGTCTGTCTGTCTGTCTGTGTCTGTCTGTGTCTGTCTGTCTGTGTCTGTCTGTGTCTGTCTGTCCACTTGTATCTGTTTGTCTGTCTGTCTGCCTGTGTCTGTATCTTCTTTGGTCTGTGTGTTTGTCCGTCTGCCTGTGTGTCTACCTACCTGTGTCCGCCTACCCGCCTGTGTCTGTCTGCCTGTGTATGCCTACCCGCCCGTGTCTGTCTGCCTTCCTGTGTCTGTCTGTCCGCCTGTGTCTGTCTGTCCGCCTGTGTCTGTCTGTCCGCCTGTGTCTGTCTGTCCGCCTGTGTGTGTTTGTCCGCCTGTGTGTGTCTGTCAGCCTGTGTGTGTTTGTCCGCCTGTGTGTCTGTCAGCCTGCGTGTCTGTCTGTTCGCCTGTGTCTGTCTGTCCACCTGTGTGTCTGTCTGTCCGCCTGTGTGTCTGTCCGCCTGTGTGTCTGTCCGCCTGTGTGTCTGTCCGCCTGTGTCTGTCTGTCCGCCTGTGTGTCTGTCCGCCTGTGTCTGTCTGTCTGTCTGCCTGTGTCTGTCTGTCTGTCTGCCTGTGTGTCTGTCTGTCTGCCTGTGCCTGTCTGTCTGTCTGTCTGCCTGTGTCTGTCTGTCTGTCTGCCTGTGTGTCTGTCTGTCTGCCTGTGCCTGTCTGTCTGTCTGTCTCTTTGCAGTTCGAGTACACAAACAACTGTACGATTCACTACAGTATTGGAGCACGTGTTAGGCTCGTGATAGACAGCTATTATCCTCATAGCTCAGATCTCCTCTTTTGCCTGATGAATGGGTAATGCTGTGACCTCACTGCGTGTGTGCGTGTGATTCACCATGGTCTTGGATCACGTGTTGGACTCGTGATCGACAGCTATTTCCCTTCCGGAAGAGAGCTCAGAGCTCATATATGACCTATCTGTGGGTAATACTATGACCTTGCACGCACACCCACACCCAACTCCCCGCCCACGAGAGTTGGAGTAGCAACCCACAGCGCAGTGATACTGAAATTATTTCAGCCTTGGGCAGGATTCGAACCCGGACATCCGTTGTGGCTCCGGGAACTCTACCAACCGCTCCATCGAGTCGTGTGTGTGTGTGTGTGTGTGTGTGTGTGTGTGTGTGTGTGTGTGTGTGTGTGTGTTCGCACAAACACAAGACAGACCAGAATTATACAAACGCCGGTAAGCAGCAATTCATAAGAACCAACCATGTTACAACTAACTGAAGCCCGACTTACTGGGCCGAGTGGCGCAATGGTATCGTTCTCGTCTCGCACGCTGCTCCTCCAAGTTCGAACCCCTAGTCCAAACACATAGGGCAAAGGTGACGACTTCGGTCGCGGTTCAGCACCTCCTGGTGTAAACCACCTCACCTTTCTTTGTTTCTTTTTGTCGTTATTGTTGTACTTACCTGGAATAAAGAAAAAATATCATTATCATCTCCATATGATTTGGACAACAGTTTAGTATCTACGAGTACTTTTGTATTTTCTAAATTCCTAGAAATGTGTATGTGTGTGTGTGTGTGTGTGTGTGTGTGTGTGTGTGTGTGTGTGTGTGTGTGTGTGTGTGTGTGTGTGTGTGTGTGTGTGTGTGTGTGTTGGTGTGCGCGCGTGATATTCACCCATTTTATTACACACACACTATATATATATATATATATATATATATATATATATATATATATATATATGAAAAAGGTGGAAAAAGGGAGTCACGGGTCTCGTTCCGAGTTTATTCCTGACTGGTTTCGCTGAAGAGGCTACAAGCGAAACCGGTCAGGAATAAACTCTGAATGAGACCCGTGACTCTCTTTTTCCACCTTTTTCATCTTGTCACAATGTCTCAACATATATATACATACATATATATATATATATATATATATATATATATATATATATATATATATATGAGTGTGTGTGTGTGTGTGTGTGTGTGTGTGTGTGTGTGTGTGTGTGTGTGTGTGTGTGTGTGTGTGTGTGTGTGTGTGTGTGCGTGCAAAGTATACCACATTGAAAAAAGAAACTAACGAAGCAGAGCGCTGAAGATGTAATATACGAAAGCGCTCTGCTTCGTTAGTTTCTTTTTCCATGTGGTCTACTTTGCATAAATGAACACACGTACCCATTTTCTAATTAGCATATATATATATATATATATATATATATATGTATATATATATACATATATACACGCACGCACGCACCGATATCTACGTATATACAGATACCTAGAAAGGAAAGGAAATTAAATTAATTGCTCATTAAAGACCTTATAATTTTCAATCATAATCGTCATTGAATACCCAATGAATGTGCACGCGCGCGCGCTAATGAATTAGTGAATGATTGCGTGAATGAGTGAATGATTGAGTGACTGAATGAAGGAGCGTGTGTGTGTGTGTGTGTGTGTGTGTGTGTGTGTGTGTGTGTGTGTGTGTGTGTGTGTGTGTGTGTGTGTGTGTGTGTGTGTGTGTGTGCGCGCGCGCAAGAAGACATAATGGTCTCAACTGTCAGGAAGTAGATTTAATTTCGAAGTGGGTAGAAACAACTCCAACCGTGTAGTTAATGAATGGAATAAACTTCCTGCAAAGGCAGTGCAATGTAGCACAGTTCGAAGTTTTAAGATTCATTTAGATAAACACCTAACCAAGATGCCTGCCATTTTTTTTCTTATTTGTCTATTATTATTCATTTATGCATTATGTTTATTTTGTATTATTTATTCATTAATCTATAATAAATTACCACTATTTATCTGTTTATTATGTTTATTTTGTCTATTTTTTATATATTCATTTATTTATACTTTTTTCCGCATCCGATCTAGTTATGGACCAATACCTCTGTCGGCAGCCTCTTCCTTCATAATCCTTTGTAATCCTTTGTAAGGGTGTAAGGGTGTAAGGGTGTAAGGGTGTGTGTGTGTGTGTGTGTGTGTGTGTGTGTGTGTGTGTGTGTGTGTGTGTGTGTGTGTGTGTGTGTGTGTGTGTGTGTGTGTGTGTGTGTGTGTGTGTGTGTGTGTGTGTTCGTATGTGTGCGTGCGTGTATGTGTGTGTATGTACGTCTTTTACATCAACATAATTAATGCATTGGTTTATCAGTCTGTTGATGATCGAGACGTGGCGGTTGATCCCGTCCTTCGCCTCTCCATTAAAAGGCGGCGATATTATTGTGACAATCGTGGCGGTAATAACAGGCTGCCTTAAACACAGACACACACGCGCGCGTGCGTACACACACACACACACGAGACACCACGAGCTTAGCTCCCCTTTCCCGTAAGATACTAGGTAAATACGCACACACATACGCACACTCATACACATACACATGCACACTCTTTCACACACACGCACGCACGCACACACACACATACACTCACACACACATACGCACGCACACACACACATACTCACACACACATACGCACGCACACACGCGCACACACACACACACACACACACACACACACACACACACACACACACACACACACACACACACACACACACACACACACACACACACACACACACACACACACACACACACGACTCGTGGCGCAGTTGGTATAGTTCCAGGCTGCCGCTACGGAGGTTCCGGATTCGAATCCCGCCTAGAGATGAAATAATTTCAGTATCGTTGCGCTGCGGATTGTTACTCCAACTCTCGTGGGCGGGGAGTTAGGTGTGTGTGTGCGTGTAAGATCACAGCATTACCCATAGGTCGGCCATATACGAGCTCTGAGCTCTCTTCCGGGAGGGAAAATAGCCGTCGATCACGAGTCCAACACGTGATCCAAGACCATGGTGAATCACACACACACCCAATCATTGTTGTGAAGACCACGATAGGTTTCGGTACCAATCCTACTCACGACAAATGATCAAATCCTACACATAATTATACAATCCTTTGGTACAGGGAATTCGCCATTCCTCTTATCGCATCCCTCCACCCTCTCTTCCACCTCCACCTCCCTCCACTGTTTATCTTCTTCCTGTTCCATCCACCTATAATTTCCTGTTATCACCTAATTAGCCTTTTAATGCTTTATTCTCTTATCTTTTCACTAACCACTCTTTATCTCGCTCTCTCTCTCTCTCTTCCCGTCTCTCTCTCTCTTCCCGTCTCTCTCTCTTTCTTCCCGTCTCATCCCGTCTCTCTCTCCTCCCGTCTGTCTCCCCGCCTCTGTTTCCGTCTCTCCATCTTCATCTCTCTTTTCTTCTTCTTATTCACATTTTCAATCAAAACATCATTTGATATTAAACTCAATATGCACACAAGCACACACACATATTTACATAGTGTCCTACAATATACATTTCCTATAATTTCCTGTTATTACCTAATTAACCTTTTAATGCTTTATTCTCTTATCTTTTCACTAATTACTCTTTATCTCTCTCTCTCTCTCTCTCTCTCTCTCTCTCTCTCTCTCTCTCTCTCTCTTCCCGTCTCTCTCTCTTCCCGTCTCTCTCTCTTCCCGTCTCTCTCTCTTCCCGTCTCTCTCTCTTCCCGTCTCTCTCTCTTCCCGTCTCTCTCTCTTCCCGTCTCTCTCTCTTCCCGTCTCTCTCTCTTCCCGTCTCTCTCTCTTCCCGTCTCTCTCTCTTCCCGTCTCTCTCTCTTCCCGTCTCTCTCTCTTCCCGTCTCTCTCTCTTTCTTCCCGTCTCTCTCTCTTCCCGTCTCTCTCTCTCCCCCTCTCTCTCTCTCCCCGTCTCTCTCTTCCCGTCTCTCTCTCTTCCCGTCTCTCTCTCTTCCCGTCTCTCTCTCTTCCCGTCTCTCTCGCTCTCTTCCCGTCTCTCTCTCTCTCTTCCCGTCTCTCTCTCTCTCTTCCCGTCTCTCTCTCTCTCTTCCCGTCTCTCTCTCTCTCTTCCCGTCTCTCTCTCTCTCTTCCCGTCTCTCTCTCTCTCTTCCCGTCTCTCTCTCTCTCTTCCCGTCTCTCTTTCTCTCTTCCCATCTCTCTCTCTCTCTTCCCGTCTCTCTCTCTCTCTCTTCCCGTCTCTCTCTCTCTCTCTTCCCGTCTCTCTCTCTTCCCGCCTCTCCCTCTCTCTTCCCGTCTCTCCCTCTCTCTTCCCGTCTCTCTCTCTCTTCCCGTCTCTCTCTCTCTCTTCCCGTCTCTCTCTCTCTCTTCCAGTCTCTCTCTCTTCCCGTCTCTCTCTCTCTCTTCCCGTCTCTCCCTCTCTCTTCCCGTCTCTCTCTCTCTCTCTCTCTCTCTCTCCCCGTCTCTCTCTCTCTCTCCCCCTCTCTCTCTCTCTCTCTCTCTCTCTCTCTTCCCGTCTCTCTCTCTCTCTCTCTTCCCGTCTCTTTCTCTCTCTCTCTTCCCGTCTCTCTCTCTCTCTCTCTTCCCGTCTCTCTCTCTTCCCGTCTCTCTATCTCTTCCCGTCTCTCTCTTCCCGTCTCTCTCTTCGTCTCTCTCTCTCTTCCCGTCTCTCTTCTCGTCTCTCTCTTCCCGTCTCTCTCTCTCTTCCCGTCTCTCTCTCTCTTCCCGTCTCTCTCTCTCTTCCCGTCTCTTTCTCTCTTCCCTTCTCTCTCTCTCTTCCCTTCTCTCTCTCTTCCCGTCTCTCTTCCCATCTCTCTTCCCGTCTCTTTCTCTCTTCCCTTCTCTCTCTCTTCCCGTCTCTCTCTTCCCGTCTCTCTTTCTTCCCGTCTCACTCCCCGTCTCTCTCTCTCCGTCTCTCTCTCACCGTCTCTCTTTCACCGTCTCTCTCTCCGTCTCTCTCCGCCTCTCTCCGTCCCTCTCTCTCCGTCTCTCTCTCTCCGTCCCTCTCTCTCCGTCCCTCTCTCTCCGTCTCTCTCTCTCTCCGGCTCTCTCTCCGTCTCTCTATGTTTCTTCTTATTCACATATTCAATCAAAACCTCATTTGATATTAAATTCAATATACACACACGTACACACACATATATACATTGTGTCCCACAATAGTGACCACATGGAAAGAAACCCTCTTGAAATGTAAATACAGTCCAAACATTTTAGTAACATGTATTATACTCGTACACATTCAAAACTTACACAAACACACGCACAAACACGTACACACACGCACATGCACACACATACACACCAACACACAAACACACACAAGCACAGAAACATCAACACACACATAAACACACATCAACACACACAAACACACATCAACACACATCAACACACACGAACACACACGAACACACACGAACACATACCAACACATACCAACACATACCAACACATACCAACACATACCAACACATACCAACACATACCAACACATACCAACACATACCAACACACACGAACACACACGAACACACACGAACACACACGAACACACACAACACACACAACACACACAACACACACACACACACACACACACACACACACACACACACACACACACACACACACACACACACACACACACACACACACACACACACACACACACACACACACACACACACACACACACACACACACAGATTCCCTGTACGTTGGTTGCCCACATAACCTCAATATCTTCCCCCCCCCTCCCCAAGCAGAGGCGGCGGCTCAATTTTCCGACGTGCTCGCATATCCAGCCACCTTTCTTCCCCCCTTGGCTCCCGTCAGAGAAGCCCCCTCAGCCCCCCTACAGCCACCCACAGCCCCCCTACAGCCACCCACAGCCACGCTGCAGGCCGAGGTCGTCGTCCCAATATCTCATGGAATTGCGCACAACGACAACGATAGAGACAATTTTATGATACGTCAGATGTAAGGAAAGCCTGTGTATATCACAAAAGACCAGAGTCTATTTTTTTTTTTTTTTTTTTTGAATAAAAAAATATTGTGGAAAGGTGGACGTCAGTATTGGCATGAAAAAAAAAATTGGGCAGGAGGAAGTGCCTTTTTCTGTCAGTAAGTTACAAAATAAAAATAAAAATTTATATATTAAAAAAATAATAATAATAAACGTTATACATGCTTATATATTCCAGGTACCCAGGCATGTAATTCCACTGATGACGTGTACATCTATTCTGACTGCCGCTAAGTGATTTTATTCAGTCTCAGTGAACTTTCCTTCCTTCCTTCCTTCTTTCCTTCCTTCCTTCCCTCCTTCCTTCCTTTTTCTACAAGAACCTAAACAACAACGAAGAGAAACCCAATTCTCAACATTCTCCTTAATTACTGAAGGATATATTTCGAAGGGAGATATGGAGCTAGAGAGGAACTCTCTACATAAGAGGTCATGGGGCGCGCGTAGACGCAACCACACGAGCAGCGTGGGGTACAGGAGCCAGCACCGACTACCGAGGCTTCTGGGGGGATGCGTGTTCAACGATGTAGAGAGGTCTGTCGCCCTCTCCCTCCGCTCTGACTGACCAGGAGTCTTCGTGTATTGTTAAGATGGACGACGTGGCGTCAGTGTGCAGAGAAACAACGGAAACGAAAATAAAAGAAGAGAGACCCAGAAGACAAAGAGGATTTCTGGGAGGAGAAAGAAGAGGAGGGGAAGAGGATAAGATGAGAAAGAGGAGGAAGAA
>NC_134794.1:8533716-8541216 GCF_046742065.1 Oratosquilla oratoria
ACCTAACTGTAAGCTAAATACTACATGGGGAAATATATCACGAATTCGACAAAATACATATACTGACCTTGTGAGCATGGGTCAGGACTTTTGCTCGTGAATATACCTACCTTTCAGGAAACCTCTTGTTCATTCAAAAGTTTCACCTCAGTCTTCCAGTATGACCCAATTTACACACACAAATGTGAGGAACTTTGTCGGTCTTTTCTAGATCTAAACACACACAACCCATCCAGCTTTCTTGCAGCACAATAACCACTCTCCAACAGAAACTCAAAAAGTCTGACACAAGATCTTCTGGATTTGAACTCGAACAGATAGTCCTTCAAAAGATATACGACACGCCAAAGTTTCACAACTCTTTTGCTCAGTTTCACTACCGTCTTGGTTAGAGATTGGAACCACGTTTGCCTTCTTACAGTCCTGCAGCACTCTTCTTTCTTCTAGTGGCCACACAATTGAAATGTGAATCTTGCCTAGTCTGTACTTCAGTGGCAACCCGGCCTCCTCCTTTACATATTTGAACAACGTTTGCCCTCTTAAAAGCCCTCCAGCACTACTCTTTCTTCTAGTGAACGCGCAATACCACTGTGAGTCTTGTCTGCCAACTGCTCTCTGCATTCTTTAAGTATCCAGTTTGCGATCCCATCAGGCCCCGAGGATCTTCTCGCATCCTGTGATTCCAAGACTTTCAACACTTCTTCGCTTCCACGTTTATATCCTCTAACCCACTATCATTGCACACATTTCCTTCCTCGACAAAACAGATTGGAAACTCGCATTCATTCTTTCAGCCCAAGCTAATGCTTCTTCGAAAACTTCACTACCTACTATTAACTTGGAGATGCTTTGTCATTGTCTGTGTGTGTGTGTGTGTGTGTGTGTGTGTGTGTGTGTGTGTGTGTGTGTGTGTGTGTGTGTGTGTGTGTGTGTGTGTGTGTGTGTGTGTGTGTGTGTGTGTGTGTGTGTGTGTGTGTGTGTGTACGCACGTTTGCGTGTGTGTAAGCGTTTATGTACAGCCGTACACACGTATGTACGTGTGAACGGGCTTGCGTGTCTTTTATACGCATAAGTTAACGCCCACCTCCTCAGGCCCTCAGCCCCATTCCCCCATCGGATCAAAGTGGGAACTAGTCAACGCGAGCAAAAGAAAGAAAGAAAGAAAGAGAGAGAGAGAGAGAGAGAGAGAGAGAGAGAGAGAGAGAGAGAGAGAGAGAGAGAGAGAGAGAGAGAGAGAGAGAGAGAGAGAGAGAGAGAGCGAGAGAGAGAGCGAGAGAGAGAGAGCGAGAGAGAGAGAGCGAGAGAGAGAGAGCTAGAGAGAGAGAGAGAGAGAGAGAGAGAGAGCGAGAGAGAGAGAGAGAGAGAGAGAGAGAGAGAGAGAGAGAGAGAGAGAGAGAGAGAGAGAGAGAGAGAGAGAGAGAGAGAGAGAGAGGTTTCCCCAACGCGAGACACCCATGAAAAGAATTCGAGAGGAAGGAGAAGAGGACCCCCCCTACCCTCCCCTCCCCCCTCTCCCCTTTTCTTCTGAGAAGGAAGGGGGTGGGGGGGGGCGACCTACATATGATCTTCTGGGGAGAAAATAACAGAAATAAAAGTAGAAGGAAAAGAAAGACTAGTGAGGGAAAGGAAGAGAATGGCAGGGAGAGAGCGGGAGAGTGAGACAGAGTGAGTGAGAGTGAGGGAGAGGGTGGGAGAGGGAGAGGGAAAGGGACAGAGGGAGTAAGAGAGGTAGGGAGAGGGTGGAAGAGAGGTAGGGAGAGGGTGGGAAAGGGAGGAAGAGAGAGGGAAAGAGTGAGAGAAAGGGAGTGAGAAGGAAAGGGAGTGAGAATGAGAATGAGTGAGAGGGAGAATGAGTGAGAGGGAGATGCATAGTGAGTGAGAGGGAGAGGGATAGTGAGAGGGAGAGGGATAGTGAGTGAGAGGGAGAAGGATAGTGAGAGGGAGAGGGATAGTGAGTGAGAGGGAGAGGGAGTGAGAGTGAGAGGGAGTGAGAGGGAGTAAGAGTGAGGGTGAGGGAGCGAGAGTGAGAGGGAGTAAGAGTGAGAGGGAGGGAGGGAGAAGGTGCAGGGAGTGAGGAGAGGAAGTGAGATGGAGTGAGAGGAAGGGAGAGGGAGAGGAAGGGAGAGGGAGAGGAAGGGAGAGAGAGGAGAAGAGAGGGAAGAAGGGAGGGAAGGTGAGGAGAGGGAGGGAGGGAGAGGGAGGGAGGGAGAGGGAGTGAGGGGAGGGGGAGGGAGAGGGAGGGGGAGGGAGACGAGAGGGAAACGGATAGGGAGACGAGAAAGGAGGGGGAGAGGTAGAGGGAGGGGGAGAGGTAGAGGGAGGGGGAGAGGTAGAGGGAGAGGGAGGTAGAGGGAGGGGGAGAGGTAGAGGGAGAGGGAGGTAGAGGGAGGGAGAGGGAGGTAGAGGGAGGGAGAGGGAGGTAGAGGGAGGGAGAGGGAGGGAGAGGGAGGTAGAGGGAGGGAGAGGGAGGTAGAGGGAGGGAGAGGGAGGTAGAGGGAGGGAGAGGGAAAGAGAGGGAAGTAAAGCGGAAAGAGATGAGCAAGAAGAAAAGCGACGGAGCAACGTGAAGACTGTGGCCGGGATTTCAATGGTCATAGAAAATGGATCGTGGGGGGGGGGGAGGTGAGGGAAAGAGCCGAGAGGAAGAGAGAGATACGAAAGAGAAAGTAGAGAAAGGCAGGAAACAAAAGAGAAAGTCAAACAAAACAAGAAAGAGAGAGAAGGTGAGAAGGAAGAAGACGCAACGGGGCGAGGATAAAACAAAGGAGGATGGGAAGAACTGAAGAAGAAAACGGAACGCCGGTAACGAAAACGGGGGGAATCGGAGGAGAGACGTGGAAGTGGCAAGCGAGGGAAAGAGGAAATAAGAGCGAATGGAGAAGGAAGAAGAAGAAGAAGAAAAGCACGGAAAGGAAACGAAGAAGGGGAGAGGGGAGGGGAGAGGGAAGGGAAGAGGGGAGAGGGAAGGGAAGAGGGGAGGGGAGAGGGAAGGGGGGAGGGAGCGGGGGAGGGAGTGGGGGAGGGAAAGAGAGACAGACAGTGAAAGACAAAGTGAGAGAGAGAAAGAGAGAGAGGGGGAAAGAGAGAGGGGGAGGGAAAGAGAGAGGGAGAGACAGAGACAGTGAGAGAGAGAGAGAGAGAGTGAGAGAGAGAGTGAGAGAGAGAGTGAGAGACACACACACACACACACACACACAGAGAGAGAGAGAGAGAGAGAGAGAGAGAGAGAGAGAGAGAGAGAGAGAGAGAGAGAGAGAGAGAGAGAGAGAGAGAGAGAAAGAGAGAGAGAGAGGGACAGTGAGAGACAAAGAGAGACAGAGAGAGAGAGGGGGGGGGGCAAGAAAGAAGGAACGAGCCCAAACGGGAAATGATTACTGTGAAAAAGAACAAAAAATAATTGATCCGAGTGCAGAGAACTGGAAGAGAAAGAAAAGGAAGTGAAAGAAGAGGAGAAAGGAGGAGAAAGGAGGAGGAAGGAGGAGGAAGAAGGAGGAGGAAGAGGTGGAAGAGGAGGAGAAAGAGGAGGAAGTAAGAAGAGGTAGAGTAAGAGGTGGAGGAAGATGAGAAAGAGGACAGTAAGGGGACGTGGAAGAGGAGAAAAAGGAGGGGAGGAGGAGGAGGGGAGGAAAGGAGGGGAGGAAGAGGGGGGGATGAGAGGAGGAAGAGGGGGAGGAAGAGGGGAAGGAAGCGGAGGGGAGGAGGAAGAGGAAGGGGAGGAGGAAGAGGAAGGGGAGGAGGAAGAGGAAGGGGAGGAGGAAGAGGAAGGGGAGGAGGAAGAGGAAGGGGAGGAGGAAGAGGAAGGGGAGGAGGAAGAAGGAGGATGAGCTGATGCGGGAGTCACCGCGGCAAGCGAAGATCGAGAAGAGCTCAAAGAAGGTGAGGGGAGGAACGGAGGAGTGGAGGAGGAGTGAGGAAGAAGGAAGAAGGAAGGAAGGAAGAGGTAGGAGGGAGGAGGCGGAGGTGAAAGAGGGAGGAAGGATAGGTGGGAAAAGGTGGGAGTGGGGGTAGGAGGGAAGAGGTAGGGGGTAGGAGGAGAGGAAGGAGTAGGAGGAGAGGAAGGAGTAGGAGGGGAGGAAGAGGAGGCGGAGTGAGGAGGAGGAGAATGAGGAGGACGTCTCCAGGGTGACGTCAGGTTCGGAAGAAGCGGAAGTGCTGGTGGCGCGGGGCGGAGGTGACGATGGGGCGAAGGGGGGAAGAGGGGAGGGGGAAGAGGCGCCCCCCCCCTTCCCCACAAACACACACTGCAGCCGTAGGAGGCACAGGAAGAAGAGGAGAAAGAAGAGGAGAAAGAGGAGGGAGGAGGAAAGAGAGGAGAAAGGGAGAAGAGGAGGAGGAGGGAGGAGTAAGAAGGTGGAGGAAGGAGAAGGAGGAAGGAGGAGGAAGGAGGAGGAAGGAGAGGAAGGAGGAGGAAGGAGGGAAAAGGGAGGAAGAGGAAGGAGGGAAAAGGGAGGAGGAGGAAGAAGGAGGGATGATGAGGAGGAAGAAGGAGGGATGAGGAGGAGGAAGAAGGAGGGATGAGGAGGAGGGGGAGAGGAGCAGCGTGGAGGAGAATGAAGAGAATGAAGAGAACGAGGAGGAAGAAGAAGGAAGAAGAAGGAAGAAGGGGAGGGGGGAGGAAGAGGAGGCGGAGACGAGGATAGGGATGACAACGAAAAGAACGAGGATGAGGAGGGTGATGAGGAGGGTGATGAGGAGGAGGAGGGGAGGAGGAGGAGGAGGAGAAAGAGGAGGAGGAGGGGGATGAGGAGGAGAAAGAGGAGGAGGAGGGGGATGAGGAGGAGAAAGAGGAGGAGGAGGGGGATGAGGAGGAGAAAGAGGAGAAGGGGGATGAGGAGGAGAAAGAGGAGTGTTAGAATCGACCCACGTGGAGTTGACTGAGAAGTAAATGGAGTAGGAAGTGGCGATGGACTTGGAGGGGGAGGAGGGAGGGGGGGAGGAGGGAGGGAGGGAGGGAGGGGGAGATGGGAGAGGGGGAGCGAGGGAGGGAGAGGGTGAGCGAGGGAGGGAGAGGGGGAGCGAGGGAGGGAGAGGGGGAGCGAGGGAGGGAGACAGGGAGCGAAGGATGGAGGGAGGGAGCGAAGGAGGGAGGGAGGGAGGGAGGGAGGGAGGTAGGGAGGTAGGGAGGGAGGGAGGGAGCGAAGGAGGGAGGGAGGGAGGGAGGGAGCGAAGGAGGGAGGGAGGGAGGGAGGGAGCGAAGGAGCGAGGGAGGGAGAGAGGTAGCGAGGGAGGAAGAAAGAGAGGGAGAGAGGGAGGGAGGCGAGGAAGTGAGGAGGGGAGGAGGGAAGAAATATGAAAAAGAGAATGAATGATAGAAACTAACCTGTACAGAAAAACAAGAAAATAGTGGAGGAGGAGGAGGTGAAGAAAGAGAGTGAAGGAAGGAGGTGAAGGAAGGTGGTGGGAGGAGGTGAAGTAAGGTAAAGGAAGAAGAGGAAGAGGAAGAAGAAGAGGAAGATGAGGAAGAGGAGGAAGATGAGGAAGAGGAAGAAGAGGAAGATGAGGAAGAAAAGGAAGAGGAGGGAGGAAGAGCAAAAGGAAGAAGAGGAGGAAGAAGAGAAGAAGAAGAGGAAGGAGGAGGCAGAAGAGGAAGAGGAAGATGAGGAAGAGGAAGAAGAGGAAGATGAGGAAGAAAAGGAAGAGGAGGGAGGAAGAGCAAAAGGAAGAAGAGGAGGAAGAAGAGAAGAAGAAGAGGAAGGAGGAGGAATAAGAAGGAGGAGGAGGAAGAAGAGGGAGGAGGAGGAAGAAGAGGGAGGAGGAGGAAGAAGAGGGAGGAGGAGGAAGAAGAGGGAGGAGGAGGAAGAAGAGGGAGGAGGAGGAAGAGTAGGAAAATAAGGAGGAAAATGAGGAGGAAGGCGAGGAGGAGGAAGAGGAAGGCGAAGAGGAGGAGGAGGAAGGCGAGGAGGAGGAGGAAGGCGAGGAGGAGGAGGAAGGCGAGGAGGAGGAGGAAGGCGAGGAGGAGGAAGGCGAGGAGGAGGAGGAGGAGGAGGAGGAGGAGGAGGGGGAGGAGGAGGAGGAGGAGGAGGAGGAGGAGGAGGAGGAGAAGAAGAAGAAGAATAGGGTGAACCCCAGACTCGGTCGACGAAGAGCGCGAATGAATCCGACGTGTTGCACCCGAAAGTCTTCGAGAGGCGGAAGTGCACGAAAAATAAACTAAATAGAAAATTAAATCAACAAATAAATATATACATTAATCAATAGATAAATGATACAATGAATAAATAAATAAATGAATAAATGAAATAAGGAAAAAGTAGCTAGGAGACGCGGAGAACAGACAAATTATATAAACAAGTAAATGAATTAATGAATAAATATGAACAAAGATAAATATAAACAAATCTAAAACAAATAAATGAATGGATCAATAGATATACAAATAATTATATTATTCAACGAAGATTAATATAAAAAAAATAATATAAAATACATACGAGGTAGTAAATTACATTCTCTGGTTATGTCAAATGCCACGTGATTAGGAAGTGATGATGATGATGATGATGATGATGATGATGATGATGATGATGATGATGATGATGATGATGATGATGATGATGATGATGATGATGATGATGATGATGATGATGATGATGATGATGATGATGATGATGATGATGATGATGATGATGATGATGATGATGATGACGACGACGATGATGATGATGATGATGACGATGATGATGGACGATGATGATGGACGATGATGATAACGACGTCGATGATGATAACGATGACGATGATGATGATAACGACGACGATGATGATGATGATGATGATGATGATGACAATAATGAATTTAAGGACGACAGAGAGAAGGGACTAAAGAATAAAACTAAAATAAAAAATAAAAACGTTAAAAAAGGGACGTATCAAGGTTTGTTGGCCGCAATGAAACGAAGTCTACGAAGGTTCTGAGGGGTCACAAAGGAAAAGGGGGAGAGGGGGGAAGGGTGGTGGGAGAGGGGGAAGACCATTGACGCGGAAGAGAAAGAAGAGAGAGGGCGGGAGGGGGGAAGGGGGGGAGGGAGGTGGAGAAAAGGCGAGATGGGTCGCCGTAGAAGAAAAAGTAGAGGAAGAGAAGAGGAAGAATAGACAATGAAGAGTAGAGAAAGGAGGAGGAAGGAGGAACGTGGATTAGGAAGAGGAGGAGGAAGAAAAGGAGAAAGAAGAAGAATTGGACGAGGAAGAAGAACAGGACGAGGAAGAACAGGACGAAGAAGAACAGGACGAGCAAGAAGAACCGGACGAGGAAGAGGAATAGGACGAAGAAGAAGAATAGGACGAGGAAGAACAGGACGAAGAAGAAGAATAGGACGAGGAAGAACAGGACAAAGAAGAACAGGACGAAGAAGAACAGGACGAAGAAGAACAGGACAAGGAAGAGGAATAGGACGAAGAAGAACAGGACGAAGAAGAACAGGACGAAGAAGAACAGGACAAGGAAGAGGAATAGGACGAAGAAGAACAGGACGAAGTAGAACAGGACGAACAGGACGAGGA
>NC_134794.1:8546216-8551216 GCF_046742065.1 Oratosquilla oratoria
ACGATTGATGGAGGGAAGAACAAGACGTGGCCAGTCAACTTCGTATTATCGTCCAACAGAATACGACATGTAGATGAATAAATAAATGAATAAATAGATTAATTAATTGATGAATAAAATGTGTACAGAAAATAAAAAATAAAACAATTGAAAAGAATATTAGAAGTAAAAGTGATTATAAGTAAAAAGTCGATTTTACATAATTTGTGTGTGTGTGTGTGTGTGTGTGTGTGTGTGTGTGTGTGTGTGTGTGTGTGTGTGTGTGTGTGTGTGTGTGTGTGTGTGTGTGTGTGTGTGTGTGTGTGTGATTCACCTTGGTCTTTGGAACACGTGTTGGACTCGTGATCGACAGCTATTTCCCTCCCGGAAGAGAGCTCAGAGCTCGTATGACAGATCTATGGGTAATGCTTTGACCTTGCACGCACACACACACACCCAACTCCCTGCCCACGAGAGTTGGAGTAACGACTCGAAACGCAGCGATACCGAATTTATTTTCAGCCCTTGGCAGGATTAGAACCTGGATCGACGTAGTGACAGTTTGGGACTCTACCAACCGCGCCACCGAGTCGTGTGTGTTAGTGTGTGTCTATGTATGTTTCTAAGCGAAACCGGTCAGGAATAAACTCGGCCATAGACCCATGTCTTACTCTTCCACCTTCCTCAAATCTGTCACAATGTTTCAACACATATATATATATATATATATATATATATATATATATATATATATATATATATATATATATATATATATATATATGAAACAATAACACCAATGATGATAATAATAATATAGGTAATAAGTATATGATTATAAAATGAATTTACGCTTTCTCTGAGAAGAGCATTCATGTCAAAGAGCTGTACATTGTCACAGTCTATTAAACTTCAGAAACCAAGGGAGGGCCTCAGGCGCTGGTTGAACGATCAGAAGCATATCATTATCACCACTACTTGGAAAATGATCACTCATCTCACCATTTCATGTCATTTCATCATCACCATCATCACCTCGTCAGCATCGCCACCACCACGACAATCCCCATCATTTTCACCACAACTATCATCATTTAATTACCACTTTCGTTTCATCATTTCATGTCCCTTCATCACTTTCATCATCACATTCTCATCACCATCATCACCCTCACCACAACCACCACCCTCTCATTACCACCACCGCGACCATCATCATCATTATCATCATCATTATCATCACCCTCATTATCATCACCACCACTACCTCAATATCATCACCCTTACCACGACATCCACTCTCTCGTTACCACCACCGCGACCGTCATCATTATCATCACCCTCATTATCATCACCCTCATTATCATCACCCTCATTATCATCACCCTCATTATCATCACCACCACCATCATCACCCTTACCACGACATCCACTCTCTCGTTACCACCACCGCGACCGTCATCATTATCATCACCCTCATTATCATCACCCTCATTATCATCACCACCACTACCACCGCACAGTTGGTGTAATTGGCTAAGGTCGATCCCATTTTCCAGTCGACCGCTTCCCAATATATTTTTTCCTGATCCCAACTCCCACGGGATATCACATTATTCCAACATAAGAGCGACTCCCTCAAATCCTATTTACCCTATTCCACTCCCACCCCATTCCACATTTCACCTGTTCCATTTCTCTATCAACTCCTCCTCCTCCTCCTCCTCCTCCTCTTCTTACGAACTTATCGTACACTCCTTCCTCACTAGTCGGTGCTGGCGCCCGTTCGCCCGATCTTTGCTTCCCACGACTTTCCTTCATCCTCTCCGGCTCCCAAAACAAACACTCCCTAAATCACCTCCCACTCCCTACTCCTCCCTCCGCACCCACAACCCCTATTTCCCCTAAACACTTCACCCATGCCCCCTACCACCCACCTCAACGCGTCTACACTCTCCCTCACTCACCCTTACCTCTTCCACTGTTCCTTCAATCCAACCCTCCTAACTCAACCTTTCCTTCTATGACTCCCAAAACCTCTCCCACACTCCCTCAACCTTCCTTAGCACCCTCCCTCCCTCCCTCAACCCCTTACCACCTCCTCTCACTCCCACACCTCCCTCACTTCAACCTTTCCCTTCATTACTCCCTCAATGCTCCCTTCCTCCCCTTAACTCCAATCTCCCATCTACTATCAAATTTTCATCCCATTTAATGTTTCATTACTTCCTCTCTCGACCTTTCACACATTCTCCCAACTCCCATTTAATCATGCATCGCCCAATCCCATGAAATTCCCGAACTTCCTCCCTCCCTCCCTCAATATTTCACAATATCTTCAATCTTTCACGTTCATCTTACAATTACGACAACAGTCCGTTGTGTCAGAAAGGTTCGGACAAAAGAAAGGATTTTTTAATTTCGTGAACTAACAGTTGTACAAGTTGGTGCACCACTTGCCAGGGAATGGCATCCTTGTGTTAGGTCAAGTCTCGACAGTGCCTGTTTTCACAGAGTTTCAAGTGCCTCGTTTGATTGAAACTCTCGACAGTGCCTCGTTTGACTGAGTCTCTCGACAGTGCCTCGTTTGACTGAAAGTCTCGACAGTGCCTCGTTTAACTGAAAGTCTCGACAGTGCCTCGTTTAACTGAAAGTCTCGACAGTGCCTCGTTTGACTGAAAGTCTCGACAGTGCCTC
Organism: Oratosquilla oratoria; assembly: GCF_046742065.1. Taxonomy (NCBI): domain Eukaryota; kingdom Metazoa; phylum Arthropoda; class Malacostraca; order Stomatopoda; family Squillidae; genus Oratosquilla; species Oratosquilla oratoria. Next base: position 8,548,893 of record NC_134794.1, read on the forward strand.
GTTTAACTGAAAGTCTCGACAGTGCCTCGTTTGACTGAAAGTCTCGACAGTGCCTCGTTTAACTGAAAGTCTCGACAGTGCCTCGTTTGATTGAAAGTCTCGACAATGCCTCGTTTGACTGAAAGTCTCGACAGTGCCTCCTTTAACTGAAAGTCTCGACAGTGCCTCGTTTGACTGAAAGTCTCGACAGTGCCTCGTTTGACTGAAAGTCTCGACAGTGCCTCGTTTAACTGAAAGTCTCGACAGTGCCTCGTTTGACTGAAAGTCTCGACAGTGCCTCGTTTGACTGAAAGTCTCGACAGTGCCTCGTTTAACTGAAAGTCTCGACAGTGCCTCGTTTGGATGAAAATCTCGACAGTGTCTTGTTCCAGCGAGTCTCAACAGTGCCTCATTTCAGTAAGTCTCAGCAGTGCCTTAACTGAGCGAAAGTCTCAACAGTGTCTTGTGTCAGTGAGTCGGCAGTGCAAGGGAAAGTCTCAACAGTGCCTTACCTCAGCGAGTCTTAACAGTGCTTTACTTCAGCAAGTCTCAGCAGTGTCTTATTCAAGTGAGTCAACAGTGCAATTCAGTAGGCCTCAGCAGTGCCTTAATTCAGCGAGTTTCAGCGTCACTGAAAGTCTCAACAGTGTCTTGTTTCAGCAAATCTCAGCAATGCTAGACAAATGCTCAACAGAGCTTTAAAGTGTCATTACGGACTTCTTCCAGGGAAAGTCCTACTGCCATCTTACTGGGTTAGTCTCAATACTGCCTAGCTCCTGAAGGACTGACTAGTGAACCGGTAGATTTACCAGACTATATATAATGTATACAAGAGAATGTAACCCCCATTATAAACATCCAAAGTAATACGATTTCAAGCATTAACTTGTATAATAATTCTCTCTCCCGTATGGCGATCCCCTCCATCCCTCTCCCTCCAACTGACCCCTCCGCTTCCACCCGACCCTCCGACTCTGTCAAGACAGGTCATAATTGCCCTCTCCCTCCAACCGACCCCGCCATCCCTACCTCTATCCCCCCCAATTTATTCCATTCTATTTTTGTTTGATTCCTGATCGTGTCCCGGCTGAAGATTAATCTATTCGCCCTTCTGCTAACCATCGACGTTTTTCCTCAATCGAGATCACATGAAACGTTGTCAAGGTAATAACAGGTCCTTCGTTCGTGGACTCGAATTACGTCCCCCGGGGGGAGGGGAAGGAGGGGGGGGGAGGACTGGTAAAAAAAAATTGGAGGCCTCGTCCAGCACTTAACTTTCACACGAGAAAGAGAGAGAGAAATAGAGAGAGGGAAAGAGAGAGAAAGGGAAAGAGAAAAAGGGAAAGAGAGAGAGAGAGAGAGAGAGAGAGAGAGAGAGAGAGAGAGAGAGAGAGAGAGAGAGAGAGAGAGAGAGAGAGAGAGAGAGAGAGAGAGAGAGAGAGAGAGAGAGAGACAGCGGGGAGAGAGAGAGACAGAGGGGAGAGAGAGAGAGAGAGAGAGAGAGAGAGAGAGAGAGAGAGTGAGAGAGAGAGAGAGAGAGAGAGAGAGAGAGAGAGAGAGAGAGAGAGAGAGAGAGAGAGAGAGAGAGAGAGAGGGGGGGGGGAGAGGGAGGAGAGAGGAGAAAGAGAGGAGAGGAAAGCGAGAGGAAAGAGAAAGGAGAGAGAGAGGAGAGAGAGGAAAGAGGAAAGAGAGGAGAGAGAGGAGAGAGAGGAGAGAGAGGAGAGAGAGAGAGAGGAGAGAGAGAGGAGAGAGAGAGGAGAGAGAGAGGAGAGAGAGAGGAGAGAGAGAGGAGAGAGAGAGGAGAGAGGAGAGAGGGAGGAGAGAGAGAGAGAGGAGAGGAGAGAGGAAAGAACGCGAGAGCGAGACAAATTTATGATTTATTTTTTATTTTAAGATAAGTGAATAAATGAATAAACAGATGAAAAGAAACATGAATAAATAAATCAATAAAATGTATAATGAATGAATAAAAACAAAGAAACAAAAGTAAATAAAACCAGTAAGTAAAACAAGTCAATAGGACAAATGAATTATACATAAACACAATAAAATCAATTGAGGTGTTTCTACTGCATTTCCGTTACACTATCTCTCTCCCTCTCCCCCTCCCTCTTCCTTTTCCCCTCCCTCTCCCTCCCTACAACGTTACAAAAGCTTCAGGTAGGTTACGCACATCGAGAGATGTGAAAACTAAATTGGGAAACGTATTTTTCCGCATCCGGCCTAGTTATGGACCAAAAGGTCTCCTACCGGAATCCTCTTCCATTGTTATCCTTTGTAATGTTTATGAACAAAATGTCTAGTCTACATTCCAGATGAACGTTCGCGATTTCGCATACATTCTG
>NC_134794.1:8556216-8563716 GCF_046742065.1 Oratosquilla oratoria
GGAGGGAGGAGAGGAGGAGGAGGGAGGAGAGGAGGAGGAGGGAGGAGAGGAGGAGGAGGGAGGAGAGGAGGAGGAGGGAGGAGAGGAGGAGGAGGGAGGAGAGGAGGAGGAGGGAGGAGAGGAGGGAGGAGAGGAGGGAGGAGAGCAGGAGGAGGGAGGAGAGGAGGGAGGAGAGCAGGAGGAGGGAGGAGAGCAGGAGGAGGGAGGAGAGGAGGAGGAGGGAGAAGAGGAGGAGGGAAAAGAGGAGGAGGAGGGAGAAGAGGAGGAGGAGGGAGAAGAGGAGGAGGAGGAGGGAGAAGAGGAGGGAAAAGAGGAGGAGGAGGGAGAAGAGGAGGAAGGAGGAGAGTAGGAAGGAGGAGAGAAGGAGGGAGGAGAGGAGGAGGGAGGAGAGGAGGAGGGAGGAGAGGAGTGAGAGGATAGGAGTGAGAGGAGAGGAGTGGGAGGAGAGGAGTGGGAGGAGAGGAGTGGGAGGAGAGGAGTGGGAGGAGAGAGGGAGGAGAGGTGTGGGAGGAGAGGAGTGGGAGGAGAGGAGTGGGAGGAGAGGAGTGGGAGGAGAGGAGTGGGAGGAGAGGAGTGGGAGGAGAGGAGTGGGAGGAGAGGAGTGGGAGGAGAGGAGTGGGAGGAGAGGAGGGGGAGGAGAGGAGGGGGAGGAGGAGGGAGGAGAGGAGGGGGAGGAGAGGAGGGGGAGGAGGAGGGAGGAGTGTACGGAGGTAAGGCATTCTTCTTCACTACATACACACACACACTCTTCCCTCTCCCTCCCCCTCGTATGGCGGGAGGGGGGGACTTGGGGGGGAGGCTAGACCTGCTTCCTAGACTTATGAGGGGGAGGAGGAAGGGGGAGGGGGAGGGGACCCTGATGGCGTAATTCGGTAGAGCACGTAAGGCTCGGTGGGGGGAGGGGGCATGGGGGAGGACATGGGGGGGTAGAGTGGGGGAGAGGATAGAGGGATAGGGAGGACATGGGGTGGAAAGGGGGGATAGGGGGATAGGAGGGATAGGGGAATTACGTGGAATAGGGGAGAGGGGGGATAGGGGGAGAGGGGGGAGAGGGGGATAGGGGGAATAGGGCAGAGGGGGATAGGGGGAATAGGGCAGAGGGGGATAGGGGGAATAGGGCAGAGGGGGATAGGGGGAATAGGGCAGAGGGGGATAGGGGGAATAGGGGAGAGGGGGATAGGGGGAGAGGTGGCTAGGGAGATAGGGGGAGAGGGGATAGGGGAATGGGGAGAGGGGATAGGGGGAGAGGGGATAGGGGGAGAGGGGATAGGGGGAGAGGGGATAGGGGGAGAGGGGATAGGGGGAGAGGGGATAGGGGGAGAGGGGATAGGGGGAGAGGGTGGATAGGGGGAGAGGGTGGATAGGGGGAGAGAAAAACAGGGTGGATAGGGGAGAGGGTGGATGGGGAGAGGGTGGATAGGGGAGAGGGTGGATAGGGGAGAGAGTGGACAGGGGGAGAGGGTGGATAGGGGGAGAGGGTGGATAGGGGGAGAGGGTGGATAGGGGGAGAGGGTGGATAGGGGGAGCGGGTGGATAGGGGGAGCGGGTGGATAGGGGGAGCGGGTGGATAGGGGAGAGGGTGGATAGGGGAGAGGGTGGATAGGGGAGAGGGGGATGGGGAAGAGGGGGATAGGGGAAGAGGGGGAGAGGGAGATAGGGGAGAGGGGGACATCGTGAACCCCTTCCGTACCGGGCGGCACTTTACCTTTCACCCCCGCTTGCCGCCGGGCGATTTTATTCATCCCGGGGGGGAGGGGGGCTCCTCGGCAGTAGCCAAAGGGATTGCCGCCTATCGAGCAGATGAACCCTTTTCATAGCAGAAGCTACTGTTCTTTTGTCTATTCTGGCTGTCGTCAGGTGACTTTTACGAGTATTCACTCGTGGAACCCCGTGGCACACTCATGGCACACCCGTGACACACTCATGGCACACCCGTGACACACTCATGGCACACCCGTGGCACACTCGTGGTACGCCCGAGGCACACTCGTGGCACACTCGTGGCACACTCATGGCACACCCGTGGCACACTCGTGGTACGCCCGTGGCACACCAGTGGCACACCCGTGGCACACTCATGCCACGCCCGAGGCACATTCATGGCACACCCTACATTCATGGCACACTCATGGCACATCCATGGCACATCCATGGCACACTCATAGTATATTTGTAGCACACTCGTAGCACTCTTTTGTAGTAGATTTACTGCCCAGATATTGGCAGTACACGCTGAGGTACTGCCCCCCAACACACACACACACATACACACACACCCCTCCGCAGCGAGCGTAATTACTGGTCTGAGGCAGAACAGTACCTACTGGTCACGCACTGGCCATCCTTGTAACGATACAGTAATGGGAAATAGTTTCTCGACCATGTACATTTTCGTCGGTATTTGAGCGTATTATTTCTCTAACACTGGAAGAACGAAACGAGCTAAAAGATTCTGGGATGTAAATGTAAAGATTTAGTTTTAATTCCAGACTGAAAAAAAAAAATATATATATAGAGTATATATATATATATATATATATATATATATATATATATATATATATATATAAAATACTATGACTGCGATAGTTTTTCAAGGATAGAAGCGCTGGCTAATACGGACAAAATCCGTGAAAAAAAGAATAAATACATAAATAGAAATAATAATAAAAAAATCTCACTTCCCAGACACATAGAGCCAAGGTGACGGCTTGAATCCAAGACTAAACCACTTGTGGTGGTGCAATAGTTCTGTGGTGGCTGGTGGTGGTGGAAAGCCCTGTGGTTAAGGTCTACCACAGGGCTCTAAACTGTGGTGGCACTGGTCCTCGACTGTGGCACTGTGCCAAGCACCATTATATGGAAATTATTCGGCGGTCGGCCCAACCAGCATATGGTAATTTTCACACTGGCAGCTTACTCCTTCAATACCATTCCTATTATCCTCGCTGCCGCCTAGCGATTTTATTTAGCCCCCGTGGCACTCCACTCCACTTCCAACGTCACTCCACTCCCTTCCCTAACCTCCTTTGAGCCACTCCTTGACTCCCTCTCGGACATCATTTCCCAACCTAGGGTGCTGAAATCAATTATAGGAGGTGCTAGGAAGTGATGCACACAAAAATCACATTGATTTATGTATCATTGATTACTTAGTTGTGCATATTTGACTTTTTCCATGCTATTTTGTTTTTCTAGGGTGTTCTTATTTCTTCTACAAACAATATTGTCAATTTGTTTCAGTTCTAAGGAATCAAGAAAATAAATCATCAAGCAGTACACTTCACTTTCTTTTATCCTTCTGATAACAAGATAAGGGTGCTGGACTGCTTAGACATGACAACAGGGGGTGCTATGGTCGGAAAAGGTTGGGAAACGCTGATCTAAGACCCTAACGCACTCTCCCAAGGACAGAAGCGCTAGTGATAAGTACGAAAATCACCCTTCGGATAACACCCATTTCATCCAGTCAAAAGTTAAACCCCATGAAACAGAGTTAAACCAGTTTAGCTAACCCGACCAACGACCGGAGGTGCCTTTGATGTGACTAAGATAGTCTCGTCGGTAAGAAAACTAAAATCACAAAGAAAATCGTCATTTAGTCAATGCATGAAATCATGAAGAAAATTATCATAGTCAACGCGTCTAGTCAACGTGTTTATGATATACTGTCATTTATGATCACGAAAGCCATGATGAAAGCAGTGTGTCCTGAGAGTCTTTGGTGATGGGGTGTGAGTGAGGCGGGGATGATATTGTAGGGAGATCCAAGACTTCTTGCAAGAAGGTTTGCAGTCGTTCACGAAAGAAGATTTAATCCCATTCTGAAAGAAATCCCCGGAACTTAAAGAAAACAATATCGCACTGCAATAATAGCCAGGTCTAAGAGAGCACCAGGTCTGCTATTATAGTCAAGTCTATTCACTTCTAAGGAAGACACAGGGAGGGGGGGAAGGTGGGGGAGCTAACGACTGTCATTTTTATAACGACCAACCATAGCTATTCCAGTGACAGTGAAGAAGAAAGAGACTGCGTATGCAGAGCTGACATCGGTGTGACCAATGGCCAAGAGGGGGAGATAGGGGGAGAAAAGGGGGGAAAAGGGGGGCTATCCCCCACCCCCCCGCCTCCGCTTCTGGACACATGCCGCAGCGCAGCGCAAGGCAACGTGGCGTCCACCAACCACGAATAGATCCATAACAACTTCTCATTGGTCGGATCGATCTATGACGTCACATCTCTCCCCCCCTTCCCCCCACCTTCCGCCTATAAACAACTAAACTCTGGTTCAAGTTTGCTACACTGGAGAGGGGGAGACGCCGGGTAGGTATGCATGGGGGGTATACGCGGGACCGGGGTGACTGAGGGGGTGGGAGGCAGAGACGTGGGTCATCCAAGTACACAGGAAGGTATCGTGCGATATGCTCTAGGTGTGATCCCATGTTATGCTAACTTCGAGACTGTCTGTGTGTGTGTGTGTGTGTGTGTGTGTGTGTGTGTGTGTGTGTGTGTGTGTGTGTGTGTGTGTGTGTGTGTGTGTGTGTGTGTGTGTGTGTGTGTGTGTGTGTGTGTGTGTGTGTGTGTGTGTGTGTGTGCGTGCGTGTGTTCCACCATTGTCTTTGGATCACGTGCTGGGGTCGTGATCGACAGCTATTTCCCTCCCGGAAGAGAACTCGGGCTCATATATGACCAATCTATGGGTAGTGCCGTGACCTTATACGCACATACACACCCAACTCCCCGCCCACGAGAGTTGGAGTAACAACCCGCAGCGCAGCGATACTAAAATTATTTCAGCCCTGGGCGGGATTCGAACCCGGACCACCGTAGTGGCAGCCGGGAACCCTACCAACTACGCCATCGAGTCGTGTGTGTGTGTGTGTGTGTGTGTGTGTGTATTCACTTTCACTTGGTCTTTGTATCACGTGTTGGACTCGTGATCGACAGCTATTTCCCTCCTGGAAGAGAGCTCAGAGCTCGTAGGTCCGATCTATGGGTAATGCTATGACCTTGCACACACACACACCCCCAACTCCCCGCCCACGAGAGTTGGAGTAACACCCCTCAGCGCTGCGATACTGATATTATTTCAGCCCCGGGCGAGAGTCGAACCCGGACCTCCGTAGTGGCAGGCCAGAGCTCTAACCACAGCGCCATGAGAGGTGTGGGTGTGTGTGTGTGTGTGTGTGTGTGTGTGTGTGTGTGTGTGTGTGTGTGTGTGTGTGTGTGTGTGTGTGTGTGTGTGTGTGTGTGTGTGTGTGTGTGTGTGTGTGTGTGGTGTGCGTGTGGTTGGTGTGCGTGTGGTTGGTGTGCGTGTGGTTGGTGTGCGTGTGGTTGGTGTGCGTGTGGTTGGTGTGCGTGTGGTTGGTGTGTGTGTGTGTGTGTGTGTGTGTGTGTGTGTGTGTGTGTGTGTGTGTGTGTGTGTGTGTGTGTGTGTGTGTGTGTGTGTGTGTGTGTGTGTGTGTGTGTGTGCGCGTCTTAGTCTAGAGAGGACGAGGGGACAGGAAAGAGAATTGCAGAACTCTAGAACATTTCTAGTACAAATCTAGAAAAACCTCCGAGGCAATTGCAAAACCAAGGAACATAGAAACCACCAAGACTCGGTGCAAGCGAAGAAAATGGTGCAAATGATGAATATATGCACAAATAAAGAGAATAAATAAAATAGATCAAATAAATATAATCTAATCAAATAAACAAACCAACGTAATCGAATTAAATAATTCATTCCATAGTTCGAGTGTGGCAGACCTGCAGTTTCTCTCTCTCTCTCTCTCTCTCTCTCTCTCTCTCTCTCTCTCTCTCTCTCTCTCTCTCTCTCTCTCTCTCTCTCTCTCTCTCTCTCTCTCCTTTCTTCCTTCATCTTTCGATTCCCTTCTTTTCCCCTTTGTTTTCTTGATGGACTTTGTAATCGCTCCCCTTTCCCCTTCCCCCTTCCCCCTTCCCCCTTCAGCCCTCCCCCTTACCTCCCTCCTTCCAGCGCCCCCACCCTTCCCCCCACCTGTCTTCGCCGTTTCCGCTCTTCAACGAAACACAACAGAATCCGTCGGATTGCAAAGCGTCGCCGCGCGCTCTCAATTTCTCTCTCTCTCTCTCTCTCTCTCTCTCCCTCTCTCTTTCACCCAGTGTTTACCTATACATACATATACTAAAGGCTTTTCCCCTTTACAAGGAAGGTAGCCAAAAAACAAAGACAATATATATATACACACATACACATAAAAACTGCATGTATATTAAACGCGCACACACACACACACACACACACACACACACACACACACACACACACACACACACAAGCTTACATATATACATACCCATACACAAACACTGCACGTACACTAAACACATTGGGTCAGCTGATACAAAGACACCGAAGACAACATTTTGCACAAAGAATCTGAAACTGAATTCAGTCATTCCTTTCTATCAGAGACAGTCATTGGAGGCCATGAAATGCATCACCGAATTTCAGTTTCGTCCACGGGTCGTTGCCTCGGCCCTAACAATCGTGGGTGGTTATTACTAAGGCAATTGTGCATCAAACAAGCGCAAATGGTCTCTCTGAGCTTTGCTTGTCCGTTGTTCGAGCCAATTGTGTTTCTGTGGCTTCATTCTCACGGATAAGATTTTAAGATGCATATGCGTCAAGATGTCTCCCCTCCCTCTCACCCCCTTCCCCCCTTCCCTCTCTCAACACCCCCCCCAGAGTGCGAGAATTTTTTTTTAAAATTCGTTCCATAAGCGAATGAGGATTCCATAACAATTGAAACCAATGGTTCAAACAATTTTAAATTCGATGTATACATGCTCTATACAATTCAATGTGTGTATGTATATACTGTACATTATATATATGTATATATATATATATATATATATATATATATATATATATATATATATATATATATATATATATATATATATATACAATACATATATACATTTTTATCGACCACCATACACTTTAATTTTAAGCCATCAACATCGAGAGACTCGAGGAGGCCAACATGCAGAAACAAATATACATATATAATGACTGTTGCTTCAGATGAGGACATCCGCAGCCTCACAATGGCCGCCAACGGCCCTCAAGCCCTTTTGAAGATCTCTTAGAAGAAACGTTGGATTGGTTGAATTGTTACATGTTGTATTAATGTTAGTGTGTGATTGTTTTTATGTCACCGACTTAAAGAAGTAGTAGGGGAGCAGTCGCCGGTTGTCTACTGTCCTTGTATAAAATGGTGGAGGGATATTGGGCTCGGTCCAGGGACCAAGTGCCAACCCCTTGAGGTTGCACCTCAAGGGGGGGTGATGGGTTATGAAGACGGGCAGCGGGGAGGCGATTATATTTGACGTCCCTCTCCTCGCAGGGTCAATTTGTATGCAGAATGTTGCATGTAATATTCTTTTCAATCACCCACGTGTTTGTTGAATGCATGAATGTTGCAATTTGCATAGAAGAAATGTTGCATTGTAACTTGCTGAGTCTGT